>NC_068443.1:40536969-40899686 GCF_023373465.1 Oncorhynchus keta
GAAGGTTTCACCCACAAGCAATCACTTCTGATGAAAAAAACACAAATGTGAAAAATTGGTGGATATAGCGTTTTGGAAATAAACTCTTAATTTATGATTCATATATTTGACCAGTTTAATGTCCCCTGCCAAGAACTATAATGTCCCTTCGGTACAATGATGAAGATTGACGATTTATCGATCAATCGCTAGATTGATTGATCCAATGCATCAGGGTAGGCTCAATTCCATATCAATCCAGTCAATTCAGGATATGAATTGAAATTCAATTCAAGGAATGAAAACAGGCATCCATTCGCCATTAGGATTTTCAATTCACTCTTTATGGAGCTGAAATGGAATGGACCTCAACCAAACAACGCATACAGTATACAAAGAAGACCCCCTAAACACATTCTAAGATTATGCACCTATCTAAGCCATTGGTTCCAACCAGCGGCAGACATACACAGAGACCCCCTTGTACGGTCTACTCAGGTAATTGACTACCCCTCCATCCACAGTACATGCAGTATAAGTCCCCAATGCTTATTTATCTTTTAAAAAGCCTGTAAATGTCTCGGTGAAATATGTCTACTACACAAATATGCACAACATGGCTTCCCTCCTGTATTTTCAGTAATTTATGTGGTGAGTTTACCCCAAAAATGTGAGTGGGGGGGAAAAGTACTGACTGTGTGGTTCTGTGTAGCCCTGGTGGGTTGGTGAATTCACATGGACGCTAATCTGATGCCCACGGATCCTTGCTGTAAAGTGCTGCCTTTGTGCTTTTGTGTGGTCCTGTCCTGCGTTAGGCCTATTTCATCATGCTAAACTCGGACTGCTCTCTGCCTCAGTTGGGTGTGTGTATGTGTAGGGTCAGGAGTTTTCCTCTGGTCAGGTCAGAAAACTCTGGGCCCTAGTTATAATAATGTGTGATTAGAAAAATAACCTCAGCGTTTAGGTCATATCCACCATGGTTAATATACTAATAATGTTAATGTCCATGTGTCACTTACATGTCAATACTGACACTGGCAGGTCAGGTGACTAGTGTATTCAAATAAAGTATCAAAATGAACATAAACATTCAAATAAAGTCAATCATTAGAAGAGAATGGAATTCCACTTTTTCCTCAAGCGAATAAAATAACGATAAAATAGTGAACTATTATCTAAAGGAAAATAACTTATTTTTGTTAAACAACTTATTTATATTTACATGTCAATCAAGTTTGGGAGGTACCGGCTCAACGTTTCTCAGCTTTCAATTCCATTGATGACAAATACACCCATAGCTGTCACCGAAACGTGGCTACTAGCAGTGTCAAAATGCAATGCCAAATGACGTTCTATAAAAGTAAGAGTAATCGGAGGAGAATAATGACCACACTTACTTTTCACTGCCTTCCCAAAATCCTTAGTAGTCCAGGGGAATGTTATTCCATAATCGACTGGATAAAATTCAAAAGTCTATTACACTGTAATATACTTTCTTCCCGGGATAGACTTTCTGGGGTAGAAGGAGGAAAAGGGCTGATGTAAAAGCAAGCTCTCCCACTAGAGGAAAGAGAAATGGGGAAAAAAATGAAATAAAAATAACACACTCTGGGATTCTTTGGTGTGACGCCAAAAAGCCCCAGAATTCCACCTGATGCACATAAGGTTTCAATTATGGCCTGGAGAGCTGTAAGGGAGCTAGTTTAGAGCAGGCTTCTGTTGAGCAGCCAAGTGCTACTGAAGAAGGACCCGAGTTTACATTCATCCTGTGGAAACCTGTTCATTACTGTGGGTGTGATGGGGTTTTATAGGGCTTCTAAAAGTATCATGGAGAATGTAGGCCAAAAAAGAAACATTGCTGGACAGAGAAGTCAAATCATGTCTGACTGAACTTGGATGATCATTTTCTATTATTTATTGAAGTGTTATTGATCTTTTTTTCAACTGTATGAAAAAAGTAATGTCCACTCTTTGTTTACTTACAGCAGTGAGTGGATCTCACCAGTTTTTCAACAGTGGTTCTTTTGTGTCCAGCTCATGCCAATTTAGCATGGATCGAGACACTGACCTGGAACTGCCACACCTCAGTAATGGAGTTTACCATGAGAGGGCAGCAGGGACGGCTCCAGTCATAATTGACATAAGTGGTCGCTTAGGGCCCCTGACCGCTAGGTGACCCCCCAACCACAAAAAAAAAAAATATATATATATATATTAAATACACTGAGTGTACAAAACATTAAGAACACCTTCCTAATATTGAATTGCACCTAGGGCTGTTACGGTGATTGTATTACCGCCACACCAGCGGTCAAGAGGCATGAAGGCAGTCAAATGTTTCTTGACCGTTTAGTCACGGTAATTAAGCTTCTCCAAGCTCTGATGCTGCTGATGGTAATTCGTAGGCTACCAAACTTGCTAAATGCCTGGAACTCAGCACTCTATTGTCACTCTGAAATCAATGCAAATGTGATCGAAAATCAAGTTAATGAGAGCCCATGAGCTCATGTTGCACAAGACTTCTATAGGCTAAGCAATATCATGAGAAAACAGAGTGATGGCTTCTATTAATCTTAGGGATAGCCCCCTTTCTTCAATTTTCACCTAAATGACATACCCAAATTGAACTGCCTGTAGCTCAGGCCCTGAAGCAAGGATGTGCATATTCTTGGTACCATTTGAAAGGAAACATTTTGAAGTTTGTGGAAATGTGAATTGAAGGATAATATAACACAATAGATTTGGTAGAAGAACATACAAAGAAAAAACCAACCAGTCTTTTTCAACCACAATCTTTGAAATGCAAGAGAAAGGTCATAGTTGTAGCCCATCACTCTGGTTGTATTTCAGATAGTGTCCAAAACATGGCAGCAGTGTATGTGCAAAGTTTCAGATGGATAACTTGAAAAATGTGTGGACAACAAGACTTTTAGTGTGAAGTCCCCAGGTACATTTGGGCAAACCGTGAAGCAGACATTTGCATTCATATTCCATTTTTCTGCAAGAATATCGTCAAATCTCTATACTTTGACTTTGATTTAGCTTTCCAAGTATTAGTAGCCATATTATAAGTTCAACATTTGCAAAACAACCAGTTTTCATAACTTCATAACTCTGAATATCCTTATGATTTTTTGTCCAAAATGAAAAGGCATGCTGTCGTTAGAAGCTACATTTTACGACATATATATGGTTTCAGGATACTCCCGTAAAGCCCAGCTAATTCGCTATCTAGCTAGCTTTGTTTGACCCTGATTAATGCTCAGTTGACAAAGATACAGTCGTTCCAGAGATGGCTGCCCGCGTCATCGACGTGCCATGAAGGCTTCGCTCTCTGAACAAATAGGGTGTCCTATAGGATATACAACAGCCCTAATGAAATAGTGAAGTCTTGTTACCTTCTGGGATCTCGGAGGAGCAGATACGAATGTGATTTGACTCGTTCAAACAACGTTTAGGGTGAGATTTTCACCGATTCCTTGGTTTGCAAATTGAACGAGTGGAAATACAAAATTGATTGTGCGTGATATATGGACCTTTTCAGGATATGAAAAAGGATTTTATCTAATAAAACAACACTTCATGTTATCTCTGGGGACCTTTTGGATGATAAATCAGAGCAAGATTTCAGAATGTAAGTACACATTTCACCTTCAGAGGTGAATTTATCAAACCTATTGCGTTGAAAAAAGTGTTTTGTTTTTAGGAGCTCTCCTCAAACAATAGCATGGCATTTTTTCGCAGTAATAGCTACTGTAAATAGGAAAGTGCAGTTATATTAACAAGAATTGAACCTTTCAGCCGATATAAGACACTTCTATGTACCGACATTTGTTGTTACTCTAAAATCTGCGATCTTGATATAACGCGCTGCATGATTTACAACTGTTCCGTTGACGGAATGCCAATCCTTTTAAAAAGAGGAGGATCCCATCAGCTTTCTATAGGCTAGGCCTAACATATTTATATCTCAACTTTCCTAATATTAAGCACATTGCTTGTCTTTACAACAGGAGTATAGCCTACCTGGCTGGCATGAACATGAACCACGGGAAAGTGTCCTCCAAGTGCATAGAATACAAGTACCCCCCCCCCCTGCACCTGTATCGAGACAGGTGCATGTTAATGGTCCATTCTAAAACCTTAACAAATTTCACAAATATTATTTAGTATATGTAAAGGCACGATTAAATCAAGAATAGTCTGATGGGTGACAATATTAGCCTATCACTTGTGAATTATATATTATTACTTGTGAATGATGCCTTGTGTAATGCAAACAATGCATACCTTTATTGAGCTCATTTTTCAAATCTTAGTCCCATACCTCATGTAGCCTAGCCCATAGGCCTATATGTTTTGATAAGGTTTGTATCAGAACTAAAGTGGCCAAATAACCTATTCAAATGAAGCACATTAATCCGCTTTACAATGGGTGTAGAGTCTAACTGTTATACATACACAGTGTGTGAGTTTTAAGTTTGGGGAAGTTCATTTTTACCATAAAAATGCAACTATAATAAAATCATTACATGCATAATCGCATTTGCGGTCCCTTTTGATAATGGTGTTTTCCCGCTAATGGAACATTCGCGCTTATAGCCTACTGCCGTGTGCACATTGTTGCACTTATAATGTGAAGAAAAAGCCTAATAGTTTAGCAACAATTTAAGCTAAACGTTTTGATCTGTTGTGTCAGTCTCATTGCGTAAAAAAGTTTTTTGATGCTAGTAGTTGTATTAATTTGGGATCTATTGAATCCCACAACTGTCCCAGATTTTGTTTGGAATATTTATTTCTCGCACAGAAAATAATAGGTTGACTTTTGTATCATGGGGGAGGGTAGATTTACATAGGCTAGTGATTTTGCTGTTCGTTAGGCGTACTCATCTTGTTGGCTGACGAAAAGTAAATGTGGACAGTTCTTCCAATATCTTCAATATGCGTCCCTGGTGTGTTTGTCTTCACTTGTAGCCTGTGAGAAAGACCCAATCACGTGACGGAGAGCCACGTGAGTGAGAGGTGCTTCACAGCACACAGCACGCAATTAGAGGGGAATTTCAAGGATTCTATTCAGCCCAAGGGCACAACTGCCACTGGCTGCAAAAGGCCTGGATTTTTTTGTGGGCATTACGGCAACACAAAGAGGATGCGCGTCGGGTTAATTCGAGGCATTATCAAGTTTCTGTCAAATTGTGAATAAGAGACTGATGAAGTGTGTACAGCCTGCACAAAAAAAGCTGATCTCATGCCTCCCATTCATGCAGCCTTAGAATTTATACAAAATCAAACTATATAACCCAATGTTTGTATCACAACTAAAGTTACACAAATAACTCAAAATGAAGCACATAGGAATACCTGTTTCTTTGTTAATCGCTCAAAACAGAATAGCCGCATGTGCGCACTCCCCCAAATGGTTTGGAGAAAATATCCTTTCCATTGTATTCAGCTTTGTTCAATTGTATTCTTCATACTCTAAAATACTCTAAAATAATGCCACAGAATTCAAAGCAAATCTAGCCTGCTAAATGAGTGTAGCCCACAACCATATGGCATAGTCAGATCAGGACCTAAAATAACTCAGACTATGCTATTCTGTTCTTCTGAAATAGACATTTTCTTCATAACATGTTTCTTCAGACCTGTCTAAAATAAATAATGGATTTATTGTGAAAGTGTAGGCTATATTACATGGATTTATTAGACTTTTTAAAGTGTAGACACTTCAAAGGTCTGCATCAGTGGCAGTGTCAAAGCCAGGAGATGCTAAATGTGTTTATGTTAATTAATGGTCAATTACTCAGAACAGACTCTAATTGTCAGGGCATGGTGTCTACAAAGTGTTCCACAGGGATGCTGGCCCATGTTGACTCCAATAATTCCCACAGTTGTGTCTAGTAGGCTGGATGTCCTTTGGGTGGTGGACCATTCTTGATGCACATCGAAAACTGTTGGGCGTGAAAAACCCAGCAGTGTTGTAGTTCTTGACAAAACCCGTGCATCTTTTGTCTTGCCCCTTCACCATCTGAATGGCACACACATATTATTATCCATGACTCAATTATCTCAAGGCTTAAAAATCCTTCTTTAACATGAAGTGGATTTAACAAGTAAACATCAATAAAGGATCATAGCTTTCACCTGGATTCAGGTGGATTCTGTCATGGAAGGAACAGGTGTTCTTAAAGTTTTGTACTCTGAAATTTCAAAGTGGAAATTACAAATTTCAACACTACAAGTTTATAATTTCCTGCATTGTAAGAAAGTTCTTCAGCAAAAGGGTGACCAAATTAAGATCCCACATCTGTTGTTTGACTTAGTGGTAGTACGTTTGACTTTTTGGTAGTATGTTTGAGTTATGATAGTTAGTGTTGGTTTACTTGGAGTTAGTTTTAGTTTGTGATAGTTGGTGGTTACTGGGAGTTAAAATGAGTTAGTGATAATAGTATCAGGTATGAAGGTAAGACCCAGATGCAGACAACGTCGAATTAACAATGGTTTAATAATCCAACAGGGGCAGGCAATAGACAGGACAAGGCAGGAAGGGGTCAGTAAACCAGAGGTGGGGCAACGGTACCGGACGATAGGCAGGCTCAGGGTCAGGCAGAGGGGTCAGGCAGGCAGGCTCAGAGTCAGGACAAAACCAGGAGGGTGAGAAAAAGAGAGACTGGGAAAAGCAGGAGCTGAGACAAAAATGCTGGTTCACTTGACAAACAAGACAAACTGTCAACAGACAAACAGAGAACACAGGCATGAATACACAGGGGATAATGGGGAAGATGGGCGACACCTGGAGGGGGGAGGGGGGAGGGGGGAGGACAATCACAAAGACAGGTGAAACAGATAAGGGTGTGACAAATGGTGGTTATTGGGAGTTACTGCACACACAATTCATCATGAAGAAAAACATCTGGATCCTGGTCCTCCAATCAGATCTGTCTGCTTAACACTTTTCACACACAACATTGATCAGCTGTGAATCAACTGTGAACATCATAGGGATTTCAGAAGTAAAGGAATAATGGCAGTATAGCCAGTCTTGGCAATATGGTATTCAATATGTACATATGGAAAGTTAAATGATATCACTATTAAATTATATTGTTATTAAATTATATTCTGTTGTGAATGTTGCTCAATGTTTTCTTGGAAGTGTTTTTAGGAAAGCAACAGATGAATCAAAAGTTCTCGCACTAGCCTACTCATCCATGTTTACGTATCGTGGGCGTGCAATCCCAAACAGCCACACAGCCTTTCTAAGAAAGCAATAATATGGAAGTACTTGACCATAACTAAATCTTTTCTATTATATTGACAAGATAGTCGACTGACCGTTCCAACAACTGAAGTCGTTGTTCCAAAGGTGAGAAGGGGGTAGCTGCATTACAATATGGCGACCGCAGTATGCAGAGTGGGTGTGTCTGAAGTAGTGGGTGTGTCAAAAGCAAGGGGCATGGGGAATGCGCTCTGCTACAGGTTAAACGGTTTTGATTGATTGAGCAGTGTTTATTTTGTATCTTACCATGAAACTATCATACATTTGAGTCTGAGTCATATTTCACTGTTAGTTTTATACAAATAATACTTTTTAAAAAAAGGTTATAAAACTGACAATTGTTTATTTTGTATTAACGTGAAGCATCAGTGTACTGTTGCTTCGTGAGTTGTATGCGTGTGCTTACTGTGACTGTCACCCTGATATTGGCTACTAGGTAGCTGGCTACTTCCCAGGCCGTTGCAGGACAGTAGTGCTTGTCAAGCGGGAGCGAAGAGCGCTGTGTCCCTGTGTCGTTGCCATTCATGCCCTCCCCATTGAGTAGATTGTATGTACATATCAAGGTGACATCTAGATGGTTATCACCATTAGTCATTTCTTGTGCGGGCTGCTATCCTACTTGAAATAAAATCATGGGAGGGAAAACATTTGCTACCGTCGGCAACACCACCAGACTGATAGTAGCAAGCCCCTATCAGTGGTCAGCAGGCACATCGAAACAACATCGGTGCACTGGTCGCTGGCTTATCGACTTGACTCGTGCAGCCCAGTCAGCCACGCAAAACGGTCTTGAGGGGCAACAAATCTACCCAATTAGCTGATTTTCTTTCCATACACCCGTCCTTTAGACACACCCATACTCCGGTCACCATATTGGGCTGCAGGTGCCCATATTTGCCAAAGGCGAGAAGGCAGGCGGTTTTCTTATTGATCTGCTTATCGTGGACAGATTTTGACAGGAGTAAACACTCTCCGCCTCCATAAAAGACCGACCACAGAAGGAGATCAGGAGGGACTGACCTCTATACATAGACAGCCTAACTGTTATCGGTCCTTGTTTGAGAGTAAGCTAGATATGTTGTAGCTATAGGCTAGACAGTGTCAGGAGCAAAAAATGGATAACTAGGTTTTATTATATGAAAAGGATATAATAAACATTGTTCTGACTGTTTGATGTTTGTTGGCCCAGGTTTTGTTCTCTAATTTCCAATAATCATTATCACAGTGCTCTTCTTAGTACTCATCTGCAGGCCACTGTGAGTGTTACCTCAAAGCACAAAGAGCATATTTGGGCTGTTACCATACCGCAATTTTTACTACTTTCCTTTGTAGTCTCAATACAGGGTGTGTCAGTCCTACAGAGTTGTGCTTTTTGACAACATACTCTGACAACCTGAAGAAATAGGGTGTGACTATCTCTGTCTCAAATATTGATGGGTTAAAACATATTTTTAAGCTAACAATGTAAGATTTGTTGAGAAAGTGTCACCTACTTTTGGCAGCACTTTTATCTGAAGCGCTGAATTTGTGATTTAGAAATGATCGTCTGAATCAGCTGCAGTGCCTTCAGAAAGTATTCACACCACTTCCCTTTTTCCACTTTTTCCTGCATTTAAAATAGATTAAATTGAGTTTTTGTGTCACTGACCTACACATAATACCCAATAATTTTGAAGTGAAATTGTTTTTATTAATATTTACAAATTAATAAAAAATGAAAAGCTGAATATTTTTCTTGATATTCATGGAACTTTTGGCTGCACTTTAAGCTGAAGCACTGAAAATATTGATTTAGAAATGACCGTCATATCAGCTATATAGTCATGAAGTCAACCATCAGACAGGGGCACACACCTTCAGAACTCTGATGAGTCAAAACACTCGATTCCATAAACATCAAATGTTTTGTAGCATGTCCAACATTTACGTGTTCGACCTCATTAGCTACCCAAAGTTAGGCAATAGGGAGGTGTCAGTAGTCTTGTCACGTTGAGCTTAACGAATGCGCTGTTGTCTTCTCACTCTCCCAGTTCGGCCGGCACCTTTAAAAATGATCTCAACACAGTCCACAGACAGAAAATAGCTATAAATACCCACAGAGACAGATAGTAGAAAAGGTCAACGTTAGTTGGAGAACGGAAAGTCGTATCCAGAGGAGAATCGGTGCTGAATATGAGAAGAGCAGACATGGGTTGAAATACTATTTGAAATCATTTCAAATACTTCAGCTGTGCTTGATTGAGCTTGCCTTTTGCAATGGATGTAATAGAACAGTCCCAAAAGTGCACCCCCCGCCCATCTTAAAGGGGTTTGCTTAAAATATTTGAAAGATTTTAAATAGTATTTGAACCCGGGTCTGGATAAGGCGAACTAAGGATATGTCCCAAATGGCACCCGATTCACTATGTAGTGCACTTATTTTGATCAGGTTTTGTTCAAATGCAGTGCCCTACATAGGGAATAGGGTGCTATTTGGGACACCTTCTAAGACAGTAAGCTATTTTTAATTAATTCAGATGAGCTATAAGAGGAGATACATTGAACATGGCATTTGAGAATGGGTGTTTAATTCAGTGAGGAGAGCATTAGTGACATCACACCTAACTGAATGCACTTAGTCAGTTGTCCAACTGGATGTATCTTCCCTTTCCACTTTTTGTACACTTTCATATCAGAAAAGACATGACCCTGAAAATAAACGATTGAGAGTGTCATGAAGTTAGTTGGCCTGGGGGTAGGTTTATGACAGTCATAAATACCTCTTCCCCCCTTTTTCCTCTCTCTACCCTACTGATGTTACATTTTCAAACACCTTGGTTAACATAGAGATTCTGGGAACATCAGAAGGTGGTGGGAAATTAACTATATTCTGGTATTCCAACCAATTGAACATATGCGGTGGTACTTAATGAATATGATGTCAGTTCGGTTGTCATCTGAGACATTTTCATCAATGATAAGATGACAAACTCTACAGTGGAAAGTCTACACATCAGAGTTATCAGATTCACACGGAATTGTTGTTCAATTTACATGTTTGAATATGAAATTATTCGTGATGGGATGAAATGTGATTTTAGCTTCTAAAATGTGAGATGTGGGTTTTCATAAGGTTAGGGCTATGCTCAATCAGTGGCCCGCCCTGTGAAGGGACATGGGCTATAAAAATGTTCAAACACGCCCTCCTCTCCCTTCCTATATAAAGCCTTGACGACAATGTAACCTCCTGTTCCGAGGATGTGAGGACGACGGTCCGATGTCAGAATGGTTCAGATAACTACAGAACGAAGCCAACATCAGCATGAGCTTTGGTTGGGAATGGTATGTACTTTGAACTCTTATTCACTACAGAAGTGATACCTCCTAGCTGTTGAGTTAGCAACAGCAGCTGCAAACGAAGGTTAGGAAGGAACAGACAGAGTATCCCATCTACCACACAAAGACATTACTACAACGTATCCAATTTACCAGCAGAGACATTCTTCAAAGGACAAAGGACTCGGTTGGGCAACACAGCCTTCCATCTACCACCAACCTACCGAAGCGCAGCTCAGAGTAAAATTTATTGCATTTTCCTGTTCCAAATGGGCGATAATTTAGAATGCATAAGATTCTGTATTTACTATAGCACAGCTTCGCCCTTTGTTCGTCAGTCTTCCCGCTCTTTCACTCAAACCCAGCCCTTTTCTTTTGTGTAACCAGCTGTCATATCTGTTCCGCCCGCTAGAGACTTTTTCCTTTATGACGAATTTGTAATCAAGTTACAATTTAATTATGTGTATGTGTAATTCTGTGTGATTAGTTAAGTATTTAGTAAATAAATAATTAAACCCCATTTTGTATTGCTGATTCAACTTGTTAGCCAGGGTTCATGCAGATAACCAAGAATTTACAACTTTCAGATGAGACTGAATTAAGATGACGATTAATATTGACTGCTATTGATGTAAAATATTACTAGGTCTTTAAGAGATTATTCAGAAGATAACAGCTCTATAAATATTTTTTCGTGGTGCCCCGACTCTCTAGTTAATTACATTTACATGATTAGCTCAATCAGGTAATGTTAATTACGGATAAATTATTTTATAGAATAGCTTGTCATATCACTTAATCCGGCATAGCCAAAGACACGACAAGAGAGAAGAGTAGAAAAATAGTCAAACGCAAAAATGGAGGGTGACGGAAAAATAGTGTGTGTGTGTGTGAGGGAGAGAGAGAGGGAGTAAAACACATTAAAAAAAAGAGAGCGACGTAAGCAATGTATCGATTTGGAGAGCGCTCAAAGACGTGGTCCCAATACGATGAGTCAGTGGCTTGGAGCCGACTCAAAAAGTCCTGCCTGTTTGACAGCTGGGCCATTAGAACATGACAATGCAGCATTGGTGCAGTACGGAGACATGGGGGAGCAGTGACAGCCAAGTTGCAGGGAGAGCAGAACCTGCTAAATATGCTGCTGATGATTTTGTTACACACACACACCTCTGTGTTGCAAACAAATTGTCCTTAGGGGGATGATAAAGTCAGTAAATGTCTAAAGAGTAGTGATATATAGTTGCCTCCAAACTGAATCCTAACCGCCTTAATCTTGGGAGAGGGAAAAATCGCTATGTTGAGCTAGTGTAGATATAGGCGTAATAACATGTTGGCTAAGTGATATTCAATTGGCTTCAAACCTCTACTCTATTAGTGCTTCAACACCTGCTTTTCTTGCTGTTTGGGGTTTTAGGCTGGGTTTCTGTACAGCACTTTGAGATATCAGCTTATGTACGAAGGACTATATAAATACATGTGATTTAAATTTGATATTAGAGACTAGTGAGATATTATTGGTTCCATCTAAACCCTAGCATGTATTGGGAGAGACGGTAAATAACTGTGGTGAGATATATTGTACACTTAAGGCGTCCGCTTCCCTTCCGAAACAGTTCATGCATATATTATGACGCCATTTTGTGAAGTTTTGGTCTTCGGCAAGGGTTTGTTCGGCTGTTTGTGAACACAAAAGAAATTGAGGCAAGCTGATGTTCGGTGCCGAAGTCTACGCCCTTCATCAGTCATTGGTCAAGAGTAGGGATTATTCAATGAAGTGTGTGTTGTCATTCAACAAAAGACCACTCATTTGTTTTCTTTCTTCAATTGCACCAAACAAACAACAACAACTTTTTGGGTGTATGATATTGAGTTGGCTCAAAAGTGAATCGTACCAAAGTCTTGGGAAAGAGGACTTATTGCATGGAGCATCACGGTGGAGGAAAACTTGAATGTAAACTGTCTTGAATCAATTGTCAGACACAAATGAGATCCAGTCATGTAATACAGCACTAGTACAGCGGGCTTTTGAAGTTCGCAGTTTTTACATTAGACTTTTACTCATTTTCAACTCATTCAAAGTCTTTTCGTCAAAAAACAAACAAACAGCGCCAACGACTGGCCATGCCGGGTGTGTTTCACTACTACACAATGCTTCAATAACACAGACCAGAACCACATATTTTAGACAGCTGTGACAAACTACAGCTACACAGCAGTAAGCCCAGGAGAGCAGGAACAGCAGCAGCAAGTCAAGTGCTGAGACAAAATGTATGAAAAAATGTAAACACATTCAAGAAACACATGTAATTAACTGCAACAGATATAAATAAACATCAGACAAACGTGACCAAATATAAACAAAATATCCAACAAATACAAAAAATGCAACAAACAAATATCACACAAAAGGACTGCAGAGCAGAGTTTGGAGGGTGGTGAACAGTTAACACCATAGAACTGTAGACTGTGTGATATGATTTCGTTCTTGGGTGAAGTCGAAGCCGTGGAGGGCTACACGGCCACCTCATCACCCAGACAGTCCGCGGGGCTCTCCGCATTCATTACGTTGAACAGAAGTGCCACGCCCTCAGGCCGCGCCCCCTCGCCCCGCCCCCAGCTGTCCCTGTCACTGCTCTCATCCGCGTTGGACTCGTACTCCGAACCTATCCCCGACTCTCGGAAACGGAGGAGCTCCAGGGATCCAAGAACCCCCAGAGGGGAGTCCCCGCCTGGGCAGCCCGAGCATGGACTCTCAGCCTCCTGGTTCTGGCTCTCGTGGTTGCCCCCTCCCCCACTACGAGGGAAGCGGAAGCACTCTAGCCTCACTCCGCCCGGGCCCAGAGAGTGGCTGTCCGGGGCCCTGGTCCCTGGAGGAGAGGCCCCTGGTAGGATAGAGGCCCAGGGGCCATTGGTTATCTGGGGCTGACCCTGTAGGGGGCCCATGGAGGTGTGGGTGGTGGTGATGTCATATAGCAAGGAGGGTGGCTTGGCACGGAAGGTGATCTCCAGCAGACTGTCTTGGGAGCCCACTGTGGAGAGAAGAGAGAGAATTTGTTGGAATGGAGGAAAGAAGATGAGTGGAGGGAATATAGCGAGAGGAAGTGAGTTGAGGACAGGACTGAGAGAGGAGATGATGATAGATTAAAAAGGGCAAGATGACAGTGTTGCTTACGAGCTGTGATGTCAATGTGGATAATTATTTTAAAAACTCAGCAGAAAAAGAAACGTCTTCACTGTCAACTGTGTTTATTTTCAGCAATCTTAACATGAAAATGTATGTATGAACATAAGATTCAACAACAGACAAAATGAACAAGTTCCACAGACATGTGACTAACGGAAATGGAATAATATGTCCCTGAACAAAGGGGAGGTCAAAATCAAAAGTAACAAACCGTATCTGGTGTGGACACCAGCTGCATTAAGTATTGCAGTGCAGCTCCTCATGGACTGCACCAGATTTGACTGGTTCTTGCTGTGAGATGTTACCCCACCTCTTTCACCAAGGCACCCGCAAGTTCCCGGTATTTCTGGGGGGAATGGCCCTAGCCCTCACCCTCCGATCCAACAGGTCCCAGACGTGCTCAATGGGATTGAGAATGGGCTCGTCACTGGCCATGGCAGAACACTGACATTCCTTGCAGGCAATCACACACAGAACGAGCAGTATGGCTGGTGGCATTGTTATGCTGGAGGGTCATGTCAGGATGAGCCTGCAGGAAGGGTACCACATGGAGGAGGATCTTCCCTGTAACACACAGCATTGAGATTGCCTGTAATGACAACAAGCTCAGTCCGATCATGCTGTGACACACCACCCCAGACCATGACGGACCCTCCACCTCCAAATCGATCCCGCTCCAGAGTACAGACCTCGGTGTAACGCTCATTCCTTCAACGATAAACGCGAATCCGACCATCACCCCTGGTGAGACAAAACCGCGACTCGTCAGTGAAGAGCACTTTTTGCCAGTCCTGTCTGGTCCAGCGACGGTGGGTTTGTGCCCATTGGCGACATTGTTTCCGGTGATGTCTAGTGAGGACCTGCCTTACAACAGGCCTAGAAGCCCTAGTGAGGCCTCTTAGCCTATTGCGGACAGTCTGAGCACTGATGGATGGATTGTGCTTTCCTAGTGTAATTCGGGCAGTTGTTGCCATCCTGTACCGAACATCACACCATCCAGTATGTGTGTTGTTAGACGTGGTTTACCACTGCGAGGACGATCTGCTCTCCGTCCTGTCTCCCTGTAGCGCTGTCTTAGGCATCTCACAGTACAGATATTGCAATTTATTTCCCTGGCCACATCTGCAGTCCTCATGCCTCCTTGCAGCATTTGTAAGGCACGTTCACGCAGATGAGCAGGGACCCTGTACATCTTTCTTTTGGTGTTTTTCAGAGTCAGTAGAAAGGCCTCTTTAGTGTCCTAAGTTTTCATAACTGTGACCTTATTTGCCTAACGTCTGTAAGCTGTTAGTGTCTTATCCCAGAGAGGTTATGTGGGACGCTAGCATCCCACCTGGCCAAAAGCCAGGGAAAATGCAGAGCACCAAATTCAAATAAATTACTGTAAAAATCAAACTTTCATGAAATCACACATGTAAGATACCAAATTAAAGCTACACATGTTGTGAATCCACCCAACATGTCAGATTTCAAAAATGCTTTTCGGCGGAAACAAACGATGCTGTTATCTGAGGATAGCACCTCCGTAAACAAAAGAGAGAAAACATATTTCAACCCTACAGGCACGACACAAAACGCAGAAATATGAATATAAATCATGCCTTACCTTCGACGAGCTTCTTCTGTTGGCACTTCAATATGTCCCATAAACATCAAAAATTGTCTTTTTGTTCAATTAATTAAGTCGATATACACCGCTCAAAAAAATAAAGGGAACACTTAAACAACACAATGTAACTCCAAGTCAATCACACTTCTGTGAAATCAAACTGTCCACTTAGGAAGCAACACTGATTGACAATACATTTCACATGCTGTTGTGCAAATGGAATAGACAACAGGTGGAAATGATATACAAATAGCAAGACACCCCCAATAAAGGAGTGGTTCTGCAGGTGGTGACCACAGACCACTTCTCAGTTCCTATGCTTCCTGGCTGATGTTTTGGTCACTTTTGAATGCTGGCGGTGCTTTCACTCTAGTGGTAGCATGAGAAGGAGTCTACAACCCACACAAGTGGCTCAGGTAGTGCAGCTCATCCAGGATGGCACATCAATGCGAGCTGTGTCTGTCAGCGTAGTGTCCAGAGCATGGAGGCGCTACCAGGAGACAGGCCAGTACATCAGGAGACGTGGAGGAGGCCGTAGGAAGGCAACAACCCAGCAGAAGGACTGCTACCTCTGCCTTTGTGCAAGGAGGAGCAGGAGGAGCACTGCCAGAGCCCTGCAAAATGACCTCCAACAGGCCACAAATGTGCATGTGTCTGCTCAAACAGACTCCATAAGGGTGGCATGAGGGCCCGACGTCCACAGGTGGGGGTTGTGCTTACAGCCCAACACCGTGCAGGATGTTTGGCATTTGCCAGAGAACACCAAGATTGGCAAATTCACTACTGGCGCCCTGTGCTCTTCACAGATGAAAGCAGGTTCACACTGAGCACATGTGACAGAGTCTGGAGACGCCGTGGAGAACGTTCTGCTGCCTGCAACATCCTCCAGCATGACCGGTTTGGCAGTGGGTCAGTCATGGTGTGGGGTGGGGTGGCATTTCTTTGGGGGGCCGCACAGCCCTCCATGTCTGGGAGGAGATCCCTCAGGAGACCATCCGCCACCTCATCAGGAGCATGCCCAGGCATTGTAGGGAGGTCATACAGGCATGTGGAGGCCACACAAACTACTGAGCCTCATTTGGACTTGTTTTAAGGACATTACATCAAAGTTGGATCAGCCTGTAGTGTGGTGTTCCACTTTAATTGAGTGTGACTCCAAATCCAGACCTCCGTGGGTTGATAAACATTATCAATGGAAATCAAATGTGTGATTTTGTTATCAGCACATTCAACTATGTAAAGAAAAAAGTATTTAAGAATATTTAATTCATTCAGATCTAGGATGTGTTATTTTTGTGTTCCCTTTATTTTTTTGAGCAGTGTATATCCAAAATGTCCATTTATTTGGCGAGTTTGATCCAGAAAAACTCCGGTTCCAACTTGAGCAGCGTGACTACAAAATTTCTCAAAATGTACCTATAAACTTTGCCAAAACATTTCAAACTACTTTTCTAATACACCTTTAGGTATTTATTAAAGTAAATAATCGATAAAATTGAAGATGGGATGATCTGTGTTCAATACAGGAAGAAAACAAACTGACGCTACCTTTCTGGTCACGCGTCTTTAACAAACAGTACACTTGAAGTGACCCTTGTTTTGAACACAGCTACTTCTTCATTACACAAAGGAAAAACCTCAACCAATTTCTAAAAGACTGGTGACATCCAGTGGAAGTGGTACGAACTGCAAGAAGGTCCCTTAGAAATCTGAATTCCATATGAAAACTCATTGAAAAAGAGTGGCCTCTAAAATATTAAAATACATCTGAATGGTTTTTCCTCTGGGTTTCGCCTGCTACATAAGTTCTGTTATACTCACATACATTATTCAAACAGATTTAGAAACTTCCGAGTGTTTTGAATCCACATCTACTAATAATATGCATATCTTATCTTCTGGGGATGGGTAGCAGGCAGTTGAATTTGGGCATGCATTTCATCCGGACGTGAAAATACTGCCCCCTGTCACCAAGAAGTTAATGACCGTTCCACAGGTGCATGTTAATTAATTGTTTATGGTTCATTGAACAAGCATGGGAAACCGTGTTTAAACCCTCTACAATGAAGATCTGTGGAGTTATTTGAATCTTTACGAATAATCTGTGAAAGACAGGGTCTTGAAAAAGGGACGTTTCTCTTTTTGCTGAGTTGACATAATAGTACAGAATCACCTGTGTGAAAGGAAGAGCAAGAGAACCAAAGAAAGAGAAGGGAGGCATGAAGAGAGGGTGAGAGAGGAGAAGAGAAACAAGGATGAAGAGGGTGAGTGGAGAAAAAGGGATGAAGAGATAAGAGAGGGAGGGATGATGAGAGATGGATGAAGAAAGAGAGATTTTTTAAATATATTTTACAAGGCAAGTCAGTTAAGAACAAATTCTTATTTTCAATGACAGCCTAGGAACAGTGGGTTAACTGCCTGTTCAGGGGCAGAACAACAGATTTTGTACCTTGTCAGCTCGGGGATTTGAACTTGCACCCTTTCAGTTACTAGTCCAATGCTCTAACCACTAGGCTACAACTAGAAATATAAATGGAAGAGGAGGGAGAGAGATGAAGAGAACAAGGGATGAAGAGAGAAGGAGGAATAAAGAAAGGCAGACAATCAAAGAGCAAAGGGATGAAGAAAAAGTAAGAGATGCCACTCCTATTTGAAAGTGTGCCCTCGGGCCTGGTGGGAAGGAAAAGTAATTCCGCTACCAAAGAACAGTAAAGCCCCCTTTACTGGCTCAAATAGCCAACCAATTAGCCTTCTCTCTTCCTTCGTAAACTTTTGGGAAAAAATGGTGCTTGTCCAGATATTGCTTTTTTACAGTAAACAAATTGACAGACTTTCAGCACGCTTATAGGGAAGGAGATTCAACATGTAAGGAAGACACTAATGACAAATGACTGATGATTGGCTGAGAGAAATTGATGATAAAACAATTGTGGGAGCTGTTTGGTTAGACCTCAGTGCGGCTTTTGACATTATCGATCATAGTCTGTTGCTGGAAAAACGTATGTGTTATGGCTTTACACATTCCTGCTATATTGTGTCTGTCTAACAGAGCACCAAGGGTGTTATTTAATGGAAGCCTCTCCAACATAATCCAGGTAGAATCAGGAATTCCCCAGGGCAGCTGTCTAGTACCCTAACATAATAAAGAGCTGCAGTCAGTTTCAGAATGGGTTGCAAGAAATAAGTTAGTCCCAAATATTTCAAAAACTAAAACCATTGTATTTGGGACAAATCATTTACTAAACCCTAAACCTCAACTAAATCTAGTAATGAATAATGTGGAAAATGAGCATGTTGAGGTGACTAAATTGCTTTGAGTAACCCTGGAGTAATGTTGTCTGGTTAAACTACTAGCAAACAACTTGGACACCCATGCATAACCCACAAGACATACCACCACAATCACAATCTCAAAGTCCAGAACAGATTATGGGAGGCGCACGTTACTACATAGAGCCATGTAAGCAGCAGAATCAGATTTTTAAAAACAGATAAAAACACACTTCATGGAAAAGCGGGGACTGTGAAGAGACACACATGTCATGTAATATTTTTGATTGTACATAACTGTCTTAATGTTGCTGGACCCCAGGAATAGTGTCCGACAACATTAAGGCAGGAACTAATGGGGATCCTTAATAAATAATACAAATGGGAAGAAGAACCACCACTCACTGGAGCTGAGTCCTGCAACAGATTTGAGCTCCAGCTCCTGGATCTGATTGACCAGTAGGGAGATGTGCTGCAGTAGATCAGTGTTCTGCAGTAGGAGTCTCTGAACCCGGGCCTGGGCGTCTGTCCTGGCACACACCTCCACTGACAGCTGGTCCTGGAGCAAGCGCACCTAGGTAGGCATATGTAGAAGAGAGGTTAGAGTGCACACACACATATACACTACCGGTCAAAAGTTTTAGAACACCTACTCATTCAAGGGTTTCTCTTTATTTTTACTATTTTCTACATTGTAGAATAACCACGAAGACATAAAACCTATGAAATAACACATATGGAATCATGTAGTAACAAAAAATGTGTTAAATCAAAATACATTTTGTGTTTGAGATTCTTCAAATAGCCACCCTTTGCCTTGATGACAGCTTTGCACACTCTTGGCAATCTCTCAACCAGCTTCACCTGGAATGCTTTTCCAACAGTCTTGAAGGAGTTCCGACATATGCTGAGTACTTGGCTGCATTTCCTTCACTCTGCGGTCCGACTCATCCCAAACCATCTCAATTTGGTTGAGGTCGGGGGATTGTGGAGGCCAGGTCATCTGATGCAGCACTTCACTTCACTCTCCTTGGTCAAATAGCCCTTACACAGCCTGGAGGTGTGTTGGGTCATTGTCTTGTTGAAAAACAAATACTAGTCCCACTAAGCCCAAACCAGATGGGATGGCGTATCACTGCAGAATGCTGTGGTAGTCATGCTGGTTAAGTGTAATAAGTGGTGTAAAAATAAATCACAGACAGTGTCACCAGCAAAGCACCCCGACACCATAAAACCTCCTCCTCCATGCTTTACGGTGGGAAAGACTCATGCAGAGATATTGCGTTCACACACACCGGGTCTCACAAAGACACGGTGGTTGGAATCAAAAATCTCCAATTTGGACTCTTC
Source organism: Oncorhynchus keta (assembly GCF_023373465.1). NCBI lineage: Eukaryota > Metazoa > Chordata > Actinopteri > Salmoniformes > Salmonidae > Oncorhynchus > Oncorhynchus keta. Next base: position 40,556,956 of record NC_068443.1, read on the forward strand.
AATTTGCTCGTGTATCTGACTCCTAAGCAAGTCTCTTCTTATTGGTGTCCTTTAGTAGTGGTTTCTTTGCAGCAATTCGACCATGAATGCCTTATTCACACTCTCCTCTGAACAGTTGATGTTGAGATGTGTCTGTTACTTCAACTCTGAAGCATTTATTTGGGCTGCAATGTCTGAGCTGGTAACTCTAATGGACTTGTCCTTTGCAGCAGAGGTAACTCTGGGTCTTCCATTCCTGTGGCGGTCCTCATGAGAGCCAAACTTTCAAAGTCCTTGAAATGTTCCAGATTGACTGACCTTCATGTCTTAAAGTAATGATGGGCTGTCGTTTCTCTTTGCTTATTTGAGCTGTTCTTGCCATAATATGGCGTTGGTCTTTTACCAGATAGGATTATCTTCTCAATATCCCCCTACCTTGTCACAACACAATTGTTTGGCTCAAACACATTAAGAAGGAAAGAAATTCCACAAATTAACTTAAGGCACACTTGTTAATTCAAATGCATTCCAGGTGACTACCTCATGAAACTGGTTGAGAGAATGCCAAGAGTGTGCAAAGCTGTCATCAAGGCAAAGGGTGGCTATTTGAAAGGATGGCTATTTATAAAATATATTTAGATTTGTTTAACACTTTTTTGGTTACATGATTCCATATGTGTTATTTCATAGTTTTGATATCTTCACTATTATTCTACAATGTAGAAATTAGTAAAAAATTAAGAAAAACCCTTGAATGAGTAGGCCGGTGGTGTATGTAGGTATGTTTGTGTGCAGGCTCACACACCAGGGGCACGAACAAATGCGAACACACACATCACACAAGATCTAATTAAAATTCATGGTACACACACCCACTGATCAAGATCAAAGCAAATGTTTCTTCACTTCTACAATTCTGACGCTGTTCAATCAGCATTAGATAGAATCCCTCATTATAATCAAAAGTAAGCCCAAACCTCAATAGACCAAGCCATGTGATTATAGGAAAGAGAAGAGAGAACAAGAAACAGAAAAGAGAGCACAGAGTGACACCGTTGAGCTGGCTTGCTCATTAGCCATAAGGAATGTCTTATTACTCCAGCAGAGATGAGCGCTACCTTTGATGAAAAGCACTGTCTTGTCCCCCCTTTACAGCCACAATTGCCTTGTTGAACTGTCAATCATTATAGGGATACCTCAGGGTTGCAACCAAAAGAAATTAAACCAAAGGTTTGTGTGTAGGACAACAGCTGAGCCTAGGGTTGCAAAGGGAGGTTATATTTCTGGATATAAACATTCTAAGTTTACCAGTAAATTATCAGAATTTTGCTAACTTCACATTTTCTATATATATTTTTTTTAATCATATAACATCGAGTGACCTTTTTGGGTACTTCAGATTATCACAGGTGTCTAATTATCTCTGGCCCTCTGTGTGGCCATATCGCGTTGTAAAATATATAAAATAATCAAACAGCTAAGACGATTTTAAAATACACATTTTTATGACAAGGCTGTAAAACATCGCCCTAAATATAAACAGGCAATTTAGTCAATACCATTGGTGTTTAATATGAGGGTTTCAGCATAAAATATCATTTCTATCCATTTTTTACACACTTTAATTTATTTTGGTGCCAAACTGGTGGCAGTTGTGAAATAAGTTAGTTGAAAGAGTTGCAGAGTTAATTGAAAAATAATTCCATTGTTGATTAGATGCTTTTTAAATACATTTAGTCTTGAACCATATGGTGTATCCACTAGAAACTTAGACAAAGTTATACAAAAGGAATACTAATATATATATATATATATATATATATATATAAAAATAAAAATAAATACTTAAAAAAATACTTATTCAAATATAAATGACCGAAGTACAATAGATTGCCATAGATTACCAGTTAATTATCAAAATTACAGAATATTCCAGTAACTTTGGTAAATTGCCGGTAGCTTTGAAACCCTAGTTGAGCCACTTGTGCTGTTCACACACTCCAGTTCTCAGGTTGTTAGCTAGCAACTTTAAAGGTACTGTTTATGCACTGCAAATCAAAGCGTATGTTTCTGGTCAACTGCCTTTACTAACAGTGTACATTACTTTGGCAAACTGAACATCAACATGTTTCAAGGCAAACCATAATTTGGAACTGTTTGGAAACGTGTGTCTACCTGTGCTGCAGCAGCCTGGGCCTGCTGCTCCTGCTGCTGGAGCTGTCTCTGGAGAAGCTGCACCTGGTGTGCCACAGAGCAGTCCACAGCTAGCAAGCTTGACACAGGTGGCCCTGACCTGGATGTGGTCAGCTGCTGGGTTAGGTCCTTGGATGGGGAAAATGAGTACCAGGTCAGTGATTATGATCTATAATGACTGAGGATACACAATGCATTACATACTGCAAGGGTTGTAAGATAACAGTAACTTTCCACAAAATTCCCTGGTTTTCCAGAAATCCTGGTTGGAGGATTCCCAGATTTGCTGTTTATTCCCTCCTGATTCCAGGAATCCATCCAGGCTTTCAGGAAAACCAGGACATTTTGGGGAAGTTACTGGCATTTTGCAACCCCATACATTATTTTAAACAATTTATACTATTACTTTTGATACTTAAGTACATTTGAGCAATTATATTTACTTTTGAAACTTAACTATATTTAAAACCATATACTTTGACTTCTACTCAAGTGGGATTTGAAGTAGTTGTAACGATCGTCGTTGGTGGAATTAGACCAAGATGCAGCGTGGGGTAGGTTATTCATATTCTTTAATGATAACCAGAAAAACAAGAACACCAACGAAACACCAACCTAGAGATGAATGTACTTTGGTGCGAAAAGTGAAAATCAATCCCAGAACAACAGCAAAGAACCTTGTGAAGATGCTGGAGGAAACAGGTACAAAAGTATCTATATCCACAGTTAAACGAGTCCTATAACGACATAACCTGAAAGGCCGCTCAGCAAGAAGTCACTGCTCCAAAACTGCCATAAAAAAGCCAGACTACGGTTTGCAACTGCACATGGGGACATGTACAAAGTAGACAACTGACATATTTTATTAGAGTTATGTAATGTCAATAAATTATGGTAAATAAGTGTGAACCAGTAATGGGCAGTCACTACCATCATGGGACTTCATTGTTTTATTCAGTGTTTAGTGTAGTGTGTAGTGCATTTCATCTTTAAAAAAAATATTGAAACAAAGTCAAAAAATAGACTATTGGAATGAAAGAGGGCGGTTGTTATCAGCCTTATGGAAATGATGGATGTCTTTGAGTGCCTCCTTGTATTGTACAACAGGTTAGCCAGACAGACATTTACCACATCACAGTAAAACAACTAATCTAGAGTCTAGATTGACCCTTAACCCTATCTCAGCTCATTTCAGATATAGGTATGGTTTGTTTTTTTAGGATGATCCTTAGTTTACCAGTTTAGTTTATTGATAGTATACTGTAAAAGACAGATCGTTCAACTTCTCTCTACTCTGACTGAGAGAATGTCCTTCAAAATGAGCGATAGAACAAGAGAGATGATGAATATTTCAATACCTTATTTTAGTCAAACGTATGTCGTAAGGATGAACTTTGGTTGAGGAAATGTAGGGCACTGTATATGTTGGGTAACACATTTACATTTACATTTAAGTCATTTAGCAGACGCTCTTATCCAGAGCGACTTACAAATTGGTGCATTCACCTTATGACATCGAGTGGAACAGCCACTTTACAATAGTGCATCTAAATTTTTAAGGGGGGTGAGAAGGAAGGATTACTTTATCCTATCCTAGGTATTCCTTAAAGAGGTGGGGTTTCAGGTGTCTCCGGAAGGTGGTGATTGACTCCGCTGTCCTGGCGTCGTGTGGGAGTTTGTTCCACCATTGGGGGCCAGAGCAGCGAACAGTTTTGACTGGGCTGAGCGGGAACTGTACTTCCTCAGTGGTAGGGAGGCGAGCAGGCCAGAGGTGGATGAACGCAGTGCCCTTGTTTGGGTGTAGGGCCTGATTAGAGCCTGGAGGTACTGAGGTGCCGTTCCCCTCACAGCTCCGTAGGCAAGCACCATGGTCTTGTAGCGGATGCGAGCTTCAACTGGAAGCCAGTGGAGAGAGCGGAGGAGCGGGGTGACGTGAGAGAACTTGGGAAGGTTGAACACCAGACGGGCTGCGGCGTTCTGGATGAGTTGTAGGGGTTTAATGGCACAGGCAGGGAGCCCAGCCAACAGCGAGTTGCAGTAATCCAGACGGGAGATGACAAGTGCCTGGATTAGGACCTGCGCTGCTTCCTGTGTGAGGCAGGGTCGTACTCTGCGGATGTTGTAGAGCATGAACCTACAGGAACGGGCCACCGCCTTGATGTTAGTTGAGAACGACAGGGTGTTGTCCAGGATCACGCCAAGGTTCTTAGCGCTCTGGGAGGAGGACACAATGGAGTTGTCAACCGTGATAGCGAGATCATGGAACGGGCAGTCCTTCCCCGGGAGGAAGAGCAGCTCCGTCTTGCCGAGGTTCAGCTTGAGGTGGTGATCCGTCATCCACACTGATATGTCTGCCAGACATGCAGAGATGCGATTCGCCACCTGGTCATCAGAAGGGGAAAGGAGAAGATAATTGTGTGTCGTCTGCATAGCAATGATAGGAGAGACCATGTGAGGTTATGACAGAGCCAAGTGACTTGGTGTATAGCGAGAATAGGAGAGGGCCTAGAACAGAGCCCTGGGGACACCAGTGGTGAGAGCGCGTGGTGAGGAGACAGATTCTCGCCACGCCACCTGGTAGGAGCGACCTGTCAGGTAGGACGCAATCCAAGCGTGGGCCGCGCCGGAGATGCCCAACTCGGAGAGGGTGGAGAGGAGGATCTGATGGTTCACAGTATCGAAGGCAGCCGATAGGTCTAGAAGGATGAGAGCAGAGGAGAGAGAGTTAGCTTTAGCAGTGCGGAGCGCCTCCGTGATACAGAGAAGAGCAGTCTCAGTTGAATGACTAGTCTTGAAACCTGACTGATTTGGATCAAGAAGGTCATTCTGAGAGAGATAGCGGGAGAGCTGGCCGAGGACGGCACGTTCAACAGTTTTGGAGAGAAAAGAAAGAAGGGATACTGGTCTGTAGTTGTTGACATCGGAGGGATCGAGTGTAGGTTTTTTCAGAAGGGGTGCAACTCTCGCTCTCTTGAAGACGGAAGGGACGTAGCCAGCGGTCAGGGATGAGTTGATGAGCGAGGTGAGGTAGGGAGAAGGTCTCCGGAAATGGTCTGGAGAAGAGAGGAGGGGATAGGGTCAAGCGGGCAGGTTGTTGGGCGGCCGGCCGTCACAAGATGCGAGATTTCATCTGGAGAGAGAGGGAGAAAGAGGTCAGAGCACAGGGTAGGGCAGTGTGAGCAGAACCAGCGGTGTCGTTTGACTTAGTAAACGAGGATCGGATGTCGTCGACCTTCTTTTCAAAATGGTTGACGAAGTCATCTGCAGAGAGGGAGGAGGGGGAGGAGGATTCAGGAGGGAGGAGAAGGTGGCAAAGAGCTTGCTAGGGTTAGAGGCAGATGCTTGGAATTTAGAGTGGTAGAAAATGGCTTTAGCAGCAGAGACAGAGGAGGAAAATGTAGAGAGGAGGGAGTGAAAGGATGCCAGGTCCGCAGGGAGGCGAGTTTTCCTCCATTTCCGCTCGGCTGCCCGGAGCCCTGTTCTGTGAGCTCGCAATGAGTCGTCGAGCCACGGAGCGGGAGGGGAGGACCGAGCTGGCCTGGAGGATAGGGGACATAGAGAGTCAACGGATGCAGAAAGGGAGGAGAGGAGGGTTGAGGAGGCAGAATCAGGAGATAGGTTGGAGAAGGTTTGAGCAGAGGGAAGAGATGATAGGATGGAAGAGGAGAGAGTAGCGGGGGAGAGAGAGCGAAGGTTGGGACGGCGCGATACCATCCGAGTAGGGGCAGTGTGGGAAGTGTTGGATGAGAGCGAGAGGGAAAAGGATACAAGGTAGTGGTTGGAGACTTGGAGGGAGTTGCAATGAGGTTAGTGGAAGAACAGCATCTAGTAAAGATGAGGTCGAGCGTATTGCCTGCCTTGTGAGTAGGGGGGAAGGTGAGAGGGTGAGGTCAAAAGAGGAGAGGAGTGGAAAGAAGGAGGCAGAGAGGAATGAGTCAAAGGTAGACGTGGGGAGGTTAAAGTCGCCCAGAACTGTGAGAGGTGAGCCGTCCTCAGGAAAGGAGCTTATCAAAAGGCATCAAGCTCATTGATGAACTCTCTGAGGGAACCTGGAGGGCGATAAATGATAAGGATGTTAAGCTTGAAAGGGCTGGTAACTGTGACAGCATGGAATTCAAAGGAGGCGATAGACAGATGGGTAAGGGGAGAAAGAGAGAATGACCACTTGGGAGAGATGAGAATCCCGGTGCCACCACCCCGCTGACCAGAAGCTCTCGGGGTGTGCGAGAACACGTGGGCGGACGAAGAGAGAGCAGTAGGAGTAGCAGTGTTATCTGTGGTGATCCATGTTTCCGTCAGAAGTCGAGGGACTGGAGGGAGGCATAGGCTGAGATGAACTCTGCCTTGTTGGCCGCAGATCGGCAGTTCCAGAGGCTACCGGAGACCTGGAACTCCACGTGGGTCGTGCGCGCTGGGACCACCAGATTAGGGGGCCGCGGCCACGCGGTGTGGAGCGTTTGTATGGTCTGTGCAGAGAGGAGAGAACAGGGATAGACAGACACATAGTTGACAGGCTACAGAAGAGGCTACGCTAATGCAAGGAGATTGGAATGACAGGTGGACTACACGTCTCGAATGTTCAGAAAGTTAAGCTTATGTAGCAAGAATCTTATTGACTAAAATGATTAAAATGATACAGTACTGCTGAAGTAGGCTAGCTGGCAGTGGCTGCGTTGTTGACTTTGTAGGCTAGCTGGCAGTGGCTGCGTTGTTGACACTACACTAATCAAGTCGTTCCGTTGAGTGTAATAGTTTCTACAGTGCTGCTATTCGGGGGCTAGCTGGCTAGCTAGCAGTGTAGACTACGTTAGGACGACAAAATACGATAATTACGCAATTATCTTTGATACAAAGACGGCTATGTAGCTAGCTAAGAAGAAATTGCTAAGATTAGATAAATCAAACCGTTGTACTATAATGAAACTTTACACTGCAAAAAATAAGGTCCTTTGTGGTTATATATAGCATGATCATGAATTGTTGGGAAACATGGGAAACAGTGTTTAAACCCTTCACAATGAAGATCTGTGGAGTTATTTGGATTTTTAAGAATTATCTTTGAAAGACAGGGTTTAGTAGGGGGAAACGGTTTTGAAACAGAGTAAAACAATGTACTACCTGAACTTGTCCAATACAAATACATATTTTTGTTTTCTTTTGTAAAACATTTTGCAACGGTTTGCTCTAATAAACACAACCCAGGTCATACACATTACCTTCCCATCATTACTGTGAAGGTCCTGGCTCTTGTCCTGGTCGGATGACAAACGGTCGATGCTCTCCTCTGTAGTGGCTTCAAGGTCAGTGGAATCAGACAATGCCAACCTCTTCTTGGCTGAGAGAAAGACAGAGAGAGAGAGAGAGAGAGAGAGAGAGAGAGAGAGAGAGAGACAGAGAGACAGAGAGACAGAGACAGAGAGACAGAGAGACAACAACAACAAACAAAATAACAATCACAAGCAAAAACGTGAAACATAACCCATTCCTTACATACAAATGAATAGTACATAATATTTTTATAGCGCTTTTCTCAGACCAAAAAAACTGAAACATGGAATTCAAACTTGGCTGCTCTCCACACTCGCTGGAGTCACAGCACACACGACAATCTCTAACTGATTCAGCCTCAGCAGAGAATGTCACCACTGAGCAAAGATGAAACAGTATGCCAGTCACACCTGGCACGGCGTCTGCCCCCTCTGCGTCGGCAGTGCGGGTGTCCCCTCCATCCTCTGAGATCTGTTCCCCTGTCTGCTGCAGGGTCAGCTGGTGGCACACGTCAAAGGCCTGGCCCACCGTCCGCACGATGCGCATGGCCTGGGACTGGAGGTGGGCAGGGGGAGGGGGGAGAGGGAGGAGTGGGGAGAGGGAGGTGAGTTGACGGAGGGACGGGGGAGAGAGGTAGGTGAGGGGAGGGAGGAGAGGGGAAAAAGAGAGGAGAAGGGTAGGACAGAGGCGGGATCAGGTGTGGAGAAAGGGGGAAGAGGAAGGAAGGGGAGAGGGGGTAGTGGGATGGAGATAAAAGGAGAAACAGTTGAAAGAGAGGGAGATAGAAAGAGGGGGGAGTGAGGGATGGAAATAGGAAGAGATCAAAAAGCACAGTAATTCAGCGACGTAGCCTTACTGATCTACTGTAGAGGTGCATGCTTTCGTTGTAACGGATTGGTTCATTCTAGAGCCGTTTTTCCTTGAGTTATCTACAGTTATACACAGTTATATTTGTCACGTGTGACCATGTGTGGAATCCAGGTGAGTCTGAAGACACGCAGGTGACAGGTGTGCGCCATAACGAGCAGCCTGGTGACCTAGAGGCCGGAGAAGCAAGTTCAGGGAGTGAGTGTTCAAAAAAAATAAACACATAATACACAATAAGAAAGACGAACAACGCACAAACATGACACAGGAACAGAAACAATAACTCCTGGGTAAGGAACCAAAGCGAGTGACATATATAGGAAAGGTAATCAGGGAGGTGATGAAGTTCAGGTGAGTCTGAAGACACGCATGTGCGTGTAACGATGGTGACAGGTGTGCGCCATAACGTGACAATATACAGTTATATTATATATATATATATATAAATATAGTTATACAGTGCATTCGGAAAGTATTCAGATAGCCTTCCCCTTTTCCAAATGTTGTTACTTCACAGCTTTGTTCTAAAATTGATGAAATAACAAACAATCTACTCACAATACCCCACAATGACAAAGCAAAAACAGGTTTTTAGACATTTTTGCAAATGGATATATAAAAACCAAGAGATACCATATTTACAAAAGTATTAAGACCATTTGCTATGAGACTCGAAATTGAGCTCAGGTGCATCCTGTTTCCATTGATCATCCTTGAGATGTTTCTTCAATTTGATTAGAGTCCACCTCTGGATTATTCAATTGATTGCTGTCTATATAAGGTCCCACAGTTGACAGTTCATGTCAGAGCAAAAATCAAGCCATGAGGTTGAAGGAATTGTCTGCAGAGGTCCAAGACAGGATTGTGTCGAGGCACAGATCTAGGGAAGGGTACCAAAAAATGTCTGCAGTATTGGTCCCCAAGAACACAGTGGCCTCCATGATTCTTAAACGGAAGACGTTTGGAACCACCAAGACTCTTCCTAGAGCTGGCCGCCTTGCCAAACTGAGGGGGAGATGGGCCTTGGTCAGAGAGGTGAACAAGAACCCGATGGTCAGAGCTCCAGAATTCCTCTGTGGAGATGGGAGAGCCTTCCAGAAAGACAACCAGATGGAAGTCACTCCTCAGTAAAAGGAGTGCCAACACGCTTGGAGTTTGCCAAAAGGCATCTAAATGACACTTGCCATGAGAAACAAAATTCCCTGGTCTGATGTTACCAAGATTGAACTCTTAGTCCTGAATGCCAAGCGTCATGTCTGGAGGTAAGCTGGCACCAGTGAAGCATGGTGGTGGCAGCATTATGCTGTGGGGATGTTTTTCAGCGGCAGGGACTGGGAGACTAATCAGGATCGAGGGACAGATGAACATAGCAATGTACAGAGAGATCCTTGAGGAAAACCTGCTCCAGAGTGCTCAGGACCTCAGACTGGGGCGAAGGTTCACCTTCCAACAGGACAACAACCCTAAGCACACAGTCAAGACAATGCAGGAGTAGCTTTGGGACAAGTCTCTGAATGTCCTTGAGTGGCCCAGCCAGAGTGGCCAATCCATCCTGACAGAGCTTGAGAGGATCTGCAGAGAGGAATGGGAAAAACTCCCCAAATACAAGTGTGCCAAGCTTGTAGGGTCATACCCAAGAAGACTCAAGGATGTAATCGCTGCCAAAGGTGCATCAACAATGTACTGTGTAATGTGCTATGTAAAGTATGTAGACTGTATAACACTATTTTTTTCATTTTCAGTAGATATTTTTATTGGCATGGCCACTGCTGAAATTGAACCCACAACCGTTGTGAAACCAGCACTGTGCTTCAACCAACTGAGCCACATGGATGACAAGGTTAACACTAAGATTCTGGGGATACTATAAACCGTAGACAGTGATCCATGGGAAGCCACATGAAGTCCAGTAAATCAAGCCCAGTATCATCGGTTCACCCTCCCCTCCAATGGCAAAAGTTCTATCTGGAAGCCTGAGATAAGAGCTTCAAGGCTGGATGGAGTCATCTGAATGGCAAGACTACACTACACAGGATTACAGCCTGTGTCTCTGTTCTCTGGTAAGTGAAGATGGTGGGTGGTACAGCTTGAAGATGACATTAAGGACAGAATTAAAAGCCTCTTTCTTCCCACCTCACTCAGTGACTGCGTCCTAAATGGCACCCTATTCCTTACGCAGTGCATTACATTTGACCAGGGCCCATAATCCCCAATAGGAAATAGGGTGCCATTTGGGATGCAGGCACTCATTAGTATGCTGCTTCACTCAGTCACTGTCTACAGTACATGACTGGTATCCATGGTGAAGTGATGAGAGCCAACCTCATTGGTGGTGTTGCTATCCAGGCTTCTGTTATGCAGAAATGTATCGCTGTTCCATATGCACCTATGGGGTAGTCGCGTGCCATTCATTTTCCCAATAATTTTTCTTGCATGCAGGGTTGTGTGAAATTGAAATTCATCAGGTGGGTGTACTGTGTATAAAATGTGTATGCACTGTGTTCATGTCGATCAGAAAAAAAATGTGTGTGCGTGCACAGCGTGTGTGTATGTGTTAGTATAGACTAAGCCCTCGACGATCCCTATTGATCCATGAGTCCCAAGTAAAATATAATGCATCATGGCACATTCCCTATACCCAGCCCCCTTCCCTCCCTATTCACTGCCCCTTCCCTAAGCAGCTGCTGCCACGATCTGATACCCTGTAGAAATAAGCGGATTATATATCACTGATCTGGAACCTGTGGATATCTTTAATCTCATACTCAGCCCACTCCCATAGAGCTACACCCTTCTTACCCATATAATCATCACATAGAACATTCAGTTGAAGTAAGAAGTTTACATACACTTAGGTTGGAGTCGTTAAAACTCGTTTTTCAACCACTCCACAAATGTATTGTTAATAAACTATAGTTTTGGCAAGTCGGTTAGGACATCTACTTTGTGCATGACACAAGTCATTTTTCCAACAATTATTTAAACACAGATAATTTCCCTTATAATTCACTGTATCACAATTCCAGTGGTTCATAAGTTTACATACACTAAATTGACTGTGCCTTTAAACAGCTTGGAAAATTCCAGAAAATGAAGTCATAGCTTTAGAAGCTTCTGATAGGCTAATTGACATCATTTGAGTCAATTGGAGGTGTTCCTGCGGATGTATTTGTAACGGTTGTCGTCTTCCTCTTCTGAGGAGGAGTAGGAAATATCGGACCAATATGCAGCGTGGTAAGTGTTCGTCATATTTATTCCACTGAACACAGAAAACAAACGAACAAGCGAATAAAGAAAACCCGAAACAGTCCCGTATAGTGAAAAACACTGAGACGGAAAATAACCACTCACAAGAGTGGGAAAACAGGCTACCTAAGTATGGTTCTCAATCAGAGACAACGATTGCCAGCTGCCTCTGATTGGGAATCATACCAGGCCAAACACATAGAGATAGAAAACATAGAATGCCCACCCCAACTCACGCCCTGACCAAACTAAAATAGTGACATAAAAAAGGAACTAAGGTCAGGACGTGACAGTATTTCAAGGCCTACCTTCAAACTCAGTGCCTCTTTGCTTGACATCATGGGAAAATCAAAAGAAATAAGCCAAGACCTCTGAAAAAAATTCTGGTTCATCCTTGGGAGCAATTTCCAAACGCCTGAAGTTACCACGTTCATCTGTACAAACAATAGTCCACAAGTATAAACACCATGGGACAACACAGCCGTCAAAACGCTCAGGAAGGAGACGCATTCTGTCTCCTAGAGATGAACGTACTTTGGTGCGAAAAGTGCAAATCAATCCCAGAACAACAGCAAAGGACCTTGTGAAGATGCTGGAGGAAACAGGTACAAAAGTATCTATATCCACAGTAAAAACGAGTCCTATATCGACATAACCTGAAAGGCCGCTCAGCAAGGAAGAAGCCACTGCTCCAGAACCGCCATAAAAAAAGCCAGACTACGGTTTGCAACTGCACATGGGGACAAAGATCGTACTTTTGGAGAAATGTCCTCTGGTCTGATGAAACAAAAATAGAACTGTTTGGCCACAACAGTTTGGCCACAATGTTTGGAGGAAAAAGAGGCAGCCTTGCAAGCCGGAGAACACCATCCCAACCATGAAGCATGGGGGTGGCAGCATCATGTTGTGGGGGTGCTTTGCTGCAGGAGGGACTGGTGCAATTCACAAAATAGATGGGTCATGAGGGAATAAAATTAGGTGGATATATTGAAGCAACATCTCAAGACATGAGTCAGGAAGTTAAAGCTTGGTCGCAAATGGGTCTTCCAAATGGACAATGACCCCAAGCATACTTCCAAAGTTGTGGCAAAATGGCTTAATTGAACCTCTTTGGGCTAGGGGGCAGTATTTTCACGTCCAGATGAAAAGCGTGCCCAAAATAAACAGCCTGTTTCTCAGGCCCAGAAGCTCGGATATGCATACAATTGGTAGATGTAGATGGAAAACACTCTAACGTTTCTAAAACTGTTAAAATCATGTCTGTAAGTATAACAAACCTTATTTGGCAGGCGAAACCCCGATGACAAACCATCCAGGAAAGAAATTGAGATCACTGTGTTTTCAATTAGTTTCCTATGGGGAACTAGATTTATGAGGCTCCTGGTTGCAGCTCCTATGGCTTTCACTAGCTGTCAACAGTCTTCACAAATTGGTTGATGTTTTTCCTTTCCTTTCTGAGTGTCAAACCAAGTGTACATTTTTGTTTGTTGCGCACGACCTGGAACTCGCTCCACTTTCATTTTATCCGCTATTGAACACAGTATATTCCGTCTTAAATTTGATCGATTATTTACGTTTTAAAATACCTAACGTTAGATTAGGAAAGTTGTTTGAAATGTTTGGACCAAGTTTACAGGTAACATATTAGATACTTTGTAGTCACGTTGGGCGAGTTGGAACCAGTGTTTTTCTGAATCAAACGCGCCAAATAAATGGACATTTTGGGGATATAAAAAGGAGTTTATCGAACAAAAGGACCATTTGTGATGTTTCTGGGACATATTGGAGTGCCAACAGAAGAGGATCTTCAAATGCAAGGGATGAATTATATCGTTACTTCTGACTTTCGTGTAGCACCTGCTTGGTTGAAATATGATTTTCATGTGTTTCTATCGTGGGGTGCTGTCCTCAGATAATCACATAGTTTGCTTTCGCCCGTAAAGCCTTTTTGAAATCTGACATGGTGGCTGGATTAACAAGAAGTTAAGCTTTATTTTGGTGTATTGCACTTGTGATTTTATGAAAGTTAAATATTTCTAATAATTTAATTTGAATTTTGAGCTCTGCAATTTCATCGGATGTTCCGCTAGCGGAACGTCTAGCCGTAACAGGTTTTAAGGACAACAAAGTCAAGGTATTCGAGTGGCCATCACAAAGCCCTGACCTCAATCCTATGGAAAATGTGTGGGCAGAACTGAAAAAGCGTGTGCGGGCAAGGAGGCCTACAAACCTGACTCAGTTATACCAGCTCTGTCAGGAGGAATGGGCCAGAATTCACCCAACTTATTGTGGGAAGCTTGTGGAAGGCTACCTGAAACATTTGACCCAAGTTAAACAATTTAAAGGCAATGCTACCAAATACTAATTGAGTGTATGTAAACTTCTGACCCACTGGGAAAGTGATGCAAGAAATAAAAGCTGAAATAAATCATTCTCTCTACTATTTTGACATTTCACATTCTTAAAATAAAGTGGTTATCCTAACTGACCTAAGACAGGGAATTTTTACTCTGATAAAATGTCAGGAATTGTGAAAAACTGAGTTTAAATGTATTTGGCTAAGGTGTATGTAAACTTCTGACTTCTACTGTATACTGTAGAATTATAGGATCTCTAAGGTCTTACCTTCCTCTTGGATTTGAAGACATTACAACGGAACATGTTGCTCTTTCCATCTCTTGCAATGTAACTGAAGATCTTCAAGTCCTGGGCGTCATGTGACACATAGAAAATCCTAAATGGGATGGGGAAGTATCTTGATCACGAGAATTTGATTGATTTCAATCTGACCTACTCAATCAAAAATCATCAATGGGTTTGTATGGACATAGCAAAGAATAGTCTTAAAGAGGGTTATGTTTGAGGGCAATTGGTGCCTGTCTTTACCTGTAGATGGGGTCTTGTGTTATCATGACTGTATTGTCATCCCAAGACCACTCTTTCCTCTGGAACACAACCACAGAGTGACAACATTTACGCAACGCTGTAATTCACTCCTATGACTTATGTCTTAGGGTCAGTGTTTCAACTATAAGAAACAAGTATATATGGAGGTTCTTCAACTCTTTCCATCTGCAGAGTCACAAGATGAGGGACCTTGCAGCTTCCATGAATGACAGAGAGCTATGGCATTCGATCATTCCTCAAATCACCACATTTCACAACCATAAGCCATTCCGCCTCCATACGCAAAGGAAGCCTGTTTACGTCTGACCATAGAACCGTCTTTTCATCACTGATGATTCATTTTCCTTTTGATTTACTGCATCTGGAAAATAACAGTTGTACACTTCACACTGGTGGAAACATTTAGTAACTCTAGCCCTTCAATTTGATGGGCTAAGAAATAACAGTTTCAATTTCTTGTATCATTGACCTTGGTGCAAAATAATAGTTGATGTACAAAAGTACAAATGAAATGTATCCACTCACTACTGTGAGTGTAGAGAGTGGCTCCTGAGTGGCACAGTGGTCTAAGGCACTGCATCTCAGAACAAGAGGTGTTACTGCAGTCCCTGGTTTGAATCCAGGCTGCATCACATCTGGCCGTGATTGGGAGTCCCATAGGGCGGCGCACAATTGGCCCAGTGTCGTCCGGGGAAGGCCGTCATTGTAAATAAGAGTTTGTTCTTAACTGACTTGCCTAGTTAAATAAAGGATAAATAAAAGGAACTTACTCTGGATAAGGGCATCTGCTAAGTGGCTAAAATGTTGACGTGAGTTTTCACTATGAGCACAAGACAGTCAAGCTCATTCAAATGTAGGAAAAGGCACACATTCTCCAATAGAACAATTCATAATCAAGACCAACATTTTGGTAGCTACTCTTGACTTCATCAGGTATTTCATATTTTGAAGGGGACTTACCTTTTTCTTTTTTCGCAAAACCACCCGTACACCATCCGCAGACACAATGATGTTGACTTTCTTCTTCTTGATGTTCTTCAATTTGAATTCATACTGTGGGGGGAAATGTAAATTCCATAGATTTGTACATGAAACTGGTATATAAAATGATCCACACAAGCTTACGGTGTATAGCCTAGGGGTGACATCATGGTCTTTGCGTGTGTATCATGTCATTATAGTTTGCACATAACCACAGAGCAGGGTTGGAGTAAATTCCATTTCAATTCATTCATATTCAGGAAGTAAACTTAGACTCCAATTCCAATTTTCTTCAACCATGTCAGAGATACAGTTCCCGTAGAGATGTAAAGGGATGGAAACATATGCATTAAGGCAGGGAGTGAGTACTTAAGTATTTACCATCGTTGTCCCTACAAGACACCATCTGCTGCTGAGAGTAAATCAACGCTCGGATCAACACAAAGTTGCCTAAGGCTGAAGAAGACAGGAAAAGTCAGATGGTAGAGCTGGCAAAGTCTCCAGCATCTAGGTTCCCCCTCCCCTCAGAGTGCATTAGACATGAAGGAAGACTCGGCAGTGTGCACCGCTTTTTATTCTTGCCTTTGAGTAGTTAGAACCGTTCTCGCTGCCTCACTGCAGTCAAAGGGACCAGACATCTAAACGACAAATACTAATCTAAAATAAACATGTTTTCCCCAAATGAGGAAACACAACATCAGAAGTCGAATTGATCAAATGAGGACTTTTATCAAAAGCATTTTTCCCCCCTCCGATCCTCAACCAAAAGGCTCATCAGGATTCTCTCATGTCAAAGGTTTGAAGATTCTCCATGCTGCTCTTCTTTTCCTATAAAAATACATGATATTCTGCCTGTTCTATTGGCTGACTTTTTACTTTTTCTTCATTTTTAGTATTGGCCTATGGACTATTTTATGAAAGGGTGGCTACTTTGAAGAATCTCAAATATAAAATATATTTTGATTTGTTTAACACTTTTTTAGTTACTACATGACTCCATATGTGTTATTTCATCGTTTTGATGTATTCACTATTATTCTACAATATAGTAAAAATAAAGAAACCCTTAAATGACTAGGTGTGTCCAAACTTTTTACTAGTACTGTATATATTAAGCATAGCAGATGGCACAATTTTATTGTTTTTGTATTTATTTACGGATACCCAGGGGCACATTCCAACACTCAGACATAATTTATAAACAAAGCACGTGTGTTTTGTGAGTCCGCCAAATCAGAGGCAACAGGGATGACCAGGGATGTCCTCTTGTCCTGCTAAGCATTCAAAATGTAATGAGTACTTTTGGGTGTCAGGGAAAACGTATGGAGTAAAAAATACATTATCTTCTTTAGGAATGTAGTGGTGTATAAGTAGTACAAAAAATACAGTAGATAGGAAAGTACAGATACCCAAAAAACGACTTAAGTAGTATTTCAAAGTATTTTTTTACTTAAGTACTTTACACCACTGCCTGGCAATGTGGTGCCAGGACAACAACCTCTCCTTCAATGTCAGCAAGACCAAGGAGCTGATCGTGGACTTCAGGAAACATGGGCAGGTGCACAGCCCCATTCACTTCGATGGGGCCGCAGTGGAGAGGGTCAATACCTTCAAGTTCCTCGGTGTCCACATCACTGAGGATCATGGTTCTCTCCCACTGGCACAGTTGTGAGGAAGGCACGGCAGTGTCTCTTCTCCCTCAGGAGGCTGACACGATTTGCCATGGCTCCTGACATCCTTAGAACCTTTTACAGCTGCTCCATTGAGAGCATCCTGGCTGGTTGTATCACTGTCTGGTATGACAACTGCACCACCCTCGACAGGAATGCCTTACAGAGGTTGGGGCGGATGGCCCAGCGCATCACTGGGGGAGAGCTCACAGCCTTCCAGGAAGTACATGCCAGGCAGTGTCTGAGAATGGCCCTAAAAATGGCCAAAGACTGGCCACCCGAGACATGGACTGTTCTCCATGCTCCCGTCAGATGGTGGAGACGGTACCGGTGCATCAAGGCTCAGACCAACAGACGGTACCAGTGCATCAAGGCTCAGACCAACAGACGGTACCAGTGCATCAAGGCTCAGACCAACAGACGGTACCGGTGCATCAAGGCTCAAGACCAACAGACGGTACCAGTGCATCAAGGCTCAGACCAACAGACTCCTAAACAGCTTCTATCCCCTGGCCATAAGATTGTTAAATACAACCACTACACTGCTGTTCATTGATTATTGATTTCCATTACCATTAGTATCTATCTATTTATCCTGCTACTGGTCACTATTACTCCTGTTTACATGCATGTATTACCACTAGTATATTATCTTAAGTATTCATGTATATCCACCTATCACGTCTACACTGTCACTCTAACAAACACTTACACACACACACAATCGCCACCAGACACACACACCCACCCACCACTTATGCTGCTGCCATACTGTTTACTACATACTGTACTGTTTAAACATACTGTTTCTTATTTCTTATTGTTCGTGTTTTCTTTCTTATAGATAGATAGATAGATAGATAGATAGATAGATAGATAGATAGATAGATAGATAGATAGATAGATAGATAGATAGATAGATAGATAGATAGATAGATAGATTTTTTTATTAAACTATTTTGATATTGATTACTGCACTGTTGGGTGGAGCAGGCAACTTAAGCATTTCACTGTACTTGTGCATGTGAAAATAAAACGTATAGAAATTGTCCCTCTCTGGGTGTCATTGAGGGACTGGCCGACCTCTGTGTGACACAGACGCATCACTAGATTAAATGTAACATTTGGCTCTCCCAGCTGACTCTGCAGCAGTTAAATCCTCTCTGTAACACTGTAATACTCTGGCCCACTGCAGTATCCGTTAATGCCAGACACCATTGCCATCTCCGTCTCGTCTCTCCAGAGGAGTGGATGTCTCTTAAAGAGATGGTTAGGGGTATTGGTTTTAAGATTTAGAAAGAGGACTCTTCAAACAGAGATGGTTAGAAATATTGGTTATATAAGATTGGAAGAGATGGCTGGTTTAAGGCCTTCCCACACTGTACATCGGATTCAATATTTTACTATTATTCTGTCACACCGTGCGATGTTGTCCAATTAAAATCTTGATATCAACCTGGCTAGATTGTATGATTTGCTTAAATTCTATCGCCACATTCTGCGATTGGCTTGCGAGGCTACGTCAGCCAACATTAACTGCAGCGGTCGATTTCATCTGCGCATGTGCCAGCACCCGCAGCACAAGCTTCCCAAGTGAGTTCGGAAAAACTGAAAATATGCATCTTAGAAATAGTTTTCACATAGGAACTCCGAATCAAACAGGCTTCCCAAAAGTAACATGGTTTCTATGGTAGAATGTTCATTTTGATTGCCATTTTTTACATTTATTTGCCATGTCAACAAGATTATTAGGGAAATCATTATTCTTGCAATGCATGCAAATATTTTTATCGCACTATTTAATTAATATGACAACTCCCAATAATCATAATATTGTGTGCCTACTCAGTGCCGACCGTGTTCTCATTGGTCAGTCACCGGCATCGGCTTGTAACACCCGGAACACTACACTATAAATGCTAAAAACGTTCTGACTGCCATAACTTTGTCCGAGCCTACGACCGCACATAGTGTTACTTAATCGGCAGAACGTAGCTGTGTTCGAATAGTCATTACTAACCTCACTAACAGTATTATTTGTGATGTAAATTGAGTATGTATGAGGCTTATTGGTCATAGTATGGATATAGTTAGTATGCCAAAAGTTCCCGGATGTTCGTATTAAATTCGCCAAAATACGAAGTATACAAACAGTGGACACTATTTCCGTGCTTTTAGGGCCCATAATGCTATTCTTCACAAAATGGGCGTGGCTTCACGTTTTCAGATTTGAAGAAAATGGCAGAAAATATGCAGCCGAATTTCGAGGAGAGAGGATACAAATTCATTGCTTTAACTAATTTTGAAAAATGCTAAGATGTTGAGCAATGTAATAAAGTAATGATTTTTTCAAATAAATTACGTTGGCTGACAATTTGTTATCTACGCTATCCTTACGAACCGCATAGCATTACAGCTGTATGTACTAGTATGTTAGATACTTACTTAACGTTAGTTGACTACTAAATACATCGAACTTGCCAGGCAGTATATTAACTATATGCTAGCGAACTAACTATCAAATGTTTATTGACTTGGTTATTCACGTCATTCTTAGCTAAGTGGTATAGGCGTGCGTTCTCAATGGACATGGTTAATTCTGGCTATCTACTCCGATTTCAGAGCACACTTGTCTGAGTGTGCAAGAGCGCAGAATAACTGGTGAATTTACAAAAGCTCAACACCCATTAAATATGGCCGGTGTCAGTAAACGTCTGCAAAAAAAAATTAATTAAATTGTTGCCAGCAGCACAGTTACTGTCACCAATGCTCTGGATAACATAAAAACAGCCTAACCAGCTCTGCTAGGGTGATTAAATTGTTCAGAGTGAGGTGTTCTCTCATTTGTGTTTGGTAGTAGCTAGCAAGTTAGCCAGTTATCTTGGGTGCTTGACTGCCATTGTAAGGTCAGAACACTCGGATCAACCCTACTCTTTGACCAGAGCGTCCACTGTGCTCTCTGAACGCTTGGAGAGCAAAACACTCTGAATATACAAACGGACAATCTAACAAAGCTCTGAATTTAGGAACGCCCAGAGCTCACTCTGAGTGCTCCCTGGTACTCCAGATTGAATTTAGGAACACACCCGAAAATGTAAAATGTCTAGCTAGTAATTTATGCTAACAAGCTAACAAGAGGTTGCATAGCAAAAGCGAAGCACTAGTATGCTCAACTGAAATGATAGTTAATTTACAGTATACTAAAATGAACTAATGGTATTTAGTATGTAGTATATACTCATTAAGGGTGCGCTCGTAAATACCCTCTGGCTATCTACTCAGATTTCAGAGCACTTGTCTGAGTGTGCAAGAGCGCAGAATAACTGCAACACCAGTTGAATATGGTCTGTCAGTAAATGTCGCAAAAAAAAGCGTAATTAAATTGTTGCCATCAGCACAGTTACTGTCACCAATGCTCTGGATAACATAAAAACAGCCTAACCAACTCTGCTAGAGTGAGTAAAATGGTCAGAGTGGGTTCTTCTCTCATTTGTGTCTTGAATTAGCTAGCAAGCTAGCCAATGTTAGCCAATTAGCTTGGGTGCTTGACTGCCGTTGTGAGGTCAGAACGCTCTGATCAACCCTATTCCTCAGCCCGAGCACCTAGTGTGTGCTCTGAATGCTCAGAGAGCGAAAAACTCGGAATCTGACAACGCTCTGAATTTATGAACGCACTCTAAGTATGTAGTATACAGTATGTTAGTATGGGTATTCGAGCACAGCTGCTGTCACACTAAACGGGCCAAGATGTCCGACAATCATTTATGAACCTAAGAATTTGCCCACGACGTGGACTTTTTGTCTGTGTCCGCCAAAACGTGGCATAAGACTGCTAAAATCGTAGTCTGTGTGGGCCTTTAGACTGTTATTTTAGTCTTATAGCCTTAGAATATTATGATTGACTTGCAATATTTGATAAGAGGCAATGTCATTCTGTTTTATATGCAGATACCATACCAATGTGAGAGAGTAGAATATTAGTATCTTATTATTTGCGTGCATGCACACACACACATACAGTCCAAGTTTTGAAGGGCATTGCAATATTCCATATATATAGCGAAAGTATTTTTTCTGGAAGGGAGAGAAATGCATTTAATATTATGGCTCACAGATTGTATTGTTGAAAGTGTCTTACCCTTATCCTTCTCATTGCAGCCACTATCTCCATTCGGCTATTTGGACGACCGACTTCCAGACTGCCAATGTACTATAATATTTACAAAGTTATGAGACGTCATTAGTAATTCAAGTAGCCTATCGATATCTTCAACTCTTACTCTGATCTCAACTGCTTCTTGTCAAAAGGAGTTCACTATACATTCTGAATAAATTGTTAAGGTACTGTAAATGGATTTGAATAGCAAACAAGTTGGTATATATGGCTTAATAAAATGAATTAATAGATGTCAAAAGCGCACCTATAATCTAATACAGTACATTTAGAATTCAATTAACAAGCACAGCGTAATATTAGTGTACGATTAAAATAAAACATGTACATATATCCTCATTACATTGTACTGTCATAACATTTTGGAAGAATGTCATTTTAGATCTCAATTCATGATTTACTAAGCGCGACGCCGGGTCACTCCTGTTATCCATAAACTACATTGTTGCCCCACAATGATAAGCGGTTACTGTAGTTTATAGCCTACTAGGTAACCTTACCTTTGCCTCAAAGCAGACCCCATGCTGAAATGCCGCCTCGTTGTGCATGGGGATCCTCAAGTCCTGTGCATCATCCACTAAATTATACTTGGTTATCCCTGGCATCGCCCTTCCGATACACGACTAGTCCGACACTAGTTTTATGCCAACGCTATTAGAATACTGTAAATACGCGCATCTCGCTCAACACTCACGAAGGTCTTTGATTGGTTAGTCGCCTATGGAATGGAACCACTATGTTAACACAATATGCGTCTAGCGGTCCAATTTTATACAGTCCGAGATAGAATATCTGCCGCTCTAGTGCTGTTTTGGATGACGCACAATTCTCAAGGGCCGGATTCGATTATGCTGAGGTGCAGGGCACCGGTCTATGGCCCATGAAGGAAACGGGCAAAAGCGGTGAGGGAGGAGTGTACATCTCAAATTTAACCTTAATCTGCGCCAGTGTAACGCAGCATGGTGCATCGTCCAGAAACATACATCTATTTTCCATTAAATGTATGTTTGAATTGTCAAACTAGTTGTCATTGGGAAGGCAGATAACATGATTTTTATCAAAAGCAAATCACACTGACGTGAAAACTCAGAATCGTACTCATTACCACGTCACTTTTGTTTTGAGCCGACTTTGCCGTGTGCTTTGAACTGGGCACCTGGCTCACGCCGGGGAGGCAACCCGGTTCTAAAACGAACGCAATCAAATTTCACCCGGTGCAAAACACGCCTGCCCGGGGTCCCGAGACAGATTCATCGAATCCCCTCAAGGCAAGGTTGTCCGTTTTTCCTGTTTTGGCCATAAATAAAAACAACAGGTGATGTGCAGTTTACGCGCGTGCCAAATCAAATCCATTTTTATTTGCCACATGCGAAGAATACAACTGGTGTATACTTTACCTTGAAACGCTCGTTTACGAGCCTTTCCCAAGAACACGGAGTTTAAAAATAACAATGAAAAGAAAAAGATTAACAAGAGGGTAAAAAAATATAAGAATGGAGCTACAGTGAGGACTGCACCAGCACCAGATCATTGTGCTGTGGTATTTGAGGTAGATAAATTACCAGTCAGAAGATTGGACACACCTACTCATCCTTGGGGTTTTCTTTATTTGGACTATTTTCTACATTGTGGAATAATAGTGAAGACATCAAAAATAGGAAATAACACAAATGGAAAAATGTAGTAACCAAAAAATCTATATTTTATAT
Source organism: Oncorhynchus keta (assembly GCF_023373465.1). Taxonomy (NCBI): domain Eukaryota; kingdom Metazoa; phylum Chordata; class Actinopteri; order Salmoniformes; family Salmonidae; genus Oncorhynchus; species Oncorhynchus keta. Next base: position 40,579,950 of record NC_068443.1, read on the forward strand.
TTGAGTTTCTTCAAAGTAGCCACCTTGATGACAACTTGGCACACTCTTGGTGTTCTCTCAACCAGCTTCATGAGGAATGCTTTTCCAACAGTCTTGAAGGAGTTCCCACATATGCTGAGCACTTGTTGGCTGCTTTTCCTTCACTCTGCGGTCCAACTCTTTCCTAACCATCTCAGTTGGGTTGAGGTCAGGTGATTGTGGAGGCCAGGTCATCTAATGCAGCACTCCATCACTCTCCTTCTTGGTCAAATAGCCCTTACACAGCCTGGAGGTGTGGTGGGTCATTGTCCTGTTGAAAAACAACTGATAGTCCCACTAAGCGCAAACCAGATGGGATGGCGTATCACCTCAGAATGGTGTGGTAGCCATTCTGGTTAAGTGTGCCTTGAATTCTAAATATTTCACAGACAGTGTCACAAGCAAAGCACCCCCATACCATCACACCTCGTTCTCCATGCTTCAAGGTGGGAACCACACAATGCGAGGTCATCCGTTCACCTACTCTGCGTCTCACAAAGACACGGCGGGTTGGAACAAAAAAATCTCAAATGTGGAATCATAAGACCAAAGGACATATTTCCACCAGTCTAATGTCCATTGCTCGAGTTTCTTTGCCCAAGCAAGTCTCTTCTTATTGGTGTAATTTTGTAGTGGTTTCTTCCTTTGCAGTAATTCGACCATGAAGCCCTGATTCACCCAGTCTCCTCTGAACATTTGATGTTGAGATGTGTCTGTTACTTGAACTCTGGAGCATTTGTTTGGGCTGCATTCTGAGGTGCAGTTAACTCGAATGAATGTATTCCTCTGTAACTCTGTGTCGGTCATCATGTGAGCCAGTTTCATGATAGTGCTTGATGGCTTTTGCGACTGCACTTGACTGCACTTGAAGAAACGTTTTTGAAATGTTCCGTATTGATTGACCTTCATGTCTTAAAGTAATGATGGACTTTCTTTTTGCTTTGCTTATTTGAGCTGTTTTTGCCATAATATTGACTTGGTCTTTTACCGAATAGGGTTATGTTCTGTATACCACCCCTATCTTGTCACAACACAAATGATTAGTTCAAACGCATTAAGAAGGAAAGAAATTCCACAAATTAACTTTTAAAAAGGCATACCTGTTACACATTTTGCCATGGGGCAAAGAGAAAAACTGTGCTGTTTTACAGCTTATTTCCTGCAATTCTACCCATTTTGCCATCGGGTGGAGAGACATGTTTGCCATTATAAAGCTAATTCTGTGCAATTCTATAAGTTTTGTGATGACTTATACCATGTTAATATGATATCTGAGTCAGAATGACCAACAACATGCCCGGTCGGTATTCGTCCACCATTACAAGTTTAGATACAGTGCGTTCGGAAAATATTCCGACCCCTTGAATTTTTTCCACATTGTTACCTTACAGCCTTATTTTTAAATTGGACTAAATTACTTTTTTCCCTCATCAATCTACACACAATACCCCACAATAACAAAACAAGAACATAGTTTTTTTTGTTGCATATGTATTAAAAATAAAAAACAGAAATACCTTATTTACAAGTATTCAGAATCTTTGCTATTAGAGACAAAATTGAGCTCAGGTGCTCAGGTGTTTCTACAACTTGATTGGAGTTCACCTGTGGTAAATTCAATTGATTTTACATGATTTGGAAAGGTACACACCTGTCTATATAATGTCCACAGATGACAGTGCATGTCAGAGCAAAATCCCAGCTATGAGGTAAAAGGAAGTGTCTGTAGAGCTCCGAGACAGGATTGTGTCGAGGCACAGATCTGGGGAAGGGTACCAAAATATTTCTGCAGCATTAAAGGTCCCCAAGACCACAGTGGCCCCCATCATTCTTAAATGGAAGAAGTTTCAAACCACCAAGACTCTTCCTAGAGCTGGCCGTCCAGTCAAACTGAGCAATCGGGGGGGAAGGGCCTTGGTAAGGGAGTTCACCAAGAACCCGATGGTCACTCTGACAGAGCTCCAGAGTTCCTCTTTGGAGATGGGAGAACCTCCTTGAACAGGCCTAAGCAATTCCAGACCATGGGGGCCTGATTGGTGTCACACTTTTCCCCCATCCATAGCAAACACACCTGATTTAAACTAATTGCATTTTTAACTGAAGATCATGATTAGTTGATTATTGGAGTCAGGTGTGTTAGCTGGGGCTGGGGCAAAAGTGTGACACCAATCAGTTCGCCGAGGACTGGAGATGTCCAGGCCTGTTTTAGGAGGCCAAACATCTCTGCAGCACTCCCCCAATCAGGTCTTTAAACCTGTTTTGCTTCGTCATTATGAGGTATTATGTGTAGATTGATAAAGGGATAAAAAGTTTATTCAATTTTATAATAAGGTTGTAACGTTACAAAATGTGGAAAAAGTCAAGGGGTTTGAATACTTTCCGAATGTACTGTAGCTGGCTAGACTAACGACCAATCAAAAGTTGTTATCTGACATGGCTAATTGAGTGACTGTCAGTGACTGACATAACAAGCAAAAAACTGCTGATGAACAACCAAATTTCAAAGTTGAACCTGGTGTATTCTACTTTCTTACTCTTAATGGTAAGTTGCAACCACGACTGTTGCTTATGCCTGGAACCGGCCCTGTGTATACAGTGGGGCAAAAAAGTATTTAGTCAGCCACCAATTGTGCAAGTTCTCCCACTTAAAAATATGAGAGAGGCCTGTAATTTTCATCATAGGTACACTTCAATTATGTCAGACAAAATGAGAAAAAAAATGTAGAAAATCACATTGTAAGATTTTTAATGAATTTCTTTGCAAATTATGGTGGAAAATAAGTATTTGGTCACCTACAAACAAGCAAGATTTCTGGCTCTCACAGACCTGTAACTTCTTCTTTAAGAGGCTCCTCTGTCCTCCACTCGTTACCTGTATTAATGGCACCTGTTTGAACTTGTTATCAGTATAAAAGACACCTGTCCACACCCTCAAACAGTCACACCCCAAACCCCACTATGGCCAAGACCAAAGAGCTGTCAAAGGATACCAGAAACAAAATTGTAGACCTGCACCAGGCTGGGAAGACTGAATCTGCAATAGGTAAGCAGCTTGGTTTGAAGAAATCAACTGTGGGAGCAATTATTAGGAAATGGAAGACATACAAGTCCACTGATAATCTCCCTCGATCTGGGGCTCCACGCAAAATTATCATAAGAACGTTGAGCAAAAATCCCAGAACCACACGGGGGGACCTAGTGAATGACCTGCAGAGAGCTGGGACCAAAGTAACAAAGCCTACCATCAGTAACACACTACGCCGCCAGGGACTCAAATCCTGCAGTGCCAGACGTGTCCCCCTGCTTAAGCCAGTACATGTCCAGGCCCGTCTGAAGTTTGCTAGAGAGCATTTGGATGATCCAGAAGAAGATTGAGAGAATGTCATATGGTCAGATGAAACCAAAATATAACTTTTTGGTAAAAACTAATCTCGTTATGTTTGGAGGACAAAGAATTCTGAGTTGCATCCAAAGAACACCATACCTACTGTGAAGTATGGGGGTGGAAACAACATGCTTTGGGGCTGTTTTTCTGCAAAGGGACCAGGATGACTGATCCGTGTAAAGGAAAGAATGAATGGGGCCATGTATCGTGAGATTTTGAGTGAAAACCTCCTTCCATCAGCAAGGGCATTGAAGATGAAACGTGGCTGGGTCTTTCAGCATGACAATGATCCCAAACACACCACCCGGGCAACGAAGGAGTGGATTCGTAAGAAACATTTCAAGGTCCTGGAGTGGCCTAGCCAGTCTCCAGATCTCAACCCCATAGAAAATCTTTGGAGGGAGTTTAAAGTCTGTGTTGCCCAGCAACAGCCCCAAAACATCACTGCTCTGGAGGAGATCTGCATGGAGGAATGGGCCAAAATACCAGCAACAGTGTGTGAAAACCTCGTGAAGACTTACAGAAAACGTTTGACATCTGTCATTGCCAACAAAGGAAAAAAACAAAGTATTGAGATAAACTTTTGTTTTTGACCAAATACTTATTTCCCACCATAATTTGCAAATAAATTCATAAAAAATCCTACAACGTGATTTTTTGGATTATTTTTCACTCATTTTGTCTGTCAGAGTTGAAGTGTACCTGTGATGAAAATTACAGGCCTTTCTCATATTTTTAAGTGGGAGAACTTTCACAATTGGTGGCTGACTAAATACTTTTTTGCCCCACTGTATATACACTGAGTATACCAAACATTAGGAACAACTTCCTAATATTGAGCCCCCCCCCCCCTCTGTTTTGCCCTCAGAACAGCCTCAATTCGTTGGGGCATGGACTCCACAAGTTGTCGAAAGCGATGATGCTGGCCCATGTTGACTCCAATGCTTCCCACGGTTGTGTCAATTTGGCTGGATGTCCTTTGAGTGGTGGACCATTCTTGATACACACGGGACATTTTTGAGCGTGAAAAACCCAGCTGCATTGCAGTTCTTGACACTAACCGGTGCGCCTGGCACCTACTACCCTACACCATTCAAAGGCACTAAAATATTTAGTCTTTCCCATTCACCCTTTGAATGGCACACATACACAATCAATTGTTAGGCTTAAAACTCAGTCTTTAACCTGTCTCCTCCCCTACATCTACACTGATTGAAGTGGATTTAACAAGTGACATCAATAAGGGATCAAATCTTTCACCTGGATTCACCTGGTCAGTCTATGTCATGGAAAGAGCAGGTGTCCTTAATATTTTGTACACTCAGTGTAATTTAGTGAGTGTGTGTAGGGTCAGTGTAGATAATCCGGGTAACCATTAACCTGTTGCGACGAGCAATCCCATATCCGGGATCCTATTTATAGCCTCAAGCTCATTACCATAACGCAACGTTAACTATTCATGAAAATTGCAAATGAAATGAAATAAATATATTTTCTCTCAAGCTTAGCCTTTTGTTAACAACACTGTCATCTCAGATTTTCAAAATATGCTTTTGAACCATAGCTAAACAAGCATTTGTGTAAGAGTATTGATAGCCTAGCATAGCATTAAGCCTAGCATTCAGCATGCAACATTTTCACAAAAACAAGAAAAGCATTCAAATAAAATCATTTACCTTTGAAGAACTTCAGATGTTTTCAATGAGGAGACTCAGTTAGATAGTTTTTCCAAAAAGATTATTTGTGTAGGACAAATCGCTCCGTTTTGTTCATCACGTTTGGCTACAAAAAAAACCTGTATCCAGGAGTGTAATTATCACCGCAAGCTCATTAGCATAACGCAACGTTAACTATTCATGAAAACTCTTTAGCAGTCTTATGGCTTGGAGGTAGAAGAGCCTGTGACAAATGAGGGAAAGGGGGATACCTAGTCAGTTGCACAACTGAATACATTCAACCGAAATGTGTGTTCCGCATTTAGCACAACCCCTCTGAATCAGAACGGTGCGGGGGACTGCCTTAATCGACATCATCGGCGCCCGGGGAGAAATTGTAAATTATGAGTTAACTGCCGTGCTCAAGGGCAGAACGGCAGATTTTTCCACCTTGCCACCTCAGGGAATGAAATCAGCAACCTTTCAGTTACTGGTCCAATGCTTTTAACCGCTAGGCTACCTGCCTCTCACCGTCGAATGCTGCATTCAGAACAACTAGGAACTTGGGGAAAAAACGAGCTCCGACTGGGAACGATCATCAAACTCGGGAAATCCAAGTCAGAAACTTAGGGCATCTTTCTAGAGCACTGACATTTCAACCTGAAGATCACTGACGTCATGCTTTGACCTTGTTTTTTCCCAGAGTTACCAGTTGTCTTGAAGCCCCGTCCTCTTGAAGACCAGCTGTGTTTTTGTCTTGTTTTTTTAAATCTGAGGATTCGGCTGTTTTCATTGGAACAGAGCACAGCAGCCACTGGTGTACCGGACACCCCCGCACCCCCCGTTTGAGAACTGAAATACTGGTGGTTGTTGTTACTGCATATCCTTCGATATCCTGCAGTAATTGGCTGTTGAGACTGTTCTGTTTAAAAAATATATATTCATTGGAATTCACTACAAAGGTGTATTCTATTTCACATTTATTGAACACTGGCAATGAAACTTTCAATCTCAATGCAGTGTTCTGTTCCCAAAACTAGAATCTGTTATGAACAGAGTATAGAATTTACCCTTTGCTAAAGTTGAAAACAATTGTGTTGTTTAGGAGTGCAAGGGCAGATTGAGTTATTGCACAAGCACACTTAACAGGGTCGTCACGAGTTACTACAAACACAAAGTCATAAAGATAAACCCTGCCTATTTTTCCAATTTATTTTCTTAAAATGTGATTTTAAACGTAATCTTATTCTTAACCATACTGCTGACCTTATGCCTAACCCTAACCTTAAATGAAGACCATTTTTGTTTTCATGAATGTTTACTATAGCCAATTTTTACTTTGTGGCTGTGGTAAGTGGAAACACTTCACAGAGAAGGAGTACCCGAACGGAAATATGCAAATACATGCTAAAACGCGACAATAGGATCTCGCTAGCTTGTGCTTGGTTCTGCCCATTTATTCTTCCCACTATGCGTCATTTGCTCTCATTTGAAAAATAAATGCCAATGAGATCTCTTGGCTTAGTTACCTGCATCTTTGGTATAACTCTATCTCCAATTCAGATAAAACCACACAATATGTAATAATTGATACAGGTATGACATCTAGTGGTATTAGCTGGAAACAGCGCAGCTGCTGTTTTCAAATGGGCCTACTGTATTCACTATTGGTCTCCAGATTGACAAAGTAGTCCTGTGCAGATGGTACTGTTTTGGCAACAACTGATCACAGAATCCATTTGATATGCTTGGGCACAAGGACCAAGCCATGGGCCCCAGAATGGATTTGCTACACAATGCCAACAGGGCAAAGCCCATGTGTAATGAACCTGGAGGACAGATGTGGTTAAATAGGACCTGTAAAAAAAAGACCCTGCGCCTTTAAGGGTTTTGATTGACCATGTAAACAGGATAATTAGGGAAATTGTTCCTCTTGCAAAAGCATGTAAACGTTTTAATGAAACTATTTCATTAATTAGAGTATTCTTAGAATCGGTCCATGTAAACATACACAATTAAAAGTACCTACTAGCCAGAATGCATTTATTTGTAACTTTCATTTTTGGTCATTTTTGCCTCGTGGCTAAATGTGTTTGTGTACCTGGATTTGCACTGTGGAAGTCTCTTTTGAAGTGTTTTACGGTCTTAGCTTTGGGATTTCTTCTATTATTTAGTCTGCTTGGTATATTCAACTGGTCTGGATATCTCAGTAACCACAGGTAGAAATGTCCATCACAAGATGCAAATTGGGAGAAAACTCATATTACAAATAATTTGCAATTATTAAAACAATTATTGTCTTATGAAAATGACAATCCTCAATTTTTTAGTCGAATGTATTGAGTGGTTTTCACAAACCTTATTTTCACAGTAATGGATGTCGGTTAAGGCAGCCCCCCGGACCTCTCTGATTCAGAGGGGTTGGGTTAAATGCGGAAGACACATTTCAATTGAACGCATTCAGTTGTACAACTGAGGTATCCCCCTTTCCCTTAAGTAGTTTTGACTGCTCTATCATTTCTTGTCATGACAACATTCTCTGTGTCCAGGGGATGGCACTAGATCTCTGGATTACAAAGGAAGACCCAGACGTGATCTGCCCAACAAAGCCTCTCTACCAGACAGACTCAATGCATTTTATGCACACTTTGACAATAATAACATTGTGCTGGGTGTGAGGGCCGCCACCAACTCAGATTGGGTGATCTAGCTGTCTGAAGCCGACGTGAGTAAAGTCTAATCAGGTCAACACCTGCAAGGCCACGGGGCCGATGGTATTCCAGGGCGCATTCTCAGAGCATGTACAGAACAGCTGGCAGGCATATTCAAGGTAATGTTCAACCTCTCCTTGTCCCAGTCTGTAATCCCTACGTTTTATTAAGATGACTACCATCATTCCTGTTCCCAAGAACTCTAAGGCTTTTCATGCCACAATGACTATTGTCCCTTAGCACTCACTTCCGTAATTAGGAAGTGCTTTGAGAGTCTGGTTATGGCACACTTCAACTCCATCATCCCAGACACCTTAGACTCACTACAATTTGCATACCGCCCCAACATTTCCATAGATGACGCAAATCTCAATTGCACTCCACACTGCCCTCACCCACCTAGATAATAGGAAATCAGTGCATTCAGACCCCTTCCTTTTTTTTCCACATTTTGTTACGTTACAGCCTTATTCTAAAATGTGCACAATCTTTTTTCCCCCTCATCAATCTACATGCAATTTCTGATAATGATAAAGCGAAAACAGGTTTTTAGAAATGTTTGCAAATGTATTAAAAAAATTAAGAAAAAATATAATATTTATATAAGTATTCAGACCCTTTGCTATGAGACTCTAAATTGAGCTCAGGCGCATCCTGTTTCTATTTAACATCTTTGAGATGTTTCTACAACTTGATTGGAGTTCACCTGTGGTAAATTCAATAGATTGAACATGATTTGGAAAGGCACACACCTATCTATATAAGGTCCCACAGTGCATGTCAGAGCAAAAATCAGGCCATGAGGTCGAAGGAATTGTATGTAACGCTCAGAGACAGGATTGTGTCGAGGCACAGATCTGGGGAAGGGTACCCAGAAATGGCTGCAGCATTGAAGTTCCCCAAGAACACAGTGGCCTCCATCATTCTTAAATGGAAGACATTTGGAATCACCCAGACTCTTCTGGGTTCTTGGTCACCTCCCTGACCAAGGGAGAAAGGCCTTGGTCATAGAGGTGACCAAGAACCCGATGGTCACTGACAGAGCTCTAGAGTTCCTCTGTGGAGATGGGAGAACCTTCCAGGACAACCATCTCTGCAGAACTCCACCAATCAGGCTTTTATGGTAGAGTGGCCAGACGGAAGCCACTCTGCAGTAAAAGGCATGTGACAGCCGGCTTGGAGTTTACCAAAAGGCACCTAAAGATTCTCAGACCATGAGAAACAAGGTTCTCTGGTCTGATGAAACCAAGATTGAACCCTTTGGCCTGAATGCCATGCGTTACATCTGGTGGAAACCTGGCACCATCCCTACGGTGAAGCATGGTGGTGGGGGTGTTTTTCAGCGACAGGGACTAGTCAGGGTCGAGGGAAAGATGAACAGAACAAAGTACAGAGAGATCCTTGATGAAAACCTGCTCAAGACCTCGGCACACAGCCAAGGTAACGCAGGAGTGGCTTCGGGACGAGTCTCTGAATGTCCTTGAGTGGCCCAGCCAGCTGCGCAGCAACACTCCCCATCCAACCTGGCAGAACTTGAGAGGATCTGTAGAGAAGAATGGGAAAAACTCCCCTATTACAGGTGTGCCAAGCTTGTAGCGCCATACCCAAGAAGACTCAAGGCTGTAATTACTGCCAAAGGTTCTTCAACAAAGTACTGGGTAAAGAGTCTGAAAGTTATGGAAATGTGATATTTCTGTTTTTTATTTTTCATACATTTTCAAAAAATGTATAAAAACCTGTTTTTGTTTTGTGATTATTGTATGTAGATGAGAACATTAAAAAAAATATTTAATCCATTTTAGAATAAGGCTGTAAGGTAACAAAATATGGAAAAACTCCATCAGTCTAAATAGTTCCCAAATGCACTATATATAGTGATCCAACCAAAGGCAGTAATACTGAAAGGCCTGTAGGTGGGATACGTAGTCAGTTGTAGAACTGAATGCATTCAACTGAAATGTGTTTTAACCCAACCCCTCTGAATCGGAGAGGTGTGGAGAGCTGCCTTAATCGACATCCACGGCTCCAGGGGAACAACTGCCTTCGGCTCCCCTGAACAACTGCCTTGTTCAGGGGTAAAACAACAGATTTTTACATTGTCAGCTCTGGGATTTGATCCTGCAAACTTTCAGTTACTGGCCCAACACTCCTACAAGCCAGGCTACCCTTCCTGATTGTGGACTACCGGAAACGCGCACAGTCGTGAAGAAGGCGCGAAAGCGCCTCTTCCCCTCAGGAGGTTGAAAAGGTTTGGCATGGGCCCGCAAATCCTCAGAAAATTCTACAGCTGCACCATTGAGAGCATCTTGACTGGCTGCATCACTGCTTGGTAAGGCAATAGCACCGCGCTTGATGAACCGAGCTCTCTTCCATCCATGTCCTCTATATCATGCGTTGTGAAAGGAAGGCCAGGAAAATTGTTAGACTCCAACCACCCAAACCATAGACTGTTCTCTCTGCTTCCGCGAGGCAAGCGGCACGGGTGCATCAAGTCTGACACCAACAGGCTCCTGAACATCTTCTATCCCTGAACAGCTTTTATATAAGACTGCTTAAATAGCTAAACAGTTACACTTACGCACACAGAAACTCCAACACACATACAAACACTCACTCCATTATTTGCTCACACACACCACAGCAGGTTGGTGGCACCTAAATTGGGGAGGACAGGCTCGTGGTAATGTCTGGAGTGGAATAAATGGAATGGTATCAAATACATCATAACATTCCATTCGCTCCATTCCAGCCGTCCTCCCCTCAGCAGCCTCCACTGATATGCACATACACTTATACTGACTCTACACACACGCACACTCACTCCTATACAATCATCATATATGCTGCTGCTGCTCTGTTTATCATATATCCTAATGCCTAGTCTACCTCTATTGGTCCAGAATCCCTGCACGCTGTAAATATGATACTGGAACTGACCCTGTATATAGTATTCTAACTTACTTATTTGTCAGGACCCGGTTACGAACCCAGGTCTCCAGAGTGAGAAACAGTCACTTAACCAACTGAGCCACGAATAGTCGGCAGAACCCAGAAGATGAGGCAGACACAGCAGTACTTGAGACGGTGTATTTAATGAAGCAAAAAGTGAAGTTCTTCAGGAAAACATGTAACTCCACAACCTCAAAAGGAATTCCACAAGAACAAAGGTAATCCTCCAAGACAAAAAGGTAAGTCCACAAGGTGGAAGGTAAAGCATAAAAAGCCTCAAAAGATACTCAAAAATAAATAAACAAGAACAAAAAACAGAATTCCACAAGAGAGTCTACCGGGATCAACAAGAGTTCACAGAGTACTAGGGCTGGGTGCTAACATACAAACACAGAGCAAAGAACTGAGGAAAACTAAGGGTTTAAATACAATCAGGGGAAACGAGGCACAGGTGCAAATAATAATGGGGATCAAGGGAAAACAAAAGGTCAAAAGGCACAATGGGGGCATCTAGTGACCAAAAACCGGAACAACCCTGGCCAAATCCTGACACTTATTAACGTGTTCTTATTTTTTTGTTCTACCTTGTTACTTTTAGCATTACATTGTTATTGATTACTGCATTGTTGGGGTTAGCTTGCAAGAAAGGCATTTCTCTGTGCATTTCTCTGTGCATGTGACATTAAAACTTGAAACTTGAAACTATTACATGCTGACAAATCTCAACAACATAACAAATGCCGAACTTCTCTCAATAGTGTACGCATAATGTACCATTTCAGATTTATTCTCAATATAAATAGTAAAAAATAACCAGGAAATTGCCTCAATTGTTCTTCTTATCGATTTATATTAGTTCCACATTTTGAATTCACTTAGAGTGACAAAATTTCCATGGCTTGATGGAAATGGAGTTTGACCATGTTGAGTCAGGAATGACATCTGAAATAAATAATTGACCAAAAACTTCTGCCAATCACAGTCAATGTAACCTCACTCTTTTTTTTGCCTCAGTGTTTTGAAACTGACGGCCTCCTGTCTGAGGTGCAGAAAGCCAGATACACCAATACCAAAATAACACCTTTTCTTACGTGACATGTCATGCTCATGTCCTCAAGAGCATAATCATCATTCCATGTTTTTCGGTTATTCAGTCTGGATACTGACTGTACGTACTGGCGATTTGTCAGGGCAGCTGAAAAGGTGAATTTTATAAATTCAACCTAAATATATAATTTTTGCTTCAGCTTGAAAACTTGTTTTGAGAAGAGGTTATCCGTTTTTAAGAGTTACGAACACTAGGTTTAAGAGAAGCAATGGCTGCTAGAGAAGCAACATTCTGGATGTCTAACAGTGAAATACAGTTAGGAACAGGGCTGGAATTGTACAAATTTGAGATTTAGTTTTCTCCAAGAACATTTGCGATAGTGTGCAAAAAAGTCTTAAACTGATGTTTATTTTGTTTACCTTGCTTGACATCTTTTTATTGCAGATTGAATGTGACATAAGTTCACTTGCGTTGTCAGTGCACTGTCACCCAATATTCCCTTGCACCTTGCGAGACTGTAACATAGCATTTGCTACCAGGGGCGGAACTTTCCGCTGGGGCTTAATCGCATAACACGGTGCCTGACCAGTAATGCGCTGCTTATAATAAGCACGAGGAGTGAGCTCAGGTCTGCTACCTGGCTTAGCCCCACACCTCGTCTGCCCCCCCCCCCCAAAAACAAATATTTTGGGGGCTGCCTCTCATGCTGCCGTGCTGGCTTCGCCAACCTCATCCTCCTGTAACCTTCATCGCAATGCTCCATCGAATCCCAGGCGGGCTCCGGCACTCTCCCTGGGTCGACCGCCCACCTGTCTATCTCCTCCCAAGTTGTGTAGTCCTGTGATGCTGGCCGCTGTTGTTGCTGCTGCTGCTGCTGGTGTCTTTTACCACGCCGCTTGGTCCTTGGTTGGTGGGTGATTCTGTCACGGTCGTCCTCCTCTTCATCTGAAGAGGAGAGGCGAGATGGATCGGAGGACCAAAATGCGGCGTGGTATGTGTTCATCATTAATTTTAATAAAGAAAACACTGAACACTGAAACCCTATACAAAAACAATAAACTAAATAACAACCGTGACGCTAATGCGAACTGCACTGAAACAAGGAATCAACATAGACAATCACCCACAAACAAACAGTGCAACCCAGGCTACCTAAGTATGATTCTCAATCAGAGACAACTAATGACACCTGCCTCTGACTGAGAACCATACTAGGCCGAAACATAGAAATCCCCCAAATCATAGAAAAACAAACATAGACTGCCCACCCCAACTCACGCCCTGACCATACTAAATAATGACAAAACAAAGGAAATAAAGGTCAGAACGTGACAGACAGAGTTTGGGCGTATTTGACGTGTAGTTAAGCCCAGATGTGACAACATGTACTGGGTAAGACATTTACCTTTTCTATACTGAACAAAAACATATCAATGCAACATGCAGCAATTTCAAAGATTTTACTGAGTTACAGTTCATATAAGGAAATCAGTCAATTTAATTCAATTCAGTAGGTCCTAATCTATGGATTTCACATTACTGGGAATACAGATATGCATCTGTTGGTCACAGATACCTTTAAAAAAAAAAGTAGGGTAGTAAAATCGGAAAAACAGTCAGTATCTGGTATAACCACCATTTGCTTAATGCAGCGCGACACATCTCCTTCGCATAGAGTTGATCAGGCTGTTGATTGTGGCCTGTGGAATGTTGTCCTCTTTAATGGCTGTCAGTTGTAACTGGATATTGGCGGAAACTGGAACACGCTATCGTACACGTCTATCCAGAGCATCCCAAACATGCTCAATGGGTGACATGTCTGGTGAGTATGCAGGCCATGGAAGAACTGGGACATTTTCAGCTTCCAGGAATTGTGTACAGATTCTTGTGACATGGGGCCATGCATTATCATGGTGAAACATGAGGTGATGGCAGCGGATGAACGGCACGACAATGGGCCTCAGTATCTCGTCACAGTATCTCTGTGCATTCAAATTGCCATCAATAAAATGCAATTGTGTTCAAGGTCCATAGCTTATGACTGCCTGCCCATAGCATAACCCCACTGCCACCATGGGACACTCTGTTCACAAAGTTGTCATTAGCAAACTGCCCACCTACACTACACCCTAGATGTGGTCTCTAGATGGCAGCAGTGCCTTAGACTGTTGCGCCACTCTGGGGCCCAGCTGTATATGGAATGATCATGCTGTTTAATCAGCTTCTTAATATGCCACACTTGTCAGGTGGATGGATTATCTTGGTAAATGAGAAATGCTCCCTAAGAGGGACGTAAACACATTTGTGAACAAAATGTGAGAGAAATACGCTTTTTGTGCACATGGAACATTTCTGGGATCTTTCATTTCTGCTCATGAAACATGGGACCAACACTTCACATGTTGCATTTATATTTTTGTTCAGTATGAAACACATTTCAAACATCCTTCCTCCCAATGAAGTTTCTATGTGAGAATTCTCAGAACAATCTGATAACTACATTTCTATTAGGGCCATAAAACAATGATACAAGAGTATGCATAAATAGCAGGTGATTTTAATGACACGGAGCAATTGCAAAGCACAGAGGCAAAAACCTGTATAGGATTAATAAATCATCAGTCAAACACAGCCCTAAAAGTCAGCTGTCATATCAAAAAGAGCGAATGTATTTAAGTAGCCTAGATGTGAAAATTCATTCAGTATACATATAATTTTGACAGAATGCTCATTAGTGCCCAATTCCAATTTCGGAAATTACACCTTTCTTACGCATGCCATTCCTACGCACTTTTCAGTAGTTGGTATTTTGTCTTTGTAATGGTCTTCTTCCTCCTCTGATGAGGAGTAGCAGGAAGGATCGGAGGACCAATGCGCAGCGTGGTAAGTGTTCATGATACTTTTAATAGAACACAGAAAAATACAAAATGACAACGTGAAATAACAAAAACCGAAACAGTTCCATGTGAAACACACAGACACAGAAAATAATCACCCACCACTCAAAAGTGAAACCAGGCTGCCTAAGTATGGTTCTGAATCAGGGACAACGATTAACAGCTGCCTCTGATTGAGAGCCATACCTGGCCAAACACAGAAATCCCAAATGATAGAAAAAGGAACATAGACTGCCCATCCCAACTCACACCCTGACCATACTAAAACAAAGACAAAAACAAAGGAACTAAGGTCAAAACGTGACAGTACCCCCCCAAAGGTGCGGACTCCGGCCGCAAAACCTGAAACTATAGGGGAGGGTCTGGGTGGGCGTCAGTCTGCGGTCGCAGCTCTGGCAGCTCTCCACCATAGTTTTTGTCCGCCTCTTAACCTGCCTCCGTGGCCTCTTTAGAGCCGCCGACCTCGGACTGGGGACCCTAGCCCCGGGTCCCAAATGGACGGGAGATTCCGGCAGCACCGGACGGACGGGAGATTCCGGCAGCACCGGACAGGCGGGAGACTCCGGCAGCTCCGGAGTGAAGGGCGATTCCTGCAGCACTGGAGTGATGGGCGATTCTGGCAGCTCCTGGCTGACGGACGGCTCTGGCAGCTACTTACTGACGAGCAGCTCTGGCAGCTCCTGACTGACGGACGGCTCTGGCAGCTACTTACTGACGAGCAGCTCTGGCAGCTCCAGACTGACGGACGGCTCTGGCAGCTACTGACTGACGAGCAGCTCTGGCAGCTCCTGGCTGACGGACGACTCTGGCAGCTCCTGACTGATGGACGGCTCTGGCAGCTCCTGACTGACAGGCTGGCTCTGGCAGCTCCTGACAGACGGGTGGCTCTGGCAGCTCCTGACAGATGGGCAGCTCTGGCAGCTCCTGACAGACAGGCGGCTCTGGCAGCTCCTGACAGACGGGTGGCTCTGGCAGCTCAGGACAGATGGGCGGATCTGGCAGCTCAGGACAGACGGGAGACTCTGGCAGCTCAGGACAGATGGGAGCACCTGTAGGGAGGAGATGGAGAGACAGCCTGGTGCGGGGGGCTGCCACCAGAGGGCTGGTGTGTGGAGGAGGCACCGGATAGACCGGACTGTGGAGGCGCACTGGAGGTCTCGAGCACCGAGCCTGCCCAACCCTACCTGGCTGGATGCTCCCCGTAGCCAGGCTAGTGCGGCGAGGTGGAATAGCCCGCACTGGGCTGTGCTGGCGAACCAGGGACACCATGCGTAGGGCTGGTGCCATGTACCCGGCCCGAGGAGACGCACTGGAGACCAGATGCGCTGAGCCGGCTTCATGGCACCTGGCTCGATGCCCACTCTAGCCCAGCCGATACGAGGCGCTGCTATGTACCGCACCGGGCTATGCCTGCGCACCGGGGACACCATGCGCCTCACGGCATAACACGGTGCCTGCCCGGTTCCCCTTTCTCCACGGTAAGCACGGGGAGTTGGCTCAGGTCTCCTACCTGACTTAGCCACACTCCCCGTGTGCCCACCCAAGACATTTTTGGGACTGCCTCTCGGTCTTCCAACCCCGCCGCCGTGCTGCCTCATACCTCCGCCTCTCGGCTTTTGCTGCCTCCAGCTCTGCCTTGGGCAGCGATACTCTCCCGGCTGTATCCAGGGTCCCTTGCCATCCAGGATCTCCTCCCATGTCCAGGAGTCTGGAGATCGCTGCTGCTGCCTGTTACCACAATGCTTGGTCCTTTGGTGGTGGGTGATTCTGTAATGCCCGGGGTGTAGTGGAGGAAGATGTCAGGTGCAGGAAACAGAGAGTTCAGAGTAGCAATACTTTTTTATTCACCACACCGGTGAACACGACGCCACTCAAACAAATGCCCCAAAACACAGGGGAACTAAATAGTCCAGAACAACACACATACACGCAAAACCGTGACTTACAGGCGTGCACAAAAGTACACAGAAAACACAAATTATAGAAAAAGGAACATAGACTGCCCACCCCAACTCACGCCCTGACCATACTAAAACAAAGACAAAAACAAAGGAACTAAGGTCAGAGGTTATCTTATGAAGGGTGCGTAAAGGGCTTTGCAGACGTGGTTCCCTTGCAAACTGCTAAATAAATATAATTCAAATGCGGAAAACCCTCCCACTTGCTGGCCAACAGATTTTCTTGTGGCCTTTTCATTCAATAGGTTTTATCAGCACATTTGTCTCAAGCCATCCCTTTAAATACAATGTACATTTAGTTAGAATTTTGTCGACAGACTGGAATACATAGAGAGAACGGGTTCATAAAACAGGGATCAATGAAAGAAGTCCATCTAAATATATGCATATTCCTCTCCTCTGTGCCGGAAACCACTCGTCCACTGCAGGAGCCTCTGGCTCGGAGTCCACCCAGTGGAGAAGTGTCAAAGTGAGCCCAAGGAAGGAACCAGGCCCACTCCCCACGCTGGTCCTAGCAGTGACTCATTAGGAACCTCCCCAGCTCCTGGCTGGTCTTCTCCTCTTGTTGAACTGAGGCTGGTACATGGATGTGAGGCTGACTGTGACCCCCAGGTTCTCCATAAAGGCTTTCCAGACCCGTAAACGTGAACTGGGGATCATGGTTGGAAACGATGTCGTCGGGAAGCCCATAGTACCGGACGACCAGCTGGAATAGTCCCCAGTGACCTGGAAAGCGGTAGGTAGACCAGAGAGTGGGGTTAAACGGTAGAATTTAGACTATCTGACAACAACAACCATAATGGTAAAACCATCAGACCGGTGGAGTTCAGTGACAAAGTCTATGGACAGATGTGACCGAGGCCGCTGAGGTAGTGGAAGGGGAAGTGGTTTCCCTGCTGGAGCGTGCTGGGTAGATTTGGATTGGGTACATATGGACCACGAGTTGACATAGTGGGTGATGTCCTGTTCCAAGGTGGTTCCCCAGTACTTCTTGGAGAGGGATTGGATGGTGTGGGTGATACTAGGGTGTCCAGTGGCGAGGGATGTGTGTGACCAGGTCAACAGCCGATCTCTTACCCCCATGGGGACGTAGATGCGTTCTGGAGGGCAGGTAGCAGGAGTGGGTTCCCTCTCCAAAACTTGGCGTATGTCCACATCTACGTCCCAAAACCCGGGGCCAACGATATGGGAGGACCAATTGATGGGCTGGAGGGCACTTACTGGACTCTCAACCGGCATGGAACCACAGGGTACGGGAAAGCAAGTCCTCCGGAATCCTGGTAGACCGGGAGATGGTGGGACTATGACGTTGAAGCCACGGGAGGCAGAGGATTGCTTTGTGTACGGGTGGTGATGAGGTAGGGAAGGCTTTCCTGGTGCATGGGTCCCATGGTGAGGGTGAGGGGTGCTGTGATGAATAGTGTTATATCAATTGTATAAAAAAAATTAAGTACATGCTTTTCCACTTAGAACTGGCGGGTTCGTTAGACCTTATTCAGGGTGTCCTTGTGGTACAGCTGGTGACATTTATTAGGGAATGAAGTCAAGTTCAGAATATGACACATCTGTAGACTCTCCACCCAAAATGAATAGCAGGTGAATAGCATTTTATTCTCATGCATAAGTTCAAAGTCAGAATACGCATTGAGCGAAAAGTGCAGTTACGCGCTCAGGTCAGCATGGGGGGCCATATAGAACTGCATTCACCTCTCAAAGCATGCTTGCTGATAAGGCCTTTTACACATTCTCTGAGGTTTCCTTTGTTAGTTTCTCATCTGCATAATTATTTGAAAAGCTCTGTTCTAAAGAGACAGTTTATTGGCCGAGGATTTAAAGAAGAGGAATTGGGTCCAGCTGAGAGTTAGAGGAGACATCTGGGCTGCTCATGTTGACATCACATTAGTTATATCCCTCTCGTCTAGTGGGTCACTCACCCTCTGGGATGTGGTCACACAAATGTGCCACAAAATACTTTAAAAAAAGTTATTATTTATTTATTCATTTGAGCAACTTTTGTCCACAAACATGCAATCTGAAATAATTCCTTTCCTGCTTTAAAAAAAAACAAAAAGTTAAACTAAGGAATGTGTATTCAATAGAAAATAATGACGAATGCTATTTTCAGAGTTTGAGTTCTCTATTTGTAATGTGATGACAACTAATTGCAGTCCGCTGGTGTTATAATTTAACAATGCATTAAAAAAACACATTTCAGCTATATTATGAGTATTTTAAGTGCTCCATATCAGTATTTAAATGATATTATGAATATTTATAGTATTTTGAACGAGTATTTCAAGGAACATCCAACACCTTTCCGGTACTTTATTACCTTCCGGAACCTATACTCATTCCAGTAAGTCTTTGTAAGCGTTGGGGGAGGGGGGGAAGCAATCACCCTGCAAACTATAAATGCCATGCTGTGAGTAATATGTACCTAATTAATGCCAGAGCTGAGGCAGCTACCATTACATTTCCAGTGACGAGGCAAACGTTAAACGTTGATTATTATCTGTTATGATGCGGACAGTTAATTGCAAAAAAAATCATTTGTCTTACAATAAGATGAACCACAATGGATTAAGTCAATCGCAATCACGGGGATCTAATGTTTTCGGTTGAGTGGCAAATGTCAAGTAATTCGAGAACGTTCTCCAAATGACAACTCCGCTACTCGTCGGCTTGGTTCCCCTAGTAACCTTGTTACCATGACTATGGCCCTGTGTTTTGAACATGGCTCTCTCAACGCGATACGTATTTATTTATTTTTTAAGTGAAGGGCAAAATCATCAAGCATCACTTCTAAGCCAGCAATGTACTGTATTAAACATGTCCAGTATGTGACTCATTCATGATGATCAAGCTCTAACTCTAATGGCCCTGCTACTCTTTGTTCATATTCTTGTTGTTGTACCTGCTTCAGATTTACTGGCAACTCCTTGAAGTCCACCAAGCTTTTTTTGGGACACAGAACAAGGAGAAAGGACTAACATGTTCTCACAAGGGGTTTGAGGAGAAGTAAGCTGTTCTGTGTCATCTGCAAAGTCCAATGATCCATCTTCTTGGACAATAGATAAGGGCCCTCTTAGGCTAGTAATAAAATCAACATCTATTTGTCACATGCTTCGTAAAACAACAGGTGTAGACTAACAGTGAAATGCTTTCATGTGGGTCCTTTTGCAACAATCATAAGTCCACATATATCTGTTGCCCTTCTAAGCTACGCTTACGCGTTCATCCATCTTTTCCACTTGACTTGTTACAAGCCAACAGTTTATTCTGACATTCCATTTCTTTTGAGACGCTCAAGGACAAGGTTTTAAGGTATTATGTCTCTATTATGTCCAATTAGAGAATTGGCAAAAGACTTAAGATTCACAAGGCTGTTGGGCTCAGACCAGAGGCAGTTGATTGTTATGCTTGACAGGAATCAGAAAGGACCTGTCTGTTTTTTCTTCCAGCCAGTGACTCAGTTACCTGGCCTGCCGCCTGAACCTTGGGAACCACCCACACTGTAAAGCTACAGACAGACAGTCACAGGAAGAAAATCCCAACCATTGTTTCCTTTCGGGTTATAACAACATTGGACCTTCGTGATCCAGTCGCACTGCTTGTCTACAGACAAAGACAGACAGACCGACAGACGGGAAGAGAATCCAACCAGCCAAGGTTTCCACTGAAGAGAAATCCAGGAAAGCTCTTTTGCCAAGCAACAGCCTTGTTTACAGTTTGTTTGCCCTCTGTGGGTGGATTTCAAACCATTTCTTGGAATAAAATCTCAGTACATGTTCTAACAGGGGTGGATGTTTCTTCCTTAAAGCCCCTCGAAAGACCCCGTGTCCTCCCATTGGGCTGAGTACGCTTTGGTCAGATCGTCGATCGTTAAATAGATCAAAATAAAATCTCAACCAATGCACCAATAGGTCTGCTGTGTCACAGTGGATTTTTAAAAATGTGTAAGGCCTTATTTTGAAATCTCAGAAAGCACAGTCTGCTAATCTCTCTGGTTTGGTAATTTCTCACAGGTCTCCAAAGGGATGTTTTCTCCCACAACACCCACACAGTATCATAAGAAGAACATCTCAGTAAGATGGAACAATCTTTTTTAATGATACATCATGTTTTTTAGTGATTCAGTAGTGATCAGATCATCTAGGATATGCTGTATAGGGAAAGGATGTTTATGTGACCAGGAAAAACTTATTTCACCCAAGCTAGGGCAATCTCGCTATACCTGCAACTGGGGCCCGGAGTTTTCCTTGGTCTGTTCACATGAAGCTCCAAGAAACCTTTCAGTTAACTCTTCCAAATATGACCATGGACCATTTACAATATGAGGTTACATGAGCTTCACAGTGCGCGTTTATTCACATCTTAGTGCTGAGAATGGTGTGAATGTGGAAGAATAAAACTTGAACGTCACATAAAGAAATGATTCTAAACTAATTGCGGAGTTGCAGTGAACTAGCATTGACCTCAGGGTAATCTCTATTGAGACAAAAGTGCATTTATCTACATCCCTCTCACCACAACGGGGCAGAGTTGGAGTACTCAAAGGAATTCCTATTGTGTAACTGTTACCCTGAAAAGACTTCTATAACTTTACCAACTTCACTCCAGAGTGGTTAGGAGTTTGACACTGTAAGGGGGAAGTACTTCCAGTAACTGAAATCAGGAAATATCCCCTTGGGGATGGCGTACTGAGTGAGTAAAACCATTTCCAAGCAAATCTGCTTCGACGCAATAGACTGACACTTAGAGTAGTGTTTCAAATGGTAGGTCCGAGACCTACACGTTTTTCGCAGCTACTTTCTTCTGGCCGAGGCCTGACTAAGGACTTAGTCTAGACATGAAGGTAATTTTAAATGGCTCTACACTCTTAGAAAAAAAGGCGCTAGCTAGAACCTTAAAGAGTTCTTTGGCTGTACCCATAGGAGAACCCTTTCCGCAGAGGCTTCTACCTAGAACCAAGAAGGGTTCTCCTATGGGGACAGCTAAAGAACTCTTTTGGAACCCTTTTTTCTAACAGCGCAGGCCTAGGTGGAACTGGGGAGAAATACATTTATGAAACTTTCTAGTAGGGGATTTAAAGCCCCTTGATTAAGACGTATTGGCTGTAATCGATCAACCAAGTTGAATGGTAAACATAAGATTTGATCACCATACTAGAGTTAATATAGTTAAATATAGCCAAGCAGGGGATGTATTCTTAATCCAGTGGACCTTGTCTGTAGAAGATACAACGTTTATAATCAACAATGACATAGAATCATTCTATCATTCATTTGTTTTTTTCCCCCATGCTCATTACAATACAGTGAACTGTATACAGTACATATGTAAATAATGCATCTCTTCCAACTATTGCCACAGTTACAATCAAATATTTTTGATTGATCCTTTGCTTTACTGCTCTGTCTATTGCCCTCTGGTCAGACTACATACTCCTAGGAGAGAGGATGGGCCCTGGTCAAAAGTAGTGCACTGCGTTGGGAATATGTGCCATCAATCTTTGACCTTATAGTTACTGAGTTAGTGGGTTTGACTGGAGTTTTTGGTTGGCTACCGTCCTTCTCCATGTGATGAATGGCTTTGATGAACAACCCTTTTTTTCCCCTCACCCACTTTTCTGTGGGAGTCTGTATTACATACTTCATTGATGTGTGGAAGGAAAGGGGGAAGAGAGAGAGGTTATGTAAAGTGAGTCACCGCGGCTCTGAGGGGTTCACTCGTGGGCCGTGGCAACACAGCAAACAAGCCTGAAGAGGTGCGCAACGGGTGATCACTAGTCTTCATGGAGACCACGGCCAGCCCATATTCTCTGAAGCCGCTTTCTGGCATACTCTCTGACGCCGCTTCCTGGGAAAACCCCTCCGGGAGGCTGAATTTGCTGGGGAATTTGCTCCTCCAGATGTTCCTGCAGTCTACCCCCCTCACATACACAAGAACCCTGAGACCAACGGCGTAACTTTGAACCTGACAGCCCCAATATACAACACAATGGCCCCTCTGGTAGATTTATAACTGTGAAATGGTTGTTCATGGTGAATTTTGAAGGGGAAATACATTTCCTGATTGTTTGTTCAAAATATCCCAACCACAACTGAAGTACCAAAAATGTCTGTATTACTTTTAACTGTTGGTCTAACTCTAACAGTTCAGAGGGGAACCATGCTTGGTCATTTTTTTGTAGAAAGACTGAGAAAGTCAATTCTGCGGTGTGTTCAGTTTGACGTAACGTTAGCTACATTGCAAAACGATTTGCACTGAATGACGTTTTCCCACTTTAGTATTGCCAGTGTAACAGTATAGCTTCCATCCTCTCCTAGCCGCTACCTGGGCTCGAACCAGGAACACATCGACAACAGCCACCCTCGAAGCAGCGTTACCCATGCAGAGCAAGGGGAACAACCACTCCAAGTCTCAGAGCGAGTGACGTTTGAAGCGCTATTAGCGCACACCCCGCAAACTAGCTAGCCATTTCACATCTGTTACACCAGCCTAATCTCGGGAGTTGATAGGCTTGCTGGCCAATGCACAAAAGTGCTGTTTGAATGAATGCTTACAAGCCTGCAGCTGCCTACCACCGCTCAGTCAGACTGCTCTATCAAATCATAGACTTAGTTATAACCTGATAACACACAGAAATACCAGCCTTAGGTCATTAATACGGTCGAATCCGGAAACTATCATTTCGAAAACAAGACGTTTATTCTTTCAGTGAAATACGGAACCGTTCCGTATTTTATCTAACGGGTGGCATCTATGAGTCTAAATATTCCTGTTACATTGCACAACCTTCAATGTTATGTCATAATTACGTAAAATTCTGGCAAATTAGGCGCCCCAAACTGTTGCATATACACTGACTCCGCGTGTAATGAACACAAGAGAAGTGACACAATTAAACCTGGTTAATATTGCCTTCTAACCTGGATTTCTTTTAGCTAAATATGCAGGTTTAAAAATATATACTTCTGTGTATTGATTTTAAGAAAGGCATTGATGTCTATGGTTAGGTACACATTGGGTACACATTGGAGGAACGATACGCAACATTGCACTCCTCGTGGAGTGCAATGTAATCAGGTGGTTAGAGCGTTGGACTAGTTAACTGTGAGGTTGCAAGATTGAATCCCCCGAGCTGACAAGGTAAAAATCTGTCGTTCTGCCCCTGAATGAGGCAGTTAACCCACTGTTCCTAGGCCATCATTGAAAATAAGAATGCGTTCTAAACTGACTTACCTAGTTAAATAAAGATGAAATAAAGAACAGCCAAATCAGTGTCCAAAAATACTGATTCCGATTGTTATGAAAACTTGAAATTGGCCTTAATTAATCGGCCATTCCGATTAATCGGTCGACCTCTAGTGTGGCGGGGTGTGGCTTGAATCAATGAGTGACGTATTTGACGGGCAGCGGTGCATTTTCAAACCACAAACGAGCCTCTCTGTAAGGGGTCCTATGTGTTGCTGGTGTAGAGAGTCAGGCGCAGGACAGCAGATATGAGTAATCAATGTACTTTTACAAAGTAACAAATACACGCACACCATGACAGACCGAAAATACAGGCAGGGTAGCCTAGTGGTTAGAGCGTTGGACTAGTAACCAAAAGGTTGCAGGTTCAAATCCCTGAGCCTGACAAGGTACAAATCTGTTGTTCTGCCCCTGAACCCGCTGTCATTCTAAATAGGACTTTGTTCTTAACTGACTTGCCTACTTAAATAAAGGTAAAATAAAAATCATATTCCCCCAATTGGATGAAGTGCTACTATTGTTACAGAAAAATATGGTATAAGATTACCTTTCACTCATCAAGAAACAATACATAAAAACACCAGTACCTTCCATATTGAAATCAAGAAGAACAATGTTATACATGAATAATTAACCAGCTTACTGCTGTGCAATGTCACATGCATCTCTATCAATAAAGACTAGGCTGGGCCAATTTCTTTTGTAGATTTTCCGTTGAAATAAAATATGAAGGCGGTTCTGGTGGTATTCTTAGGGTGATTATTGAGTTGCTTAAACATGACGAGTGTTTTACTTCCACATAAATAAGGAGGATAGTTTGCTGCTGCTGGTCGTGGTCTGTGAGACAGACAGACAGGCTTGCTTGAGAAACAGGCTTGCTTGAGAAACAGGCTTGCTTGAGAAACAGGCTTGCTTGAGTCTACTGCCTGAGGTTCAGAGGAACATCCCTTCTCTAATTCCGTAGCCTAATAGAAACCAGTTGTTTGAAAGTTTAAAATACTACTAAAGTTGTCTTGGAACTCCAAACATATAACCATTTCCAATTATCTCTCGTTTTGAGAAAAAACGCATGTGTATCTAGTCACGTCGCAATATAAACTTTACTTTAAAAAATGTCCTTTTCGATACAATTCTTATTGGTGCTTGTGAATTCGCCATGTGAAATGTGAGTGTTCTTCTTGATTTGTTACAAGTTAGAGAGAGAGATTCTTCAACGTGTGTTTGGTCAGTCCGTCAGATCAGAGGCAGTAGGGATGACCAGGGATGTTTTATTGATACTGTACAGAAAGTATACAGACCTCTTCTCCTTTTCCACAATTTAATCCATTTTAGAATAAGGCCATAACTTAACAAAATGTGGAAAAGGTCTAAATAATTTCCGAATGCCCTGTAAGTACGTGAATTGGACCATTTCCCTCTCCTGCTAAACATTCCAAATGTATCGAGAACTTTTGTATGTCAAGGAAAAGATATGAGTAAAAAGCACATTCCTTTCATTAGTAATGTAGTGAAGTAACAGTAAAAGTAGTTTCAAATATTAATAGTAAAGTGAAGTAGAGATGCTCCCCCCAAAAACAACTTAAGTAGTACTTTAAAGTATTTTTACTTAAGTGCTTTACACCACTGGGAGTTATTGCTCCATTCTCCTTACCAGGGTTTGCCAAAGTCGGTCCTTCGGCACTCCTGGGTGCACGTTTTGATTTTTGCCCGAGCATTACACAGCTGATTAGAATAATAAAAGCTTGATTAGGACTTGGTTATTTGAATCAACTGTGTAGGGCAACAACAAAAAAGCATGCACCTAGTGGAAACCCTGCTTAAAAGCCTCGCTCAACCTTTTTCCCCTTTACAAACCATGGCCTCTGAGGACGAGGCCAAAGCAAATGCATCATTGACACGGGGGGATCCAATCATACAATGTTGAATTGAATAGTACTGTATAGTGTAAAGCCACAGAAAGCTGAATGCATCAAATTCATCATGGTATATTGAGGGATTCAAATTGGCCTGTCTGTAATAGGAGGGTCATGATCCCCTGTCCTCCCTGCAATTTGTGTGCCTGCCTGATACTAGGAGGCAAAGGCTTCATCCCAATTAGATGGGAGATTATGGTGCATGGCCAGTGATGATTATCTTTAATTTGTTCTTGGAGCCAAATTATTTCAACCTCCTTCCACTTTGTCTTCTCGGTCTATATACAGTATGTGCAAGTCAGAGAGGAGAGACAGAAATGATGGATATGTTTTGCATGTTTCATATATCATATTGAATGTAAAAGACATCAAACCTTTGATCTGATCATTTCTGTCCTTTTTGATCTGGTAATGAAAATGAACAAAACCTCATGTCATTATGTTTCATATAGTTACATTTTATTTCCCCAAAATAATTCTGTCACATAAGGAATTCTGGGAAGAAAAAAAAAACATAAATATATATGCATAAATATTACAATCTAAGTCGAACAGTTGCACAGTAGAAACAAATAAATAAATGCTAATAAATACAGAAATAAATAGACAAATTAAAGCATCGGATAATACAAAACTATAACAGCTTGTCCATCAGTGATTGTGCAAAGCAGTCCTTTTCCATCTCATTCTTCTTTCTACTCAAAAATCCGTGAACAGGAACCTCTTGGTGTGTCCTTGACTTCAAGACACAGGTTCACCTTTTGCAAACCTCAATACCTCAATCTTCACATTGAGCGAGGCTCTTTCACAGGCCACAGGACAAGATTTCCAGTCTTGATTCTGACTGACTTCCAGTCCAACATTCATCTCCAGTTGCCCCTCCATACTTCTGACCAATCAGTACTGAGGAGGAACCTAGTGAGGCTACCTGGTTTCCAGTGTGTGCTTTTCAGCTTGTTTCCTATAGATGTCTCCTTTGTGTCCCATTCGCCACTTGCAGTGGGCCTTAACCAACCTTAACCAGCATCAACCAGCATTAACTGGTCTTAACCGGCTTTGACCTGCCGACTGATCTCCAGGTAGGTGATGGACTTGAGGAAGCGAGGGTAGCAGTCTTTCTCCATCAGGGCGTAGATCTTCTCCTGGGCCAGGCTGAAACAGGACTGGCTGGGGCGCTCCAGGTTCTTCTTGGTGATGGCTTTGGTCTCATGGTCTAGGTTGACCTGGGTAAAGAGGGCAATTTTGATTAATATGTTTTTAACAATAAACTAAGTGTTACTGAGTATTGTTCATGTACAATTAGTAAATTATGTGTGTGTGGGCGCATATATTTCTGCAGTGTACATCGGATCCATGAATTCCCCTTCAAACATATTCTGTATGTAGTTAGAACAATTGAATCATTGTATTTGTATTGTATATTGATATTTACCTCTCTTGGTGCGTCACTGCAGACATACTCCTCATAGATTTTCTTAGCCTTAGCGGATAACTTTGAGGAGGGCTTGGTTATCCTGTAGTCTTCACAGGCCAGGTAGAAAGCTATGTTCTCCTCACTAAACTCTGACACCAGGAAAGCTCTGAACAAGCACAATCCATCTGGAAAAGAAAAGATGAGACTCAATTTTAACAGGTGTCCTTTTTTGATATTTGGAAAAAGCTGCATTTCCTATAGTGTTTAAGTATGACTAGTATATTTTAATGTGATATTATGAGTTAATCATGATACTGCTCTTTAGGCTATTTATTCTGGCTATATGGGGTACCAGCCAAATGGCTTTTCCTATTCACTTTTTCAATGCACATCTCTACAAGATATACTTCTGAGCGTGTGCAGTATGCCCAATTAAGTATGCTAAAGATGCATGATCTTAATTTGACCAGTTTCCCACAGCAGGAAAATAATCCTGCAGCAACAGGAAAAGTGAATAATTGTGTGGGTTATAATTAATGGAAATTTTTGAAGGGGTTGACACACTTTTAGCTTTTTAAAATAATTTCCTGCAACAACAAGGTGATCAAATTAAGATCCTACAATCGTATATCATTTAAGTAAGAGAAGTGATCAGTATGATAACCCATATCAATAATCAGACTTACGTTGGTTGGACAGCAGGTTCTCAAATGACTGCCTCCATTTTAAGGGCTCGTCCATATTTAACCTGTTGATAAAAAGCGTCAGGTTAGTTCACCCAGTCCTAAGAATATTTGTTAGCATTTATTTAGCATTGTATCCTAATGTTTTTTTTTTCCATTTCCGGTGCAAAATTTCAATCATGACTACATTTATCACTATTCAATTTAGATCAAGTTTAAAAATCTATATAGCAGTTGAGTATTCTGAGCTAAAATATCTTACCTTATTTTGTCAGTCTTGTGTGAGTGACTTATGCTCAGATCTGGCTTCTGTAGAAAGCTTCTAAAGAGAGCTTTGAGTTCCTTTGCCCTGTGAAAACAGAGACACCATTTACATTAGATTGATGCAATCATTCACATCTTACTTACAACTGTATATCGAATTTCCCCATGAAGTAGCTATATAATAATTCCCATCGATGTAAATCCTAAATGTAACCCAAATCCAGGCACATATAATGAGATGGAAGAGATAGTAGAGATATATGACAAGACATACCTCTCCAGACATGTGATAGGCAGTGATTCCAGTTCTCGGCACATGGTGGGAGAGGATGAGATGTGATCCTTTGTGCTACTGTGCTGTATTTCTGTAGTGTTCCGGAAGCTTTTAGTCTAAGATGGCTCTAACACTGCAGTGAAACTAGTTCTCAGTGTGGTCTACTGGCTGTGTGTGAAGAGTGTGTTTTTATAAGGCAGCCCCCTCTGTGACATCACGTCTCTTAGCCAATGACATGAGGGCCGTGGGAGGAGGAAAATACTCCCTCGTTTCATTTTTTTTCTTTGGGGGGGGGGGATTGACCATCACGTGTGTGATTAGAAAGAAAGAAGCAAATATAAGCAAGCGTATTATATTAAGCAAGCATAATAAAATGTTAATTGCAAATCCATGTTTGGATTGAGTTTATTTCCAGCCCTCAAGCAAAAAACATCTGTTTGGAGATGTAATTGTAATGCCACTGCAATAAATAATTGTTATGATACTGAAATTACTATAATACTTTGGGCCAGTTTCCGAGACGCATATTAAGCGTAGTCCTTATCTAAAAAGCATGCTCAATAGTGAATCTCCATTTGAAAGTGATTTTTAGTCCAGGACTAGGTTAAATAAAGCATAAAGCTTATTCTGAGAAGTCAAACACCCATGTCTATAATTAGTCTTCCATTTTGGGCTAGACGAGAAATCTATTGTCTATTCAGAAAGGGGTTTCTATTTTTAAACATGAGACAGAGCCAACACCAAAGACAATCTGATGAATCTCTGTGAGTGTGAAACAGGAAAGGAAGGGAAAGGGGAAAGGAAGTAGGTGAAACAGGAAAAGGGGGTAGAGGATTCCTTGGAAGGACTGTAGGTCCTACACTGGCCAACTAATACAATGTGACTCGTTCCCAGAAACTCTGCTACATTATACACAATGCCACACATCGTTTGCTTGTTTACAGGTCAGAACTACAGATGTAGTGACTCAGCTTCCTTGTTACAGTAATAGGCAATTGGCCAACGCTTACACTCAGGAAACGGTGGTCGGCTCTATTCTGCTAATTCATGGGTTATTCACCAGTGCGTCAGGCCGTTTTTATGAATGTTTTCTTGAGGACTGGCCAACTTTTCAAACATGTTTATTCATTCTAAATGGAGGCTAATGAGGATTTTGTTTAAATTACACTGCAGTGTCTTGTAAATACGATAACATTGATTAAGTAGGCAAATAATTCATTAGGAAACCAATTTGTCTCTGTATAAACTGAGGGACTACTGGGAAAAAATCAGAAGGTGACGACGTCACAATGATGACAAAAGCTTTGCCTACTCAGAATTTGCCTCCTTTAGAAATGTCCTTGTTTTCCAAATCACTATAAAGCACTTTAGATGACAGCTTCATCAGCGCCAATTAGGAACGCATTGAGTAGAACTTTCAGTCATAGAACTTTCACCGATGTGGCGTGAAACCCATGAATAGGTTAGGGACCAAAATACCTTTCTCATATTGTCATCAATCTAAGACAGTGACTGGAGTAGACATTGCTGAATTTATTTATTTACCTAGGTAAGTCAGTTAAGAACAAATTCTTATTTTCAATGACAGCCTAGGAACAGTGTGTTGACTGCCTGTTCAGGGGCAGAATGACAGATTTGTACCTTATCAGCTCAGGGATTTGAACTTGCAACCTTTCTGTTACTAGTCCAACACTCTAACCACTAGGCTACCCTGCCACCCCAACAGAGATTACCCACTGGGCACATACTGGTGGAATCAACGTTGTTTCCACGTCATTTCAATGAAATTACGTTGAACCAACTGTCACGCCCTGATCTGTTTCACCTGTCCTTGTGCTTGTCTCCACCCCCCTCCAGGTGTCGCCCATCTTTCCAATTATCCCCTGTGTATTTATACCTGTGTTCTCTGTCTGTTTGTTGCCAGTTCGCCTTGTTCGTTCAAGCTTACCAGCGTTTTTCCTGTCAGCGCCTATCGTTTCCCAGCCTCTCTTTGCTAGTTCTCACAGTTTTGACCTTTGCCTGTGCTGACATTGTACCCGCCCACCATCTGCCTGAGCCTGAGCCTGCCTGCCGTCATGTACATTTGCCTTACCCTGTATTTTCGACCCTGGCCTGGCTTGACCTGTCTTTGACTGCCGTGTTGCCACAATAAACAGTGTTACTTAGACAGTCTGCATCTGGGTCTTACTTTGATTCCTGATACCAACGTTGAATTGATGTCTGTGCCCAGTGGGAAATTTCAAAACTTGACGTTACTTAGTACCAAAGGATTCTCTGGTATGGGGCTCTGCTTATCTGGGTAGTCTGGAGCAACGAACCGCCCTTGCTGTCTCTGCCTGGCCGGTTCCCCTCTTTCCACTGGGATTCTCTGCCTCTAACCCTATTACAGGGGCTGAGTCACTGGCTTACTGGGGCTCTCTCATGCCGTCCCTGGAAGGGGTGCGTCACCTGAGTGGGTTGATTCAATGATGTGGTCATCCTGTCTGGGTTGGCGCCCCCCTTGGGTTGTGCCATGGCGGAGATCTTTGTGGGCTATACTCAGCCTTGTCTCAGGATGGTAAGTTGGTAGTTGAAGATATCCCTCTAGTGGTGTGGGGGCTGTGCTGTGGCAAAGTGGGTGGGGTTATATCCTTCCTGTTTGGCCCTGTCCGGGGGTGTCCTTGGATGGGGCCACAGTGTCTCCTGACCCCTCCTGTCTCAGCCTCCAGTATTTATGCTGCAGTAGTTTGTGTCGGGGGGCTAGGGTCAGTTTGTTATATCTGGAGTACTTCTCCTGTCCTATTCGGTGTCCTGTGTGAATCTAAGTGTGCGTTCTCTAATTCTCTCCTTCTCTCTTTCTTTCCCTCTCTCGGAGGACCTGAGCCCTAGGACCATGCCCCAGGACTACCTGACATGATGACTCCTTGCTGTCCCCAGTCCACCTGGCCGTGCTGCTCCTCCAGTTTCAACTGTTCTGCCTTATTATTATTCGACCATGCTGGTCATTTATGAACATTTTAACATCTTGGCCATGTTCTGTTATAATCTCCACCCGGCACAGCCAGAAGAGGACTGGCCACCCCACGTAGCCTGGTTCCTCTCTAGGTTTCTTCCTAGGTTTTGGCCTTTCTAGGGAGTTTTTCCTAGCCACCGTGCTTCTACACCTGCTTTGCTTGCTGTTTGGGGTTTTAGGCTGGGTTTCTGTACAGCACTTTGAGATATCAGCTGATGTACGAAGGGCTATATAAATTGATTTGATTTGATTTGATTTGATTTTGATAGTCATGCTAGATTCTTGGTATTCCAAAAAAGGAAATGTGATAGCATCTCCCATAAATGTCTAAAAGCTTAACTAAATCCAAAGGTTGTCAGCTTTTTTCAAATAGAAAGTGCACCATGAATTAAAGACCTTGTTGTTGCTGACATGTATGGGAGATGCTACCACCTTTCCTTTATTGGAATATCAGGATAAAAAACAATGAATGCCTTAGTTCAAGCTTGGACTCCAAACATTTCTAACGTTTTTATTTGTGGTATTATTAAGATTTATTTGTCCATTTGTACACACGGTCCAACAGAAATCTGGCTTACACTTTATCCCAACCCTTCTGAAAGACACACATACACTTCTTTGAAGAGGTTGGAGCAGCTGGATGACATACTACAGTGCCCGTGGAGCAGTTGATGCTCAAGGGAAAAACAGCAGCCGATGGCTAGTAAGATTTAATACCAGTATCCCTCAGCTCACTTCCTGCCAGATTCCTTGTCATGTCTAAGTTCACTAGGCCAGAATAGTCGATGGCCTATTTTCCTGCTCTAGTGTTGATGTTTTTAAGGACATTCTGTACATCTTCTGGCTCTATGCCAACGGAAGCTTCAACATAGAGTAAACATGTTTTTCATGGCCTTAACAATCATGCTGTTGAATTACATAAGCCCTGACAGAATGAGCCAGATCTATTTCAATACAAACTCTATTATTCTGACTTCTCTGATGTTTTTGGCATTTCAGAGCGTCAACGGCGACACATTTTTGTTAATGTTTGTAATTTGATCAACATAACAGGCAGCTGCCGAAGCGTATGAAAACGGACAATACACTATTATGACACAATACTTGAATTATCCCAGTATTCTAGATCAAGGACAAAATAATTGCTGAACATCCTCACACCATGTCATGTCACATTTTTTATTGCTCCCTATACTTTGAAAGCATTTTTCTACAAAAGTTATGTCATGCAAGTGTTATAAAGTCCTCATGTGGGAGGGTCAAGTAAAATATCACCAGATTTAGGATAGTAGTGTGTCAGAGCAGATATGTTGGGTCCAAATGATTTGTGTTCCCCTTAGTATTTGAGGGTCAGCCTCTTACTCACTACAACTGTATTCAGTAAAGACATATTCATGTGGCAAAAAGGCGTACATTCATCTTAAACTCTTATCCTAAAGAGGGACTGAAATCCTTCCTCAAGATGATGGACTAGTGTGAGCTGTAGCAGCTCATTTACACTGAAGTGTTTGAGTGACAGAAAACAGTAGGCTACAGGAGTGCATCAAAAACATGTGTGGTTAGTTAGGGAAGTGTGAAGTCCTTGATATTGTGTGTAACCCAACAACTAGCGACCTGGTCAAGAGGTTCAGACCTCTTCGTGTTAATGGTTAAGGTGTTGGCTTGACAGTCGCTGGACCCAGGTTTGAATCCCGGTCGGGGCTACCATCAAAATTCACTCCATGGTGTCAGATGTGTGATGGTGGTTGTCGAGCCATCAGAGAGGCATATCAACATCAGGAACTTGGTACAGAGAGGTGTGGGGACACGCTCTACCAGAGGAAGGGTGTAATGTAGTGTAAAGACACGATTAAATCAAGAATCGTCTGATGGGTGACAATATTAGTCTGTCACTTTTGAATGATATATTATCACTTGTGAATGATGCTCAGCGTAAAGGCAAGAAACAATGCCTTTTTTTGCGACTTTTTCGAATCACAGTCACACACCTCATGTAGGTTTGTATCACAACTAAAGTGGCCAAATAACTTCTTAAAATTAAGCACATTAATCTGCTTTACAATGGGTGTAGAGCCTGACTGTGAGCGAAGTGAACCTTTAAAATAAAATCATGACATGCATAATGGCATTTGTAGTCACTTTTGATAACAGTGTTTTCTCGCTAATGGAACATTTGCACTTATAGTCTACTGCCGTGTGCACATTGATGCACTTATAATGTGAAAAAATTGCCTAATAGTTTATTAAGATATTAAGCTAAATGTTCTGATCTGTTGCGTCAGCCTCATTGCGTAAAAAAGTTTTTTTAATGCTAGTGGTTGTATTATTTTGGGATCTATCACATCTCACAACTGTCCCAAACTATGTTTGGAATATTTATTTCCCGCACAGAATAATAATAGGTACATTTTTGTACTATTGGGGATAGTAGATTGACATAGGCTAGTGCTTTTGCTGTTCTTGTTGGCTGACAAAAAGTAAATGTGGGCAGTTCTTCCAATATCTTCAATATGCACCTCGGAATTGGATAAGGACGCACACAGTTGCATCCCTGATGTGTCTGTCTTCACTTGTAGCCTGTGAGATATACCCGATCACGTGATGGAGAGCCATGTAAGTGAGAGGTGCTTCAAAGAACACAGCACTCAGAAAGAAGGGAATTATAATTATTATATAACACTGTCATGACCCCTACATACCTGTTGGGACGTATTGTGTTATTTTATGGCTGGTTATGACACCTACATAAGAGTGTCAAAACCCACATTTATTCAAATGAGTTTTTTCCCTGCCAAGAAGTTTCCTTTTATTTAAAAGTTTGTTTCTTAAATCATTTGTAGTTGATGTTGTAATCAATCCTTTACAGTCATGTTTCTTTCCATCATATCTTTAAAAACTTGTAGAACATATACTTTATGACACTGTCATGAAGCATTATGACCATCATAATCATATAAGCCAGATAGGCCTGTCACGTACATGCCCTTATGTAGGTTAAAAAGAGGGAGTCTTGTCCTGCTCCTGAAATCTGATCCTGCATTCTTCCCAGGCATCAGCAACAGATCAGCATTGGGGTAGGTGCATGTCTGACATCAATGTGTGCCCAATTATAATGATAATTTAATATGGTCAATAACAAAAAAAATACAATATAACATAAACATACCGTTGACACATAGGCTATGGTGTAATGGAATGTTTTGCTTTGTGTGGTAGATTTTGTAGGTTTTGAGACTCTTATGTACAGTAGGTGTCATAACCAGCCATAAAATAACTACCATTGTAGGTTTCGTGGGTTTGTACACTCTTATGTAGGTGTCATAACCAGTCATACAATAACGCAATATGTCACAACAGGTCTAATGATGTTTCATGACAGTGACCGTATTATAACAGGTTATGACACGTTATGTCAGCTGTCATGACATATTATGACATGGTTATGACCGTATCATAACAGGTGTTGTGACGCTGGGTGTCAAGTAAAAGTGTTACCCAAAAGAGTAGTGTCAATTTAAAAAAAGTTGAATTACGTGATAGGCCTAGAAGAGGAAAATGTGATCATGCTCCTACCCTGTTGTTGGGCTCCTTCCATTTATTGCTTTCCAATTGGGGTCATAAGATCACAATCTCATGGGTGTGTATGCGTGTGCATATGTGACTTACAGACTAGGGCTGACCACATTTAGTCGACTGGTCAAATGTTTGGTGATAATGTTGCAGGTTTGCTAGCACGAGCCAGACCAAGTTAATGTAATAGCTGCTAGAATATCTCAAGTTCCTTGCAGACAGGCCATGCGTCGCCAATGTGATTTAAAGGATCAGGACCTAGGATAGGGTAAGTAATCCTTCTCACCCCCCCCCCCTAAAAAGATTTAGATGCACTATTGTAAAGTGGCTGTTCCACTGGATGTCATAGGTGTATGCACCAATTTGTAAGTCGCTCTGGATAAGAGCGTCTGCTAAATGACTTAAATGTAAATGTAAATGTAAAGGATAATTATTTTTATCAGGATATTTTCCACCTGCGGTTTGTAATGTTTTTGTTTGTTGGCTTTATGTCGGCTATTTTTACACATTGGCAATGGCAATAGAAGTTACTTTTAGATTTGTATCATTTTCATTTAGATATCATTTTGATGAACCACATGACATTGATTTTGAGATATGAAAGGCTTTATGAATTAAATTGTTCCACAAAATTAAACTATTCCACAAAAATGTGCACATGAAAATCTTAACTGGCATGCAAGATCAGTAGAAATGGTACGATAACTTGGCACTCCAAATTGAAAAGGTTGCTGACGACCGCTGGTGCAACCTATGGCAATTACAGGAGCATAACCTCAGGGAGCGGGAGTTGGGAACAGGTTTTTTTTTCCGGTTAGTCTATATTGATCTCTGGCGCCCTCTTTAGTAATTTGTGTGGTTTAACAAGCTCAGTAGCCTACATACAGTACAGTTGATTCTATTCAAACATAGGGTGTGTCTATACATTACAGTTGAAATCAGAAGTTTACATGCACTTAGGTTGGAGTCATTAAAACTAGTTTTTCAACCACAAATATCTAGTTACTTGTTAACAAACTAAGTCAGTTAGGACATCTACTTTGTGCACGACACAAGTCAATAACTGCTTACAGACAGATTATTTCAATTATAATTCACTGTTAACTGTGCCTTTAAACAGCTTGGACAATTCCAGAAAATGTTATCATGGCTTTAGAAGCTTCTGATAGGCTAATTTACATATTTTACGTCAATTGGCGGTGTACCTGTGGATGTATTTCAAGGCCTTCCTTCAAAATCAGTGCCTCTTCGCTTGACATCATGGGAAAATCAAAAGAAATCAGCCAAGACCTCAGAAAAAGATTGTAGACCCCCACAAGTCTGGTTCATCCTTGGGAGAAATTTCCAAACGCCTGAAGGTACCATTTTCATCTGTACAAACAATAGTACACAAGTATAAACATCATGGGACCACGCACCTATCAAACCACTCAGGAAGGAGACGTTCTGTCTCCTAGAGATGGACATACTTTGGTGCGAAAAGTGCAAATCAATCCCAGAACAACAGCAAAAGACCTTGTGAAGATGCTGGAGGAAACAGGTACAAAACTACCTATGTCCACAGTAAAACGAGTCCTATATCGACATAACCTGAAAGGCCGCTCAGCAAGGAAGAAGCCACTGCTCCAAAACCGCCATAAAAAAGTCAGACTACGGTTTGCAACTGCACATGGGGACAAAGATCATGCTTTTTGGAGAAATGTCCTCTGGTCTGATGAAACAAAAATAGAACTGTTTGGCCATAATGACCATCGTTATGTTTGGAGTAAAAATGGGGAGGCTTGCAAGCTGAACAAAACCATCCCAACCGTGAAGCATGGGGGTGGCAGTATCATGTTGTGGGGATGCTTTGCTGCAGGAGGGACTGGTGCAATTCACAAAATAGATGGCATCATGAGGAAAGAAAATTATGTGGATATATTGAAGCAACATCTCAAGACATCAGTCAGGAAGTTCAAGCTTGGTCGTAATTGGTCGTACCAAACAATGACTGGGGATATTTTATTTTAGGATGTCTGGTGAGAAAAGCATGTTGACCTGTTTGGGTACTTTGAAATGTTTGTAAGATTTCAGCTTTCTCCTTTTTGACAATGTTTTGATAATGAATGTACGGACACAACCGCTGTATACCAAAAAAATGAGTTTCCAGGCTTCTTTCTTACTCCTCGCTTGAAGGCGGTCTATCTGTGTAAATAGAGATATATGTTTTTGGAAAATAGTATATATTTCTGACCAAACAGTGAAGGGACATGGTTCCAACGGCTCAGTGAGTTAGCATGGTGTTGCCAATACCAGGGGTGTCCGTTCGATTCCTGAATGGGCAGCAATTACAGGTGTGAATTGTTTTAAATAAGATTCTACTAACCTTGCAAAACTCTTGGGGAAACATACAGTAACAGTAAAAAGATTGGACATACCTACTCATTGAAGTTTTTTTTAAACTATTTGTGAAAGACCACCTTGATTCGGTCTTATATAGCAAAATTTGAAATTGTGTTTTTTTTTACATTGGATAAAAGCAGAGTCACAAAGCTCCAAAATGCTATATTATACATTGCATTTTTGTGGAAAAATGGGAAAGTAATTCTGCTTTGAAAGTTGATAAACTTGTATCCTCAATTTCAAGAAAATGGTCCCTGAATATTTTGGTACTACTAATGGGAATGTCTCCTTTGTCTACACCCATTGAGCATTGTTCACGCCCTCTTAAGCCAGCCCCACCCATCTATTTAAGGATTCACATTTAAGGTCATGTGCTAAACAGTGAATAGCGTAGTAAAGATTAACACTAAAAATGGTAAAAGTAGTAGCCTACAATAAGGGAAAATTCCAGCTAAACAGAAAATGTCCAGATAAAAATATTGAATAAATGTTAGGTGACACCAGAGGAGTGAATCCTTACTACAGCTACCCCTGGCTATCAGCGGATCCTTGTCTGGCAGTGAAACAATTCATTCAACCTCATTTAATGCTTTGAAAAAAACAGCTGATATGGCTGACTTGCTTAAACAAATGTGGTTTCTACTGACAATTGAGATGTACAAAGTAGGGCATACGGGAACGATGAGCGGATAAGATTTAATTTAAATTAAGACATTAATGAGCGAGCCAAGATGGACATAGTCAATATAACTATGTGTTCAGCACTTTTGAAATGTACAGCGACAGAATGCAGAACATTGGCTGCTCTTACATTATTTTCATTATTTTACATAATTATTTTACATTATTTTCCCTGCACACAAAGTCAGAACCATAGGATAAATAAAGAGGGCATAAAAGCAGACAATGAAAGCTCTTAAAATATTAGATTATGACATTTCTCAAAAACATGCTATTGGCTACATGTGCTCCACCGAGTCAGAACAGTAATGTTAAGCAAAATGCAAAATTAAGAGGTGAAAATAGACCAAATTATTAGGGTGGGCTACTAACATCTTACTACACAACATACACTTAGTATTACCTTCTTAGATACAGAATACATATCCCCCTGGCATTTTGGACTCACCTTGTTGTGATGTGCTCACTAGAACAGGAAGGTGGCACGGCGGTCCATCTCAGGCAAATTTTGTTATCAAAGAAAGGGAAAGATTTACAATTCCGATGACCATTCAAAACGTATTTTCCCAGTCTGAGCTCTTTTATTATCGACTTCCCAGTTGCAATGCCTGCAGTTAGCCACTGTTAACCATTTATTCCAAATCACTCATTGTTGAATTTGCGATTTTCAACTTGTATAATGTCCAATGGCTGATGAGCTCCGATATGTTTTATCTATAATTTATCTTCATGATTTCTCTTCATATGATAAGGATTAAAAATGATTTGCCAGTAGATTGTCGACTTGATTCATGGTGATGACTGCTATCTAAGATTTTGAAAGTAATATGTTGACACGATCAGTCCAATCAAAGCTACTTTACATATAACGTGATTTGACGTAATTTTATCTGTGGCTAATGACCTTGAGCCTTCTTGGAAGGGCATTACTAATGTAACTATATGGCAGGACGCAGAGGTCTAGATTTTCGATGTCTACCCGTCCTAAGGACTGGTGATGTAGTTTCCCCATGAGTGATAGAACACTGAGCTAACTTCTTATGAGCAGGTGGGACGGTAGCGTCCCACCTAGCCAACATCCGGTGAAATTGCAGAGCGTGAAATTCAAACTACAGAATTATAAATATTTTTCTTTCTTAAAATCACTAGTGTAATACAGCAAAATAAAGCTTAATTTCTTGTTAATCCCGCCGTTGTGTCGAAAGATTATCTGAGGACAGCGCCCCGCATACAAAAGCATGAAAAACATATTTCAACCAGGCAGGTGCGCCACAAAAGTCAGAAATAGCGATATAATAAATGCCTTACCTACGATGATCTTCTTCTGTTAGCACTCCAAAAGGTCCCAGATACATCACATATTGTCCCTTTGTTCGATAATATAATTCTTTATATCCATAAAAACTCAGTTTAGCTGGCGCACTTCAGTCAATAATCCACCCAGTTTCCCTCCATCAAAAGGCATACAAAATGAATCCTAAACGTTACTAATAAACAAGTCAAACAACGTTTATAATCAAACCTTAGGTACCCTAATATGTAAATAAACAATACAATTTAAGACGTTATTGTCTTTACCGGAGAAAAATAGCAAAGAACGCGCTCTCTTGCAAGCGCTTGGAAACACTACAGCCAAAATGGGAGCCACCTAGATAAACTACAATTTCTGGCTCATTTTTCCAAAAACCAGCCTGAAACTCTTTCTAAAGACTGTTGACATCTAGTGGAAGCCTTAGGAACTGCAATCTGGGAGGACTCCGCCTCCTAATAAACATGAAAGCCATTGGAAACAGTGGAAGGCAGAATATTATTATTTTTTGGATGGTTTGTCCTCTGGGTTTCTGGTATACTCAGACATAACTTAACAGTTAACAGTTTTAGAAACTTTATAGTGTTTTCTATCCAAATCTACCAATTATATGCATATCCTAGCTTCTGGACCTGAGTAACAGGCAGGTTACTTTGGGCACGCTTTTCATCTAGACATGAAAATACTGCCCCCTACCCAAGAGAGACTAAACAACGCTCATATTTTCTGCTGGTTTGTCCCACCACCACAGAAAGCTTGGCTGAAACACCTGCATGTTGGAGCTGCCTTACCCAAGAAAACAAAAAAGAGACCATGTTCTTATGCGACTTTATTAACTCAATGATATCTTTTTTTTTACATTGTTTGCAAACTGATATGTGACTCGTATTAATAACAAGCCCACACCCCCCAAAATAAATATATATATTTTGGGGGTTTTTTTGCAAAAAATTTGCCCCACCTGACCTGAATGACGGGTCACCACTGGATGACGCCTACCCCGACACACTTGTCTAAATTGATGGGTCATGTGAAAGAAATGCTATAACCCCCAGCCACATCTTGCTAAATGGATGGGTCTCTACAGAAGGTGTAACCGGTACTGCCCAATAGTTACTTGTATAGTAGCAATATCAGAAATAGATAGTGTATTTTATTTTATTTATATTGACACTATGTACAAGAACAATATCAATAACGACACCAGTGATGAGGTAGTTATATGCATACAATAAGGGGTAAAGGGGCTGAACGTATGGCGTGTGTGTCAGTATAGTTAACTGTACTACACTGACTCTGTTTTGCAAATCTTTTATTGAGAATATTTGAACTTTTCTGCTTGATCTGTGGCAGCGGCCTCAAGTACGAAGTCAGGTGTTGTTGCCAGCCATAGCTTTCCACCAGCACCGTACCAGCCTCCAGTCCAACCAGCTGTGTGATGTTGACCCCTGTCACAGTGCTGTCCTTCACAACACCAGCAATCTCAGACAAAGTGCCAATCATGTTGGAGGTCAATTACATAATCAAAATGTGCTGTTTATGCTTTACATACCAAGTGTTGTCATCGATTCCTTGTAGAGACACCACACTGCTGTTTTGTCAAATAGGACGGCAGTAGCTTTCCACCAAAGTGTTTGTGTCCTGGGTGGCGTCCTGGTAACACTATTGCATTATCCTCTGCGTAGTTGTTGATGAAGTTCAACACTCACTGCAAGTCCTCATGCTTCAGGTATAACCTGTGCTTGCTTGGGTCAGCTCTCTTTTTGATGGGAGGCATTAGACCATTCTCCTTGTATGACTGGTGGGGGAGAGTCAGGCGTGTTCTACTGATGCTGAAAGACAAATTCCAGATACAAATATTTTAGCATTATTACACAATAGATAGCCGTAATCACTGTCAGACACACCTGGCTAACTTGTTGAGTCGTCAGCTAGCTAGCTAACAGTAAACTAGCTAGCTAAACAATGAACCATAATCTCAATCCATAGAGTAATAGCAATACAAACCGATTGTCATAGCTAGCTAAAGTTAACTAAATAGGTTCAAAGTTAGCTAGTTAACAAGCTAACATTACGCTATAACTAGCAATGCGAAATGGCATTCTGAGATAACATTACTGGGCACAGATCATAAACGTAATGTTAGCGAGCGAGCCAGCCATCTAAAGTCAGCTAGCTTGCTAACAATAAGCTTTAACTTGCAATGAAAACAACTTTCTGACAAAATTAGAAACGTATAATACCTGAAACTATAGCTAGACTCTTACTCATATACATGGATGAACACTTCACGGCAGACTGCAACCCCTTTCATTAAATAAGACGTCCTGTGTCGTTTCTGTTTTGTTTGAACAGTTTGCTTGGCCCGTTGTGTCAAGTCACTCTGGTTCACACCAACGGTGTGCAATGCCATAAGAATAATTTTAAGCTTTAGACCCCACCCTAAATCTGACCATTTTACTCGCCCTAGCAGAGCTGGTTAGGCTGTTTTTATGTTATTCAGAGCGTTGGTGACTGCAACTGTGCTGCTGGCAACAATTTAATTACGCTTTTTTTGCCAACATTTACTGACACCGGCCATATTCGATGGTTGTTGAGCGTTTGTAAATTTGTTTTTCTGCACTCTGGCACACTCAGACTAGAGTGCTCTGAAATCGGAGTAGATAGCCAGAGCAAATTTACCAGCTACATCTAATGACAGTTGTCATAGATACTTGCATAGTGGAGTCTTTTGTTTAGACATGTAGCTAGCTAGCTAAACAATAAACCATAATCCCAACTCATAATGTTACTACCCTGCATGAATCTGCAAGTAGCTAACCAACCATGTTCAATGTTAGCTAGCTAACATTAGGCTATAACTAGCAATGCAAATGGTTCTGAGATACAAATAATATTACTACACAGATCATACACATAACGTTAGCTAGCAAGCCAGCCAACTAACCTTAGCTAGCTATATAACGGTAGACTTTAATTTTAAATTAAAACAACTTTCTGACAAAAGTAGAAATGTGTAATATCTGAAAATGTAGCTAGCTAGGCTCTACAACCCGTATACATGGATGGACGCTTTTCTCTCTCTGTCACGGATGCCATGGTTGCCCTTAGTTTGAAGATGTATTCCGGAAACTGGTGTTTTATACAACAGCCTTCTGTTTATTCTCTTTTCAACTCCGTCTGCATGTTTGCAATCAAACACAATCAAACAGAGGTCGGCCGATTTAATCGGAATGGCCGATTTAATTAGGGCCGATTTCAAGTTTTCATAACAATCGGAAATTGGTATTTTTGGGTGCCGATTTGACAATTAAAAAGAAAAAAGTATTACGAGAAACGAGTCACATAGCTAACATATTCTAATTTCACTGATTTCAAAACTCAGTCCTCCAGAATGTGGAGAGCAACACTTATGCAGTTCTATTACATGATATCTTTAAAAAAAAGCAGCATTAGAAAGGATTACCTACACATACTGATCAGCTCATGTTATAAACAGGCGCGTGCTACACGGCAGACCAATCCGAACCTATCTCTCGGCATGTCCAGCCCTCTTATTATCTCAGCTAATCATGGCTAGCAGGAAGGTTGCTGACTTCTTCTGTGGCTAAACCAACTAGGCTTGTAATTTAGCAATTTTAATCGCACAGATGGCATGCAAGTTTTTTATTAAGGCACATGAAAGTTCACATGTTCCAGAAGACATTTCTGCACAAAAACACATTTTGATTAAAAAAAA
Organism: Oncorhynchus keta; assembly: GCF_023373465.1. Lineage (NCBI taxonomy): Eukaryota > Metazoa > Chordata > Actinopteri > Salmoniformes > Salmonidae > Oncorhynchus > Oncorhynchus keta. Next base: position 40,623,049 of record NC_068443.1, read on the forward strand.
TTGGTTTACGTTCAAATGGCTCTCCTGTGAGGTAGTGACGTGTGACATACGCCTAGTTTCCTGAAACGAGTCACAAATCATGTCCAATCAATTGAATTTACCACAGGTATACTCCAGTCAAGTTGTAGAAACATCTCAATGATGATCAATGGAAACAGGATGCACCTGAGCTCACTTTCAAGTCTCATAGCAAAGGGTCTGAACACTTATGTAAATAAGGTATTTCTGGTTTTTATTTGTAATAATTTTGTAAAAATGTATTTTAAAAAATCTGTTTTTATCTTTGTCATGATGGTGTATTGTGTGTAGATTGATGAGAGAAATAAATATTTAATCAATTTTAGAAAAAGGCTGTAAGGAAACAAAATGTGGAAAAAGTCAAGGGGCCTGAATAGTTTTTCCAAATACATTGTATATATGTTTCCTGATCTTTCTGATACTGTATCTCTCAGATATAGAAGAGATACTTTTTGGGGGCACTATCTGTTTTTCCATGTAGTGAATCTGTTATTCAATGTGTCTGTATGGGCTAATAGCAGTTTTTTTTCATCAAATACTTATTTAATATTCTTCAAATTCAAAATCAAATAGTTAAATGATTCTTTGTATGACCTTCTTAAAACAATTCCATAAAGTTTGGTAGAAATGTGGAGTATGTTTTGTTTATCTGTTGGGAAAATGCAGTTTAATTCCGTTTTACATTTAATTTTCAGGCAGCAAAATGTGAAGACTGCAAGGAGTGTGTAAGCTTTCACTAGGCACTGCATGTGTTACTATCAATGTCAACAGTTCTGCTAGTCACTTTGGATGAAGGTGTCTTCTACATGACCATATATTATTACAATTATTACATACAACATTTTTCAGCAACACTTGTGTTTGACATTTGTCATTAACGTCCAGAATTTTTGGTGAACTAAACAACTAATTTAATCTCAAATCTTTCCTCACCACTAAAGCAAATCTCCAAGTCAATTACATTATGTTTGGTTTTATGTCAAGGCTGCAGACAAGGCTTTGAATCCTGACCATCTGGCAGTGGATCTGGGATTCATCCTTATTTATCCCTCTGAATGGCTATCTGATAGAACAGGTGGAGTCCAACCTCATGCATCCCAACTAGCATGTTGACCCAATGTGGATAAACGATATGGCGCACCTTATCTGCGGAGGATCAAATGTCAACCGGTCATTGGTGGTTTTGAAAAGCTTTTGGCTGGGATAAATCCATGTTAACTGTGTTATACAAACACCGTCCTAGCTTCTGTTGGAATAATAATTGAAGCATGTGGTCTCACAAAGAAATCCATGCAGTCAGGTGTTGAGTAAGAGGATACTGTTCCTGATACATGGCCCTTGGGTCTTGGTGAGATACCAAATGTTACCAAGCTATAGAGCTATAGTTTTTAAACAGACGGCTTGTTATAAATGAATGCACCCATTGTTTTTCACTCATTGTGTGCTACAAGAGAAGCTTCTGTTCTGAAGGAAAATAAATAAATATTTGTCCAGCACTAAAACTACAACATCATTTCAACCAATGAGCTATAACTGCTTATGAATCATTTATAAAAAAACCTATGAACTAATAAATAATCATCCATTAAAATACTTATAAATGGTCTACAACCCCCTTTAAAGGTACTTTAATTTTTTTTCTTTTTTTTAACCTTTATTTTACTAGGCAAGTCAGTTAAGAACAATTATTACATCTTATTGCACCAAACATGGTTGACCCCCAACTTTCTGCAAGGAGTATGCCATGGAAATGATCTAGCACTCTCTCACTGTCTTATTCGCAAATCATTCTAAGAATGATTAATTTAATTTCAAAGCTAAATGGAGAGTACTTTATTCCCTCAGACATAGCCTAAATAGTCTCTCTAGACATCCGCGTTGCCTCCCACCCAGGGTCTGGTTTTCGAGACTATAGCCAGAGAGGAAGGATTTACTGGCTACTTTGAGAAAAACATCTTAGTTGTGCCTGTTGTTCACACGTGTACATGCCCTCTCATTGGCTAGAATGGTCCCACGTGATCTCACCTCTTCCCGCCTGCCTTCCATCTTTGAGGACATGTATTTCCATTGTTAGAGCGTTCATTCGACCATCTTATCAATATAATAGATCATCTTTGCTATAGCCTAAAGACGATGAAGTGCAAATGTCATAACATTTTTCACAGAAACCTCTACAGGGGGCGACGAGCACTACCTGACTAGCCTAGAAACAAGATGGCGGGGGCACGGTAACAGTGGGATGCTAGTACACAGAAGGCTAATTGGGAACATTGCAGAGAGGAATTGATTAACTTCAACATTTGACGAATGCATCCTTTCCGATTCCGTAGAGTGGTTTTCTAATGAAAAACTAAGACGAGCGGGAACACAGATATATGTGAGTGCTGGTAAACAACATGGGGATGTCACATCGGTGTCACCAAGGGCAATGTTGAGGACAACAGAGGATGTCCGTCCCTTTTATTATATCATATTAATTTCAAATCATGCAAGCCTACAAACCACTGCATGTTTTCAGCTTTTCCACATATCTTGTCTCTAACAGGCCTAGTTCCTGGGATAGTGTAGATGTAATGGTGAACTCGTAGGCTACTGGTCAGGTCGCCATGGCACAAGCCATGTCAAACTTTGAATCAATGACAACTCGGATCGTGTTCATTGGTTGCTTATTTAGCCAAACATGTTTTGCCATACTCCATACATCACAGAACCATTACAAAGTGGTAATTGGATGAAAGCGCACTTACATAAGCCTAATGCATGACTGGCTGGATTCAAACCCGGGGTTTCATGAGCACCTAAGGACTGTGTTAGCCCATTGAGCTAAAGCTTAGACATTGGCCTAGGGGGCTACGCAAGTCTTTAGCTCTCAGACAAGGTTACCCATTACGTGAGTTTGATGCACCGAACCACCTCCCTTTTTTTGTCATCCCCCTTTGACCTCATCATCACAGAGATCCAGCCACGTAATATCACCTACTGCACGTGGCTGACTGGGATCGAATTTGGATCTCCTGGATGCTACAATACTGTATTAGAGCTCAGACACGTGACAACACCGTCTAAACGAAGGTCACCTTGCTTGTTGTCGACGAACGGTGGCTGTTTGCGCCAATTCAACATGTACAATGGTCAGAAAATGATGGTCGACATTCCAGTCAGAGGTGATAGGATGGCCACTTGCTACGTTCAACTGTTGGTTGTCACTTTGTGATCTCTGAGTGTACATCTAGTCATTAGCTTGGGGAGCTAACAAAATTCTTTAGGTTTCAGGCAAGGTTACTCAGCATGTGAATTTGATGCATCGAACTAGCTTCGTCACGTCCTGTATGTCAATGAACCATTAGTATCAAAGAGTTACTTCTATCCCTCTTCCTGAGACCTGTCGATAAAAACTTCAAACTCAAGATCAGTGGTTTGGTTGTGGTTTTGGTGTATGGTACAGTACCACATAAATGAGCTTTTATCAAGACAATGGCTCAGGGATAGTGAGTATCACACCCCATTTTTCTGTTATGTCACCTTAACCCGTGGGGGGGGCACAGAGCTATCACGGAGCTCAAGTAGAATGTCTCACAAAGGGAGAACCCCTCTTAGCAAATTAATGCCCTTGTAAGAAATATTTTTTTCCCTTGACAAATAGGCATAAGGTCAAGATGGTTTGTCAACATCGGTTCGTAACGTGAATAATTGCTTCTTGATGACATGCCTCATTGAAGAATGACATTCACTTGCGAAGTATAACAAAAGGTTTGCATGAACTGTAAGTTCTAAGCAGTCTTTGACAATAACATGTTACTTCAAGTTGTGCTCGTTTAAGCATTATGACGGAACATATACATTTTTGAAACTACAGTAGGCTACATGTTCATTATGCCATATTTATTTTCTAATGTTTTTCTTTTAGGCATTTCATAAACGTGATGAGCTTGTAGGGTATCTTTGTGTTTTCTGCCTGGCCTTTCCAGCATTTGCACCTGCATACATTTGAAAGTACAGTCACACGTCTTTGGGTACTGTAGCCAAAATATGTCATGTGAGAATGTTAATGCTGCAATAGCATCCACAAAATCATGCAAAGCAAGGACTGCTTTGTTTTCCACCACCAAGTAGAAAAGTGTTTTGGGATATGGACTGGGCCAATACTCGCAACATAGGGAGTTGGAGGTCTGTGGTGTCATCAGATGGTGTGGAAGTCTCCTGAAATAAATCAAATACAATATATTATAGAACTGAGTGAAAAAGAATGTAGCATATGCCAATACATTAAATACATAAATATATAAATAAAATGTAAATAGTCACTGAACTCCTTTACAAACATTGTACTGCCTTCCCCAAGGAGATGGGGAAGCATCAGGAGGCCAGCTATAGTATAGCGGTGTGTTACCATGCAACTTGGGTCTTCTTGTGTCATTATCTTCCTCCAAGGCAATATTCATTCTCGCTACAGTTTCTAGCTCTAGGGGGAGTCTTGGTGGTTTGAAAACTATTCCACTGTGTTCTTAGGGACCTTTAATGACACAGACATTTGTGGGTAACCTTTCCCAGATCTGTGCCTCAACACAATCCTGTATCAGAGCTCTACGGACAATTCCTTCGACCTCATGGATTGCTTTTTTCTCTGACATGCACTCTCATCTCTAGGACCTTATATAGACAGGTGTGTGCCTTTCCAAATCATGTCTACAACAGGTGTACTCCAATCAGGTGGACTCCAACCAGGTTGTAGAAACAGCTCAAGGATGATCAGTGGAAACAGGATGCAACTGCGCTCAATTTCGGGTCTCATGTCAAAGGATCTGAATGCTTCTGTAAATGTGATATTGCTGTTTTTTATTTGTAATAAATGACCAAAAATTTGAAAATTGTTTTTGCTTTGTCATTATGGGGTATTGTGTGTAGAAAGCTATTTAATCCATTTTAGAATAAGGTTGTAACGTAACAAAACGTGGGAAAAGTCAAGAGGTCTGAATACTTTCCAAATGCACTGTAGATCTCCCTAAGTGTCCATGTCCTGATTTTCAGGAAAAAGTGGACATTTCAAAAAATATCCCTAATATGATGACTGTTGTGTACAAACTTATAAGCGTATCAGGTTCTGATCAGCTTACTATGTCTCTAATCTCGAGATCGGCCCCCGACTGCTGATCAATCAGTTCTTTATTTTCCAGTCTCCGCTTTGTCATCAAAATGGACAACCTTGCAATGAGTTACATGTATTCATCCTGGCACTACGTCATGTCCCCTCTCAGGTGTTATTCCCACACACCTCATTTACTTGTCTGCCCCTACTGCATTAGACAGTTGCAAGAAGTAGTTAAGCATTGTGTCGCTCATAATGTGTACGTCTGCCTTTCTCAAATCTAACTTGCCTGGTAGTGACATGGGTCGACCTGTGATGACCTCAGATGGATTCAACCCTGTTTTTTCTTTATGAGTGGCCCATATACTAGATAAGACTGTAGACAATGCATCCGGCCATTTTTATCCCTTCCTGATGCATCTTTGACAGTCTTTCCTTTCAAAACTCGATTTGTGAGTTCTACCTGACCACTCGATTCAGGATGGTAAGGGCAGTGTAGTTGCCCTGTTCAGAAGATGAGCTACCTCCTTACACACAAAGTCTATTTGGTCCGTCAATCCCCATCTGGGAATGATTTCTCGAATCAGAATTTTGGCTGTCGTGCGGTTCCTTTCTTAGTAGGGTAGGCTTTAACCCATTGTGAGAAATGATCAACAACGACCAGCACATCTTCCTGTCCTTTACATTTGGGCAGCGTGATGTAGTCAAGCTCTAGATGTCTGAATGGTCCTGGTGGGGCAGGCGCTCGTTGTCTGTACATTCCTTCGTCCCTTGGTGTTGTTTTCCATACAAATGTTGCAATTCGACCACAACAGCATCAGCCTCTTTCCACACACCAGGATTCCACCATTTGCCCACAAAGCGATACATTATCTTGTCTGCACCAATGTGTCCCAAAGAGTGGATCTGTGTCACCTAAGTAGGGTAAGAGTGCATTTAGTGCAACATGTTGTATTTCCACACACCTTCTTGACTGAGTTTGCATCCTGCAGCCATCCATTCACCACACTGCAACTTTTGATGCATTGCTCTGCATATCTCTAATGTGTTGCAATGCATCCAAGGTGTATTTTCTAATTGGTTTAGGTGACAGGGGTGTTTGCTTGGCAGTCACCTTGGCAGCTCTGTCGGAAAGGTCATGACCCATGACTCTCGCCTGTAAAGTTTTCCATGTGCTTTCATTTTCAAAATCGCAACCTGTACAGGTAACTGGAGAGCATTCAGTAGAGCCATCACCTCTGGTCCTTCACAGGAGCTCTCAGTAATGTCATGAACATGAGTCTGTGTAGATATTAGCTGTTTTTTCTTCAGCCTGTTTGCATGATTCTGTCAAAGCCACCTGTGTTGATGTTCCTGCAAGGTAACATGCCTGTCACTATCACATTGTCCATCGTAGTAACTGCCCAGCCTGCCTTCCTCTCTCCCCCGTCCACAATGCTTGAACCATATGTGTATAAGATAAACTCCGGGTTTTCCCATGGATGACTTTTAGCAAACCCATGAGACAGCTGATCCAAAACCAGCTCACAACAGCAGTAGGAATATTAAAAGATAAATACACAATGCAGAGATCTAGAGATCAATGGAACTAGTTGTTCTTCTGTAATGTGGAATTGAAGATTAATGGGTCAGGGACACGGATTGTGTTTCAGTTCAACATCTGTTTAGATTCTGTGTAGGGGTTCCAGTTCGGGACTCATAGCTATGTGTGGCAAGTTCTCATTGGTCCAAACTATCTATACATTGAAGCCTGAAACGGATACTTTGTATTTGAACATTGGCACAATTTTACTGAAATTAATTATAGTTGGTCCTTCTGTAGCACAGTTGGTAGAGCATGGCGCTTGTAACGCCAGGGTAGTGGGTTCGATTCCCGGGACCACCCATACGTAGAATGTATGCACACATGACTGTAAGTCGCTTTGGATAAAAGCGTCTGCTAAATGGCATATATTATTATTATTAACCACAGGCTAGGCTTTCGGTATAAACTATATCCTGTCTCTTCGTTCAGTGGAGAAAACAAGGAGAACAGGAAAGAACAAGTATCCACTTTCAAGCATAACAACTATGATTCGTTCTCTTTAAATAAATACATCTTTATCCTCCTGATTTGCTTTGGGGTCTGTGTTGTTGAAGAATAACAACAACTGCGAACACATGGGGCTGTGACACAGGATGGTTTGGTCTTCACCAGAGATACTCATCAACTGTGTGTTGATCCTGGAGAAAAAGTGAGGGCGGCACGCAACCCATTTCGGGAGTTAGCTCTTGATCCCCCTGATTGACTGCATATTGATGGGTGTGTTTTGACCCACATCATCTAAAAGAACCAAATCAGATAAATATTTTATAAGTGCATGCAATGAGTGATACGTTTCTGTGATTTATAGAGGTTAGAATCCTCTGTTAAAGCCCTATCAGTTAAAATAAGCCATCATTGATTACGGGTGGGAACAATTCTTGTTCAAATCAAATCAAATCCAATTTTATTTATATAGCCCTTCGTACATCAGCTGATATCTCAAAGTGCTGTACAGAAACCCAGCCTAAAACCCCAAACAGCAAGCAATGCAGGTGTAGAAGCACGGTGGCTAGGAAAAACTCCCTAGAAAGGCCAAAACCTAGTTGCATGGAAGTGGGTTGCTAGTTGAGTAGCAATTTTTACACGTGAGGTTAATGTAAGCCTTGTAAAAGCTTTTGAAGTAAACACAGGTTGTAGGGGTAACCAGGCCCTAAAGAAACAATTTGTGTTCTATAGAGAGGAGGTTAGAGTCCTCAAGAGGTGCACAACTTAGCAAGAGGACAAGTACACTAGAGTGTCTAGTTTGAGGAACAGAAACCTCACAAGTCCTCAACTGGCAGCTTCATTAAATTAGTACACCAGTTTCAACGTCAACAGTGAAGAGGCGACTCCGCGATACTGGCCTTGTAAGCAGAGTTCCTCTGTCCAGTGTCTGTGTCCTTTTACAATCTTAATCTCTTCTTTTTATTGGCCAGTCTGAGATATTACTTTTTCTTCGGGAACTCTGCCTAGAAGGCCAAAAAGATCATCAAGGACGTCAACCACCCCGAGCCACAGCCTGTTCACCCCGCTATCATTCAGAAGGCGAGGTCAGCATAGGTGCATCAAAGCTGGGACCGAGAGAATGGAAAAACAGCTTCTATCTCAAGGCCATCAGACTGTTAAATAGCCATCACTAGCTGGCTAACACCCAGTTACTCAACCCTGCACCTTAGAGACTCCTGCATTATATATATACATAGACATGGACTCACTAATGGAACACTAGCCACTTCAATAATGTTTACATACGTTTTTAGTCAACTCATATGTATATACTGTATTATATTATACTGTTCTTCAATCAATGCCACTCCGACATTGCTCGTCCTAATATTTATATATTTCTTAATTTCATTGTTTTACTTTTAGATTTGTCTATTGTTTTTATTTGTTAGATACTACTGCACTTTCGGGGCTCGGAACACAGGCATTTCGCTCCACCTGCAATAACATCCGCAATAACATTTGCTGAATATGTGTATATGACCAGTAACATTTCATTTCATTTGTCGTATAATATGTTGATGATGTATTGTTGGCGTCAGACGATGAGGCAAAATCACTGTCAGAACACTCGCATGCTAAAGGCCATAAAGCCCTGATTTGCTTTGGGGTCTGTGTTGTTGAAGAATGGCATCACCTGCTGACATATCATTACCAAAATATATTATATTTAAGATGATGATTCTAGGAAGGGTTCATCTGAATGTGCCATTGCATGACTAGTAGCAGGACAACTTCAAACGCAATAGTGTGCTTCACACAAAACAGGTAAATAAACGACATCGCAGTACCTCAATAATGTGAAAACATTGTGGTACATTTTAGATGCTAATATTTGCCTTTACAGTGATCAAAGATAGGACATACCTGTTTAAGACTATCCATGGAGACTGGCTCCTCACATCAAATGAGGTTCGATGATTCACCAATAATTACCAGCAATGTTATGGAAAGAATTGAAAGAAAATTACATTTAAAAACTCAGTGTACTTGTAATTTATTTCATATGTTTTTGATGCAATACAACAATATAAATGACATACCTACAGATGTAATTGATTACATCATATCAAGTATCCATGGAGGTGTACTTCATCATTTAATTAAAATGGCTATGGATTCACAAGACCTCTAAAAAGTAGATACCCCCTTTGTCTTAAACACCAAGACACGTAGGCACCTTTTTATATATATATATAAGGAAGCTGCCAGTTGAGGACTTTCTCAAACTAGACACTCTAATGTACTTGTCCTCTTGCTCAGTTGTGCACTGGGGCCTCCCACTCCTCATTCTATTCTGGTTAGAGCCAGTTTGCTCTGCTCGGTGAAGGGAGTAGTACACAGCGTTGTACGAGATCTTGAAGTCCACGATAATCTCCTTTGTTTTGTTGACATTGAGTGAGAGGTTGTTTTCCTCACACCACACGCCGAGTGCCCTCACCTCCTCGGTGTAGGCTGTCTCGTCATTGTTGGTAATCAAGCCCACTACTATTGTGTCGTCTGTAAACTTGATGATTGAGTTGGAGGCGTGCATGGCCACACAGTCATGGGTGAACAGAGAGTACAGGAGGGGGCTGAGCACACACCCTTGTGGGGCCCCAGTGTTGAGGCTCAGCGAAGTGGAGGTGTTGTTTCCTACCTCCACCACCTGGGGGCGGCCCGTCAGGAAGTCCAGGACCCAATTGCACGGGGCGGGGTTGAGACCCAGGGCCTCAAGCTTAATGATGAGCTTGGAGGGTACAATGGTGTTGAATGCTGAGCTAGAGTCAATGAACAACATTCTTGCATAAGTATTCCTCTTGTCAAGATGGGATAGGGCAGCGTGCAGTGTGATGGCGATTGCATCATCTATGGACCTATTGGGGCAGTAAGCAAATTGAAGTGGGTCTAGGGTGACAGGTAAGATGGAGGTGATATGATCCTTGACTATTCTGTCAAAGCACTTCCTGATGACAGATAATCATTGAGTTCAGTTTTCTTTGCCTTCTTGGGTACAGGAACAATGGTGGCCCTCTTGAAGCATGTGCGTAAACACACCAGCCACCTGGTCTGCGCATGCTCTGAGAACGCAGCTAGGGATGCCGTCTGGACCGGCAGCCTTGCGAGGGTTAACATGTTTAAATGTGTTCACGTCACGTCGGCCACGGAGAAGGAGAGCCCACAGTCCTTGGCACTGTATTATCCTCAAAGCTGGCAAAGAAGGTGTTGTATTATTATTATTATTATCATGTATTATTTGTTTGAATATAAAATGCCCCAAACCCCCACAGTATATTCCCCCGGCTTCTGATTAACTTTAGTTTATGTGATTCAACCTGCCCAGAGAGGGTAATTTGCATCAACTTGACATGCTGAACCTATGCATGATACATTAGCTTTCAGGCAGACACTTGCCCCACTTTAGTTTAGGCTTGAGACAAGAAGAACATAATCAATTAGTTAATCAGTTACAATTGCAATCTTTGTTACACTTCTAATTGGGTTAGAACTAACTGCCTCTACAAACATGTTTGATACATATTAATAACATTATGGACAGATTAGATATACTGCCGTATATTATTATGCAGAAGCTGTATTCTCTTGTCACACCCTCCCAATTCCAACAGAGCACTTGGCGTGTGTCTCACGGATATACCAGCAGGAGGCAGCAAAGTCTCACTTTTAAAATAATCAACATCAGTCAGTCCAAGCAGCTTGTTTAAAACCAGGATTTATTCAATGCATTTCATATCTCCTGAACCAAGTTACATCAAATTGTATTGATCGCATACACATTTTTAGCAGATGTTATTGCGGGTGTGGCGAAATGCTAGTGTTCCTAGCTCCAACAGTGCAGTAGTGTCTAACAATTCACAGCAATATACACAACTCTAAAAGTAAAAGAATGGAATTAAGAAATATATAAATATTAGGACGAGCAATGTCGGAGTGGCATTGATTAAAATACAGTAGAATAGAATACAGTATGTACATATGAGATGAGGAAAGCAAAAATATGTAAGCATTATTAAAGTGACTAGTGTTCCATTATTAAAGTGACCAGTGAGTCCATGTCTATGTACATAGGGCAGCAGCCTCTTAGGTGCAGGGTTGAGTAACCGTGTGGTAGCCGGCAAGTGATGGCTATTTAACAGTCTGATGGCCTTGAGTTAGAAGCTGTTTTTCAGTCTCTCTGTCTCAGCTTTGATGCACCTGTACTGACCTCGCCTTCTAGACGATAACAAGGTGAACAGGCAGTGGTTCGGGTGGTTGTTGTCCTTGATGATCTTTTTGGCCTTCCTGTGACATCGGGTGCTGTAGGTGTCCTGGAGGGCAGGTAGTTATTTTCCTGACACCACACTCCGAGGGCCATCACCTCCTCCCTGTAGGCTGTCTATTCATTGTGGGGTTCTTTCTGTGGCACAGTTGGTAGAGCATGGCGCTTGTAACGCCAGGGTAGTGGGTTCGATTCCCGGGACCACCCATACGTAGAATGTATGCACACATGACTGTAAGTCGCTTTGGATAAAAGCGTACTACTGTTGTGTCATCTGCAAACTTGACTGTGCGTGGCCACACAGTCATTGGTGAACAGGGAGTACAGGAGTGGGCTGTGGGGCCCTTGTGTTAAGGATCAGTGTAGTGGAGGTGTTGTTTCCTACCTTCACCACTTGGGAGCGGCCCGTCAGGAAGTCCAGGACCCAGTTGCACAGGGTGTGGTTCAGACCCAGGGAACCACCACTGACATATACAGTAAGTCCTATGAAGTGTAAACCTCTTAAATGCCTCTGCTCCTTGAAAGATACCCAACCATTTCTCTGTTTTCAAGGTCCAGCTATGAATGCCAATGGAATACTTTGTATATCAGGTAACAGATGCATGAATACATTATGACTTGAGGGGGAAAAGCTTAAGAGTTCAAGGGCTAACAAAGGAAAAATGATTTAGTCACAGTCCGATCTGGGTGAATTGAGAAATAAATCATAAACGGTACGCAGAGAACAAATGCCCACTTTGGCCCAAGGGCTAAAACTACATACTTAATATGCACTTTACTATGCAAGGACAATGTATATGATTGTGTTCCTACAGTACATGCAGAGCTACCTTATCAGCGCTAATGGAAGATTAACATAATATATATTCCAATACCAGTGCTTTTTTGTTGCGGGGAGTGGGGAGATATGGGTAGTTCCACGAAATCAATCCCTTTTGGGTCGTGTAACATTCTGTCATGACAAGCACATATTCAACTTAATAAAAAATCTCAATCCCATCTCAAACAAAATACTTTTTTAAGTGCCAATTAAAGGAAAAGTCCACCCAAAAACAATATTTTGGTATTTGTTTCATTAGTCCAAAATATGTCACTTTTAAAATACAGAACTCATCTCTGTATGATGCCCAAATGCATCATACAGGCATGATTCAACTTTTCATGCGTGAGTTCCAAATATCTCTAACGGTCGCCCCCATCCCGAGTTTGTTTTCAGTTTTTTTTATGCATGTGATGTCAGAATGCACTCACTATCCCCAAAATGTGATTGTCAAACCAAGACGCACACTGCTTGCTAATTATCTATCGGCTATATTTCAACTGGTCAATTTGAAATTATTTTCTTGATACGTTTTTATTTCCTTACAACAGTTTCAACTGAGGTGTGTTCCGCCTCCTCATTAATTCACATAGAAGTATCCCATTTCACTGTTGCGGACAATTTATGTTTGAGGCTTTACTCAACCGGACAAACGTCTCTTTTCCATAAGAGCCCAAGCACCTCCCCAGTGTTTACCCAAATCAAGTATGCAGATATTTGAGCATTCTAGCACAAACTTTTCCCCCTGGTCCATTTTCTGACTGGTGCTTGCATTGCCTTCATTGTTGTTTTGCTTACAAATAATAACTTTGGACGTGTGTGTTCTCACCAAAGTAAGTGCCTTATTTTCTGTATATCGGGATGGCGTTTCTACTGTAGCATACCATATGTACAGTATGTACATGTATGTATGGAGCATAATGTACTTACTGTTTTATTTATTTTTTAAATCAGGTACATGCATTCCGATTCTTTTATAGATTATAATGGACACAGAAAATGCTTATTTGAAAGTTGTACTGATTATGATGAGCTAATGCTAAGCTATTTGCCAGCTATGTGTGGCGCCATGTTTGTTGACATCATACAATGCCTTCTAAGTGTCACGTAAACATCTGTCCGACCAAAGATGTTATAACAAAATGAAGTGAGGGATGGTTCATTCATCTTTTGAGTAAACTTCCGGAAGTGAATGAAGAGACTTGAATGATGGTATACGACACACCTGTCACTGTCTGAACATTGCATTTCAAACAGAAACTTGTCACATTCAGGACTGCGTTTGTGCGAAATGTTTCTGTGAAAAAAACTGTGTTGTCAGCTCAAAGACTGACTGTTGCGTCAATCTAAAATGGACATTCCAAATAAGCGTTCTAAATCACACCGGTTTGAGTTTACACTGCGGGGACCACTGTAGAATGATCAAACCCATGTGTTGGTATGCATCAAAAGGTTAATTAACTGTCTTTATCAAACAAAATAAATATTTTCCAAGTGGCCCTGCAATCTCCACAGCTATTTTCTGCAATGGGATGATGTGAGGCTGTGATTGAAGCATAATGGGGATAAATGATGGCGATAAGTGGACCTATCTGAACGTGATGGCTTAAAGGTATTCCCTTTTGAAATGAGAGGTGGGAAAATGGGCCGCAGTAGAAAGGAGAGTCTGTCTTGTAATGTCTGTCTTTCCCCAGTCTCAGAAATGACTGAATCATTGCACCGGTCTTTTGTTGGACTGTCATAAATCTTCCTCTGTTACATTATCTTGGCAGATTCATTACGGATAATTGCGATATTAATGCATCAAGAAATGGAAAGCAGAGCACAGTTTCAAAAGTTCCCTCAAGTTAAACTGTAAGGATCAACATCAGGACCCAGTGTTTCTTTTTAAGAAAGGGCGATAAAGGTTTTGTGGAGTAAAACCAATCCTTTACATTTATGGACCCTCACATTTTATAGTTAGGCAGAGACATAGATGACACCATAAAGATGAATCTCATCTGATTTTGTGTTTATTTTACTTTATTGAACAGATAGGATAGTGAGAGGCAGATAAGAAGGAGTTTGAGTCAGAAGGGTAGTGAGTCAGATTCCAGCCCATGATAACTCTGGCATATACGGTGCGTGTGCTGGGGTCAGGGGCTCTAGCCACACGACCACATTCATCTTTTGACGGTGCCATTCCGTTATGGCTACTTACAATCGTTTGAAGATGGAAAAGGGAGGAACATACAGTATACACTTAGTATATATGGGTGAATAAGGTGGTATCAGTGCCACATCTGAAATGACTGAAAAAGCCAATCCAATTTGAACATAGTCTGGGAGTGAGGAACTCTACTCGGAAAAGTCGTTAATTCTCCCCCCAAAATTACAAAGAGATGCCATTTTGTGTGGTTATGTCCTCAGATTCAATCAATACACAGGTGTCACATTTAATTTAGACTGCGACTGAGTCATTCTTTTTCAGTGCTGTATAGAGTCTCGATATAGAGTTGAAGAGTTTTTTGGTAATAATGAGTCTCTGTGCCTGTCATACTGTGCCTAGCACTCCACCACCTCTGTAGGTCTACTTGACATTGAAGGATAATGGAGAAAAGAGCTGTTGAGGGGATGTCTATTAATTCCTTCCATTTTGAAGGAGAGTTTCATTTTCAACAAGGGATTAATCGGATGACCTCAACAAGCCACTTGACCACCTCCAAACACGAGTCTATGATAATCATTCCACTAGCATGGATATAAGGGAGAATAGGAATATGATAACACATGCTGGTTGATTTAAAGGGATAGTTCATCCACGTTACAAAAATGTTCTGTCTATTTGGAAAGGAAACACATATGTACATTTGCAATTTGGTTGAGCTATCCTTTAATTAGCTAACACAGCAATCTCCATCTGTGGTAAATGCTGGCTATACAGTACGCTAAGAGCTGAGTAATTAAAACTTTTGAATGTTATATTCAGAACATTTGGGGATTTGTTGTAGTTTGGGGAGATACGGTAATGTGTTATATTGTTCAGAATAGCGATAATAAAGACAAGCGACAATGCCAGGCAATGTTTATGCCACACTGTCAGAAAAACAATGCTGCACATTGTCTCTGTGCCGTTCTGGTGTCAATTTTAATTACTGTTTTGATTCCATCTTTGACATACACTAATTGCAAACATATTCTGTCTTTGGCGACAAGAGCAAATGAAAAGTGCCTCTGCATTTTAGGCTTTTATACTGAATATTAGGGCTTTAGTGGCAATGGGCAATTTATACATTTTTGCAGCAATTGCACTGATTGCATCTGACTGCAAAATGTGAAGCCCGGAAATCATTCTTTGAGGACCTCTTTGTTAGGTTTAATTGAATCGGTAGATAGGGACAAGTAACTCAGGGAATGGTGAAATTACATTGCCTTATCTTCTCACTTTCTATAAGAACACATGGAATCAAGAAGAGATGTAACAAATGCAAGTACTCGCAAGTGTCTCACCTTACCACACACTGTATACCCATGGTTCTAAGGGGTAAGATTTGGGACATAATAAAACATATTTTATTATTGTCAAGGGTCATTACGCATCTGCCGAAGCACTAATAAAACTTCCATATAGTTAAGCCTGGCTGATGTATTTCACTTGCTTTTAGTTGCGGAATTAGCATACGGTTACAGTCCTCTTGGAGGACCGGCCCAAATGGGAGCCAATTAATCGAGGCACAGCTTAAATTGTCGGTCATGAAATGTGCCTCGAAGGACAGAGCGAGATAAACCTCTCTAGAGTTGTGATCGTGCCGAAATCAATGATGTAAATACAGGTTCCTGTTAGTTGCTGGGGCATCGAAATCAACGAGCCAAGGATAAAACCAACAACTTTCTTTGCATTCAAAAATGTATGTTTTTCAATCATGAAGAACCCACCTTCTAATTCATTATCTACCCTGTTCTCATCAAAGCAGCATGTCTACCATCCGTCTACCAAATGTCTGTACATTTGTCTCAATTTGTCTAGCAAAATCATTTGGGCATCATTCTGATCCTATTAGCGGACCCCTAAGTGAAGACGACTTCATTCATTCAGCCGGAGCGAGGGATCTGACAGTGAAGGAGGGAGGAAAGAGGGAAAAGGAGGGGAGGAGAGAAGTACTCTGCGGAAAGACACCTAAATTGAGAATAATGAGTCTGGAGAGAAGCAAAGTCATCTCTTTCATCTTCAGCCAGACTTGAAACCCCTTTCATCATCATCATCATCTGTAAACTGTGCATGCTTACTGCAGACACATCAACCTCCAAGGAATAAAGAGACGTTTCGCTTTCAAAGGAATGTGCCTCAATTTCCGCCTTTCTATCGAGTTTCAAGTCCTATAGTGCCGCAATTTGAGTTAGGGTGCACCGCACCGGCAGGGACGGAATTAAAATGGGATGGGGGCCCATGAATTTGTGGACAGATTACGAGTGAAGGCGCTGTACAGTTGATTTATGCTGTCATTAGGTTGTGCAAGGGCATCTGGGTTGTGTTTGGGGGGAGACTAACCAGGCTCACAATAGGATCCCAAATCTAATGAGCAACCCTTTTAAACTTTTGGACATTTACAGGTACATGGGTCCCATTGAACAATTGAGCCAGAAATCGTCCCAAATGATCAGTCTATTGTGGCAAATTGGAGATCATGATAATAATACAATAAGGTTGGTTGCTGAAACACGTTTGCACGATGAGTAACCTTTGCCCCAGACCTGAAAACTTGCGTCAGCTCTTCAAACTAAAGGCTTGAGGGAAATGAGAGGGAAATGAAGGAGATCGTGGTTCAAACCAAAGTCGGTCACATTGACATTCCGTTGCCCTTTCTTCCCATTACCACAAATTGGACTTCAGGTTGGAATGGAATCAAGTCGGGCATATGCTAAACTAACGAGACGTTCTGTTTCTGGATCACCACTTTATTACACCACAAACAAAAATATGAACGCAACATAAAACAATTTCAAAGATTTGCTTAGTTACAGTTCATACAGTTGAAGTCGGAAGTTTATAAACACCTTAGCCAAATACACAATTAGCCAAATTCACAATTGCTGACATTTAATCCTAGTAAAAATTTGGATCACCATTTTAATTTAAGAATGTGAAATGTTAGAATAATAGTAGAGAGAATGATTTATTTCAACTTTTATTTCCCAGTGGGTCAGGAGTTTACATACACTCAATTAGTATTTGGTAGCATTGCCTTTAAATGGTTTAACTTGGGTCAAACATTTTGGGTAGCCTTCCACAAGCTTCCCACAATAAGTTGGGTGGATTTTGGCCCATTCCTCCAGACAGTGTCACGCCCTGACCTTAGAGATCCTTTTTATGTCTCTATTTGGTTTAGTCAGGGTGTGATTTGGGGTGGGTATTCTATGTTCTATTATTTGTATTTCTGTGTTCTGGCCGGGTAGGGTTCTCAATCAGGGACAGCTGTCTATCGTTGTCTCTGATTGAGAACCATACTTAGGTAGCCCTTTTCCCACCTGTCTTTGTGGGAAGTTAACTTTGTTTATGGCACATAGCCTTTAGCTTCACGGTTTGGTAGTGTTTATTGTTTTGTTCGGCGTCTTTTCTAATAAAAAGAATATGTACGCTCACCACGCTGCACCTTGGTACTCCTCATTCAACGGCTGTGACAGACAGAGCTGGTATAACTGAGTCAGATTTGTAGGCCTCCTTGCTCGCAAAAGCTTTTTCAGTTTTAACATTTTCTATAGGATTGAGGTTAGGGCTTTGTGATGGCCACTCCAATACCTTGACTTTGTGGCCCTTAAGCCATTCTGCCACAACTTTGGAAGTATGCTTGGGGTTATTGTCCATTTTTGGAAGACACATTTGTGACCAAGTTTGAACTGATGTCTTGAGATATTGCTTCAACACATCATTTTCGTTCCTCATGATGCCATCTATTTTGTAATGTGCACCAGTCCCTCCTGCAGCAAAGCACCCCCACAACATGATGCTGCCAACCCCGTGCTTCACGGTTGGGATGGTGTTTTTCGGCTTGCAAGCCTCCCCCTTTTTCCTACAAACATAACGATGGTCACTATGGCCATACAGTTTAATTTTTGTTTCATCAGACCAGAGGACATTTCTCCAAAAAGTACAATCTTTGTCCCCATGTGCAAGTTGCAAACCGTAGTCTGCCCTTTTTTTATGGCGGTTTTGGAGCAGTGGCCTCTTACTTGCTGAGCGGCCGTTCAGGATATGTCGATATAGGACTAATTTGACTGTGGATATAGATATGTTTGTACCTGTTTCCTCCAGCATCTTCACAAGGTCCTTTGCTGTTGTTCTGGAATTTGCACTTTTTGCTCAAATGTATGTTCATCTCTAGGAGACAGAACACGTCTCCTTCTTGAGCGGTATGACGGCGACGTGGTCCCATATTGTTTATACTTGCGTACTATTGTTTGTACACAGGGACGTGGTACCTTCAGGCATTTGGAAATTGCTTCCAAGGATGAACCAGACTTGTGGAGGTCTACAATTTCTTTTGAGTTTCCCATGTTTTCAAGACAAGAGGCACTGAGTTTGAAGGTAGGCCTTAAAATGCATCCACAGGTACACCTGCAATTGACTCAAATGATGTCAATTAGCCTATCAGAAGCTTCTAAAGCCATGATATAATTTTCTATAATTTTCCAAGCTGTTTAAATGCACAGTCAAATTAGTGTATGCAAACTTCTGACCCACTGGTATTGTGATACAGTGAAATAATCTGTCTGTAAACACAAAGTAGATGTCTGAACCGTCTTGCCAAAACTATAGTTTGTTAAGAAATGTGTGGAGTGGTTGAAAAACGAATTGTAATGTCTCCAACCAAAGTGTATGTAAACTTTCAACTTCAACTGTTTAAGGTAATCAGTCAATTTTTAAATAAATACATTAGGTGCTAATCTATGGATTTCACATAACTGGGAATACAGACATGCATCTGTTAGTCACAGATACCTTTAAAAAAAAGTAGGGGCCGTGGATCAGAAAACCATTCAGTATCTGATGTGACCACCATTTTCCTCACACAGCCGTTATCTCCTTTAAATAATGTTGATCAGGCTGTTGATTGTGGCCTGTGGAAAGTTGTACCACTCCTCTACAATGGCTGTGTACTGTAAGTTACTGGATATTGGTGGTAACAGGAACACGCTGCCATACACATCAACCCAGAGCATCCCAAACATGCTCAATGGGTGACATGTCTGGTGAGTATGCAGGCCATGGAAGAACTGGGACATTTTCAGCTTGCAGGTATTGTGTATAGATCCTTGCGACATGGGGCCATGCATGAGGTGATGTCAATGGATGAATGGCAAGACAATAGGCCTCAGGATCTCATCACGGTATCTCTGTGCATCCAAATGCAATTGTGTTCATCGTCTGTAGCTTATGCCTGCCCCACCACCACAGGGCACACTATTCACAACACTGACATCAGCAAACTTCTCCCCCACACAATGTCATGTACCATCTGCCCGGTACAGTTGAAACCAGCATTCATCCATGAAGAGCACACTTCTCCAGCGTGCCAGTGGCCGTCTCTGGATCCGAGAGGTACGGGCTGCCTTAATCAACATCATAGGTGCAGAACTGCAGATTTTTCCACCTTGCTGCCTGGAACCAGCATTTCACTGAGCCAACCTTCCGGTTACTGACCAAACATTCTTAACCGCTAAGCTAACTTAGTAGCTCTACGTGCTCTTTCTCAATGCTTCAGTGAATTCCAACTTAATACAAGAGACAGCTTACCGAGGTAGGGTATAGTAAAAAAACACCATGGCTCTTTGGGTCGTTTAGTTCAAACCCCATCTATGGTACAAACTCCTTACGAACTTGCCACTAAGCTTGACAACTGCAAAAGCAAGTATCACCAGTGAAATAGACTACCGATAGCGTCAGAGTACTTGATAATTGTATGGTGTAGTAAATAACGTTCAAAAGAGACAAATTACCTATGATTTTGAGACATAATTACTATACCCACTCCACTGTGCTGTTCAAGGGCCCTGGGTTGTCCTGGGATGTGCCTGTTTCTACTAAATAATTGGCTGCAATGTTTAGGGGGCTGTGAGATTACAAGTCCTCCAGCTATGGCAGCTCCTGCCAGCCAAACAGTCTCCGAAGACCCCGAAACCGTTGATTCCTACAGCTTTTCACTATAATTTGTGCTCTATCAAACGGTCTCTAGACATCCTGATTATGTGCTAGTCAGTGCCTGTTTCATTTATGTGAAGGGAAAACGTTGAGAAATGTTGTAAAAAAGGGTCCCGAGGCATCTGCCCACCCCTGAAGCGTCCCCGGACACAGCCGAGTAAATGAGGATAACTAATCGTTTGTTTACTATGTGAAATATGAATAACACAAAATGTATGATGTTGTCAGTTCAATTCGTCACATTGTGTCACAGGCCAATGATTTGAGGAATGTTGTCTTTCCCCAAATACCTCGATTGAGATGGTAACAGGTAGCTGCACTACTTACTAACAGGTCTGTATACTATTTTGAGGTGATGTTTTGGAACATAACGGAATATGGGGATGACATTGTGTTAGCTGGATGATATGAGATGACTAAAGTTATTAACCTCTGCCGGTTATATTTGGATTGTGTACTTTAGTATTCGAGTACTGTATTCAGTATATGGGGCACAGAACGGCCTGGATTATTATACACTGTATATTGTACAATGGCTGCCTCTGTCTTTGAATGACAGTATACCACTGTTGTTTATCAGTACTATAGCACAACATACAATGAGTACTTTTCAATGATTCAAATCTCCACCCTGGTCTGGCTGAATATTCCTCAGCACCTGATTAGCGTAGCATTATAATACCATATTATGCTAATAATCAGAACTGCATAGAGGAAGCCGAAGAAGTAGCAGAGGCTCCACGGGCGTTGCGTAGGGGCCCTGGTGTGTCTATGGATTTACGCCTCTAACAGGTTTTGTACTACAGGAAGGGAAGCCAGACTCTCATTCTAAATTCACAGGCTCTGCTTTTCAATAATGCTAGCTGTTGAATAAGTACGTGGCAAAACAACAGAGGAGAACCCCCACCGGTGGTCACCGGAGGGTGTTTTTTGTTTGTGGTGTGCATTATCAATGATCGGTAGATCTTTAATTCTTCAGTATCTCCGTCTTTCATCTTAGTCATTAGCTCGGTGGCTAACAATGAGAGACTGAGATAAATAACTGAACTGGCCCTTTGTTAGTGTTCCTGCAATAGCAGGGGGCATTGATGCCACTCTCGATGTGAAATCTTTATTGCATCCATTGTTAAGCTATGTGAGAAAGTATAGATGTTAAAAATATCATACTCCAGCAATATTTCAAAGCCAATGAGGTGATTCAGTCTGAGTGCTCTTCTGATTTGAGTATGTCTCAGCTGCCAAGCAAATTGGCTTTATTGGATGAAAATATGGGAGGTTTCATGTCAGTACGATGTAATTCATCAGATGAACAACATCCCTGTTCTTAGTGGTTTGAGCTTGTTTCATGACAGGTTTTGAATCTCCTGAAACCAGACCTGGGTACCAAATAGTATTTTTTTTAACTTTCATTGCACTTGATTGAACTTGCCTGGTGCTGCAGGAATAGTCCCACATCTGCAAAACCGGCCCATCTGGCACTCCACACTAGTTTTTGGTTGCACATTGGTTGTGGGAACAAAGCCAAAGGTTTCCTGGCTGGTAGTTTTTTGAAAGTTTTGATAAGAAAACTGACATGTTTTATTTTTAGGTTGCAGGGAGGTTCTGAGAATATAAATTATAGGTTATTTTGAAGTTTTTTAATAACTTACTTAAAATGTTACGTTTCAGTAAGACTTCTAATAACACTGTTCGCTTATTTCAGGTTAACTTTTTGGAACTCCTAGTATAGATAGGACACATGGAAATGCATTATTTCATGCATTAATCATGCAAACACGTTTATTTTTTGTGACACGGTATCAGAGAGAAGCGAACCTATAATCTTCTGTTCTCTAGCCAGGATTTAGTCCACTGTGCTACCAGGATGGAGCTAGCATGCCTGCTTTTTTGCACCTACAAAGATGTTAGTTCTAGTCTATTCAACCATACCCCATTTTAAAAGAAAACAAGCACTCATTAAGATCAGGTGTGGCCAATTAGTGGTCGCGGCCAACACACCTGAACACACTTAACAAGAGAGGTGTCAGGCATATGTGTATAGGTGGCAGGGAAGTCAGGCGCAGGAGAGTCAAACGGAGTGTAAAATGGAGTCTTTTAATAATGTCCTAGGAACATGCTCCACAACACTAAACAGGAAAAAGAACATAAACAAAATATGGGTACGAAGACCCGACGCGCACCTATACAACAAACAACACTACACTGACAATAAACAATCTCTGACAAAGACATGAGGGGAAACAGAGGGTTACATACACAACAGGTAATGAATGGGATTGAAAACAGGTGTGTGGGAAGACAAGACAAAACCAATGGAAAATGAAAAAAGGATCAATGATGGCTAGAAGACCGGTGACGTCGAACGCCGAGCTCCGCCCGAACAAGGAGAGGCAACGACTTCGGCAGAAGTCGTGACAGTACCCCCTGACGCGCGGCTCTAGCTGCGCGTCGACACCGGCCTCGGGGACGACCCGGAGGGCGAGGTGCAGGGCGATCCGGATGGAGACGGTGGAATTCTGATAACATGGAAGGATCTAACACGTCCTCCACCGGAACCCAGCATCTCTCCTCCGGCCCGTACCCCTCCCAGTCCACGAGGTACTGAAGGCCCCTCGAAAATGGATCCAAAATGGATCGAACAGAGTACACCGGAACCCCCTCGATGTCTAGAGGAGGCGGAGGAACATCACGCACTTCAGCCTCCTGGAGCGGGCCAGCCACCATCGGCCTGAGGAGAGACACATAGAACGAGGGATTAATACGGTAATGAGTGGGTAGTTGTAACCTATAACATACCTCGTTCACTCTCCTCAGGACTTTAAACGGCCCCACAAACCGCGGACCCAGCTTCCGGCAGAGCGATGGGGCAGGTTTCGGGTCGAGAGCCAGACCCTGTCCCCTGGTGCGAACACTGGGGCCTCACTGCGGCGACGGTCTGCGCCAATTTTCTGGCGCATTATGGCATGCTGAAGGTGGACGTGGGCTGCCTCCCAGGTTTCCTCAGCGTGCCGAAACCAATTGTCCACCGCAGGGGTCTCGGTCTGGCTCTGATGCCGAACTTCGCCCAGTCCCCCGGCCGATCCTGGCAATAAGACCGCAGAAACCTACCCACATCCTGGTTAACTCTCTCCACCTGCCCATTACTCTCGGGGTGAAAACCTGAGGTAAGACTAACCGAGATCCCCAGACGCTCCATGAACGCCTTCCAGACCCTTGATGTGAACTGGGGACCCCGATCAGACACTATATCCTCAGGCACCCCAAAGTGCCGGAAAACGTGTGTAAACAGGGCCTCTGCAGTTTGTAAGGCCGTAGGGAGACCGGGAAAAGGGAGGAGACGACAGGACTTTGAAAACCGATCCACAACGACCAGGAACGTGGTGTAACCCTGTGAGTCAGTCAAAAAATCCACCGACAGGTGCGACCATGGCCGTTGAGGAACGGGTAGAGGTTGTAGCTTACCTCTGGGCAGGTGTCTAGGAGCCTTTCACTGGGCGCACACAGAACAGGAAGAAACATAAATCCTCACATCCTTAGCTAAAGTGGGCCACCAGTACCTTCCTTCAAGACAGCGCATCGTCTGACCTATCCCAGGATGACCAGAGGAGGGTGACGTGTGAGCCCAATATATCAATCGGTCGCAGACAGCAGACGGAACGTACAGACGACCAGCTGGACACTCAGGGGGAGAAGGCTCTGCATGTGACGCCCGCTCAATGTCCGCGTCCAGCTCCCACACTACCGGCGCCACCAGACACGAAGCCGGGAGTATGGGATCCATGGACCGCTCCTCTGTGTCATACAGCCGAGACAATGCGTCTGCCTTAACGTTCTGGGAGCCTGGTCTGTAAGAAAGAGTAAACACAAAACGAGTGAAAAACATGGCCCACCTTGCCTGGCGAGGATTCAATCTCTTCGCCTGCCGGTTGTACTCCAGATTGCGGTGGTCAGTCCAGATGAGAAAAGGGTGTGTAGCCCCCTCAAGCCAATGCCTCCACACCTTCAAGGCTTCTACGACAGCTAACAGCTCTCGGTTCCCCACATCATAGTTTCGCTCCGCTGGGCTGAGCTTCTTCGAAAAGAAAGCACAAGGGCGAAGCTTCGAACGCTGAACGCTGAGAGAGCACTGCTCCTATCCCAGCTTCGGATGCGTCCACCTCCACTATGAATGGCAAAGAGGGATCCGGATGAGCCAGCACAGGCACCGAGGTAAACAGAGTCTTCAGGTGCTCAAAAGCCCTGTTCGCCTCAGCCGACCACTGCAAGCGCACCCTTTAGCAGTGAGGTAATGGGAGCTGCCACCTGACCAAAACCCCGGATAAACCTCCGGTAGTAATTGGAAAACCCCCAAAAACGCTGCAACTCCTTTACCGTGGTTGGAGTCGGCCAATTACGCACGGCTGTAATGCGGTCGCTCTCCATCTCCACTCCTGAAGTGGAAATCCGATGCCCTAGGAAGGAGATGGATTGTTGGAAAAACAAGCATTTCTCAGCCTTGACATATAGATCATGCTCCAACAGGCGACCAAGCACCCTGCGCACCAGGGACACATGCTCGGCGCGTGTAGCAGAGTATATCAGAATATCATCGATATACACCACTACACCCTGCCCGTGCAGGTCCCTGAAGATCTCATCATCTCAAGATCTCATCTACAAATGATTGGAAAACTGATGGAGCATTCATCAACCCATATGGCATGACCAGGTACTCATAATGACCTGAGGTAGTGCTAAATGCCGTCTTCCACTCATCACCCTTCTTAATACGCACCAGATTGTACGCACTCCTGAGATCCAATTTTGTGAAAAAAATGTGCCCCGTGCATTAACTCAATAATCAGAGGTAGCGGGTAGCTATATTTCACTGTGATTTTATTAAGACCTTGATAATCAATGCACGGGCGTAAACCGCCATCCTTTTTCTTCACAAAAAAGAAACTCGAGGAGACGGGTGAAATGGATGGCTGAATGAACTCCTGATGCAGGGATTCAGAGACATATGTCTCCATAGCCTCCGTCTCCGCTTGCGACAGGGGATACACGTGACTCTTGGGATATGCAGCGTCTACCAGGAGATCTATCACACAATCCCCCCGTCGATGGGGTGGTAATTGAGTCGCCTTCTTTTTACAGAAGGCGAGAGCCAAATCGGCATATTCAGGGGGAAAGTGCACGGTGAAGACCTGGTCTGGACTTTCCACCGTAGTAGCACCAACGGAAACCCCTAAACACCTACCTGAGCATTCTCGCGACCACCCCGTGAGAGCCCTCTGTGGCCGAGAAACAGTGGGGTTATGACAAACTAACCAGGGTAGGCCTAGCACCACAGAATACGCAGGAGAATCAATAAGGAAAAGACTAATCTTCTCCTTGTGACCCTCCTGCGTTATCATACACAAAGGTGCGGTAACCTCCCTGATAAACCCTGACCTTAATGGTCGACTATCTAAGGCATGAATAGGGATAGGCATATCCACAGGAATAATAGGGATCCCTAAACTATGAGCTAGACTTTTATTAATGAAATTCCCAGCCGCACCTGAATCAACTAGTGCCTTATACTGGGAATGCAGTGAAAAATCAGGAAAAGAGACAGAGACAAACATTAGTGCAGCAGAGGGCTCTGGATGAGAATGGTGCCTACTCACCTTGGGTGACGCCAGAATGCCCTGCCTGCCCTCTCTACTCTGCGACCATGAATGGTGCTCGAGCAGGAACCCCCTCCGGTCTCCCTGCGCACCATCCCTCCCAATTCCATAGGTTCGGGAGAGAGGGTGCGGGAGGATGGAACAACCAGACCCCGATCTAGACGTCCACGAGTAGCCAGCATGTTGTCCAGCTTGATGGACATGTCCACCAGCTGGTCGAAGGTGAGGGTGGTGTCTCTACAGGCCAGCTCCCGACGGACGTCCTCGCGTAGACTACAACGGTAATGGTCGATCAGGGCCCTGTCGCTCCATCCAGCGCCGGCAGCCAAGGTCCTAAACTCCAAAGCAAAATCCTGTGCACTCCTCGTCTCCTGCCTCAGATGATAGAGGAGCTCACCCGCTGCTTTGCCTTCAGGTGGGTGATCGAATACTATCCGGAATTAGTGTAGTGTTAGCTAGCTACATAGTTGTCTTTGCTGTCTTCATATCCAAGATAATTGTGTAGTTTAGAGTGTGTAGTCTTAGAGTGATTATCTTAATTTACCGAGGTTAGCTAGCCAGCTATTTGTCGTCCTTAACGTAGGCGACACTGCTAGCTAGCCAACAGCTAGCCAACGTCTACCGAATAGAACTTCCGCACTCAACAACCCGGTCGCATTCCGCTTCGCTCCACAGGTAGTATCACATTTTCATTTCATTTCATTACAGCACAACGGTTTGATTTGGTTGATCGTAGCTAGCTACATAGCTAGCTACATAGCCGTCTTTGTATCAAAGATAATTGTGTAGTCTAGAGCGATTTTCTAGGTTAGCTAGCCAGCTATTGTCGTTCTTTTAACGCAACGTAACGTAATCAACACTGCTAGCTAGCCAGCTAGCCCCCGAATAGCAGCACTGTAGAAACTATTACACTCAACGGAACGACTTGATTAGTGTAGTGTCAACAACGCAGCCACTGCCAGCTAGCCTACAAAGTCAACAACGCAGGCACTGCCAGCTAGCCTACTTCAGCAGTACTGTATCATTTTAATCATTTTAGTCAATAAGATTCTTGCTACGTAAGCTTAACTTTCTCAACATTCGAGACGTGTAGTCCACTTGTCATTCCAATCTCCTTGCATTAGCGTAGCCTCTTCTATAGCCTGTCAACTATGTGTCTGTCTATCCCTGTTCTCTCCTCTCTGCACAGACCATACAAACGCTCCACACCGCGTGGCCGCGGCCACCCTAATCTGGTGGTCCCAGCGTGCACGACCCACGTGGAGTTCCAGGTCTCCGGTAGCCTCTGGAACTGCCGATCTGCGGCCAACAAGGCAGAGTTCATCTCAGCCTATGCCTCCCTCCAGTCCCTCAACTTCTTGGCACTGACGGAAACATGGATCACCACAGATAACACTGCTACTCCTACTGCTCTATCTTCGTCCGCCCACGTGTTCTCGCACACCCCGAGAGCTTCTGGTCAGCGGGGTGGTGGCACCGGGATCCTCATCTCTCCCAAGTGGTCATTCTCTCTTTCTCCCCTTACCCATCTGTCTATCGCCTCCTTTGAATTCCATGCTGTCACAGTTACCAGCCCTTTCAAGCTTAACATCCTTATCATTTATCGCCCTCCAGGTCCCCTCGGAGAGTTCATCAATGAGCTTGATGCCTTGATGAGCTCCTTTCCTGAGGACGGCTCACCTCTCACAGTTCTGGGCGACTTTAACCTCCCCACGTCTACCTTTGACTCATTCCTCTCTGCCTCCTTCTTTCCACTCCTCTCCTCTTTTGACCTCACCCTCTCACCTTCCCCCCCTACTCACAAGGCAGGCAATACGCTCGACCTCATCTTTACTAGATGCTGTTCTTCCACTAACCTCATTGCAAATCCCCTCCAAGTCACCGACCACTACCTTGTATCCTTTTCCCTCTCGCTCTCATCCAACACTTCCCACACTGCCCCTACTCGGATGGTATCGCGCCGTCCCAACCTTCGCTCTCTCTCCCCCGCTACTCTCTCCTCTTCCATCCTATCATCTCTTCCCTCTGCTCAAACCTTCTCCAACCTATCTCCTGATTCTGCCTCCTCAACCCTCCTCTCCTCCCTTTCTGCATCCTTTGACTCTCTATGTCCCCTATCCTCCAGGCCGGCTCGGTCCTCCCCTCCCTATCCTCCTCCCCTCCCGCTCGACGACTCATTGCGAGCTCACAGAACAGGGCTCCGGGCAGCCGAGCGGAAATGGAGGAAAACTCGCCTCCCTGCGGACCTGGCATCCTTTCACTCCCTCCTCTCTACATTTTCCTCCTCTGTCTCTGCTGCTAAAGCCACTTTCTACCACTCTAAATTCCAAGCATCTGCCTCTAACCCTAGGAAGCTCTTTGCCACCTTCTCCTCCCTCCTGAATCCTCCTCCCCTCCCCCTCCTCCCTCTCTGCAGATGACTTCGTCAACCATTTTGAAAAGAAGGTCGACGACATCCGATCCTCGTTTGCTAAGTCAAACGACACCGCTGGTTCTGCTCACACTGCCCTACCCTGTGCTCTGACCTCTTTCTCCCCTCTCTCTCCAGATGAAATCTCGCGTCTTGTGACGGCCGGCCGCCCAACAACCTGCCCGCTTGACCCTATCCCCTCCTCTCTTCTCCAGACCATTTCCGGAGACCTTCTCCCTTACCTCACCTCGCTCATCAACTCATCCCTGACCGCTGGCTACGTCCCTTCCGTCTTCAAGAGAGCGAGAGTTGCACCCCTTCTGAAAAAACCTACACTCGATCCCTCCGATGTCAACAACTACAGACCAGTATCCCTTCTTTCTTTTCTCTCCAAAACTCTTGAACGTGCCGTCCTTGGCCAGCTCTCCCGCTATCTCTCTCAGAATGACCTTCTTGATCCAAATCAGTCAGGTTTCAAGACTAGTCATTCAACTGAGACTGCTCTTCTCTGTATCACGGAGGCGCTCCGCACTGCTAAAGCTAACTCTCTCTCCTCTGCTCTCATCCTTCTAGACCTATCGGCTGCCTTCGATACTGTGAACCATCAGATCCTCCTCTCCACCCTCTCCGAGCTGGGCATCTCCGGCGCGGCCCTCGCTTGATTGCGTCCTACCTGACAGGTCGCTCCTACCAGGTGGCGTGGCGAGAATCTGTCTCCTCACCACGCGCTCTCACCACTGGTGTCCCCAGGGCTCTGTTCTAGGCCCTCTCCTATTCTCGCTATACACCAAGTCACTTGGCTCTGTCATAACCTCACATGGTCTCTCCTATCATTGCTATGCAGATGACACACAATTAATCTTCTCCTTTCCCCTTCTGATGACCAGGTGGCGAATCGCATCTCTGCATGTCTGGCAGACATATCAGTGTGGATGACGGATCACCACCTCAAGCTGAACCTCGGCAAGACGGAGCTGCTCTTCCTCCCGGGGAAGGACTGCCCGTTCCATGATCTCGCCATCACGGTTGACAACTCCATTGTGTCCTCCTCCCAGAGCGCTAAGAACCTTGGCGTGATCCTGGACAACACCCTGTCGTTCTCAACTAACATCAAGGCGGTGGCCCGTTCCTGTAGGTTCATGCTCTACAACATCCGCAGAGTACGACCCTGCCTCACACAGGAAGCGGCGCAGGTCCTAATCCAGGCACTTGTCATCTCCCGTCTGGATTACTGCAACTCGCTGTTGGCTGGGCTCCCTGCCTGTGCCATTAAACCCCTACAACTCATCCAGAACGCCGCAGCCCGTCTGGTGTTCAACCTTCCCAAGTTCTCTCACGTCACCCCGCTCCTCCGCTCTCTCCACTGGCTTCCAGTTGAAGCTCGCATCCGCTACAAGACCATGGTGCTTGCCTACGGAGCTGTGAGGGGAACGGCACCTCAGTACCTCCAGGCTCTGATCAGGCCCTACACCCAAACAAGGGCACTGCGTTCATCCACCTCTGGCCTGCTCGCCTCCCTACCACTGAGGAAGTACAGTTCCCGCTCAGCCCAGTCAAAACTGTTCGCTGCTCTGGCCCCCAATGGTGGAACAAACTCCCTCACGACGCCAGGACAGCGGAGTCAATCACCACCTTCCGGAGACACCTGAAACCCCACCTCTTTAAGGAATACCTAGGATAGGATAAAGTAATCCTTCTCACCCCCTTAAAAGATTTAGATGCACTATTGTAAAGTGGCTGTTCCACTGGATGTCATAAGGTGAATGCACCAATTTGTAAGTCGCTCTGGATAAGAGCGTCTGCTAAATGACTTAAATGTAAATGTAATGGAATTGGCGGGTGAACTCCTCAAAATGGTCCAACGCCGCATCCTCCCTTCTACACACAGCGCAGGCCCATTCCAGGGCTTTCCCGGTGAGGCATGAGACGAGGGCGTAACTCTTCTCACGGTCAGATGGTACTGGGGAGGCCGTGGCTAGATACAGGTTCAGTTTAAGGAGGAAACCCTGGCAGCCGGCAGTATCTCCGTTGTATCCCGTGGGTAGGGATAAATGGATCCTCGATTCCGGAGAGGAACAAAACGTTCACGGGAGATTCCGGTTGTGGTGGTGGTGGCGCTGGAGAAACTCCCTGTCTCTCCCAGCGATCCATTTTCTGGACAATGTGCTCCATGACGGAGCTGATACAGTCAAGCTCCCTCGCTTGTTCCTGAACGCGTTCCTCCAGGTCCATAGGTAGAGTGTCTTCTCCTGCTGACTTCATATATATTGGTCAGAGATTCTGTCAGGCATATGTGTATAGGTGGCAGGGAAGTCAGGCGCAGGAGAGTCAAACGGAGTGTAAAATGGAGTCTTTTAATAATGTCCTAGGAACATGCTCCACAACACTAAACAGGAAAAAGAACATAAACAAAATATGGGTACGAAGACCCGACGCGCACCTATACAACAAACAACACTACACTGACAATAAACAATCTCTGACAAAGAAATGAGGGGAAACAGAGGGTTAAATACACAACAGGTAATGAATGGGATTGAAAACAGGTGTGTGGGAAGACAAGACAAAACCAATGGAAAATGAAAAAAGGATCAATGATGGCTAGAAGACCGGTGACGTCGAACGCCGAGCTCCGCCCGAACAAGGAGAGGCAACGACTTCGGCAGAAGTCGTGACAAGAGGATAGAGTTAGTCTTATTGATGCTGAGAATGGACATGTTTTTGAATAACATCTTAGCACGTTCTCTGAATGTTAATAATGTTTTATTGTGTTTTTTATGCAATGTTTTCTTAACGTTCTGAGAAAGGACTGTACGTTTTTAAATAATATTATAAGAACATTCTCTGAACGTTATTAAAAATGTCTTGTGGTTTTTATGGAAAGTTTTCTTAAATTTCTCCAAACAATTTGAGAACATTACTTTAAATAGAACCATGAGGAAATGTTGTGCTGAAAGTACTGACATTTCCACAGAAGAACATTGTTTTTAACGTTCTCTGAAGTATTTGAGAATGTTCCCAATGTCAAACCAGTTGGAGAAAGTTCATAGAACATTACCAAAATTGAAATAAATGTAACCATGTTTGAAATTTAAGTAAACAGTCTGTTAAAGATGCACTATGCAGAAATCGCTCTACCATTTCCCGGTTGGAAAAATGTGATTTCTGTTCGTGACAAAGCAAGTACTGTATAGTGTAGAGAGTCACTGTACCATCTAAACCGCTGTGACATATCTTTTCCATGACCAAAAATATTGTATTTTCAGCTTCCTGAAGCTGGTGTATAAAACTGAAGTAAAAGACACACAAATGGAACTTAAGAAATAGAAATAGTGAACATGTATACCGCTTCTTAGACACGCTTTCAATGAAAATGACAGATCTACAACTTACAATTTTATGTGAATATGGTCTGGTCGCCCAAAAAGTTACATAATGCAGCTTAAAGTAACCAATAAAATAGTTTTTTTGTCAAGTTCCTTATATGTGCTAAGAATGTTCCAGAATGTGCTAGGTGGGGTAGGTCTCAAGGATAGCTATAGAAATAAAAATAAAAAATAAAAATTAAAGGGTGCATTAAAATGATTGTGTCAAGTATTGTTGAGGGGGCTTGAATCTATTAACGATAAATAAAACCAATACCTTAGACGATGATTTGTATCGTGTCATATATGCATGATGAGGAGAACATGTTTATATTCTCTTATGAAATACAGTTATCAGTCACTATGTTCAGTTACTGCTCTATCCCTGTGTGTGGATACATTTAGCTCACATGTCCCCTTTTCACACTATCGTGCCAACTAGAAACATACTATGTTGGCTCATATATTTTATTTTTACACTGTTCCTTCCAGCACGGTTCCAGTGGTGGATGCCTAACCCGGCCAGCACGGTTCCAGTGGTGGATGCCTAACCCGGCCAGCACGGTTCCAGTGGTGGATGCCTAACCCGGCCAGCATGGTTCCAGTGGTGGATGCCTAACCCGGCCAGCACGGTTTCAGTGGTGGATGCCTAACCCGGCCAGCACGGTTTCAGTGGTGGATGCCTAACCCGGCCAGCACAGCGGTTCCAGTGGTGGATGCCTAACCCGGCCAGCACGGTTCCAGTGGTGGATGCCTAACCCGGCCAGCACGGTTCCAGTGGTGGATGCCTAACCCGGCCAGCACGGTTTCAGTGGTGGATGCCTAACCCGGCCAGCACGGTTCCAGTGGTGGATGCCTAACCCGGCCAGCACGGTTCCAGTGGTGGATGCCTAACCCGGCCAGCACAGTTCCAGTGGTGGATGCCTAACCCGGCCAGCACAGTTCCAGTGGTGGATGCCTAACCCGGCCAGCACGGTTCCAGTGGTGGATGCCTAACCCGGCCAGCACGGTTTCAGTGGTGGATGCCTAACCCGGCCAGCACGGTTCCAGTGGTGGATGCCTAACCCGGCCAGCACGGTTCCAGTGGTGGATGCCTAACCCGGCCAGCACGGTTCCAGTGGTGGATGCCTAACCCGGCCAGCACGGTTCCAGTGGTGGATGCCTAACCCGGCCAGCACGGTTTCAGTGGTGGATGCCTAACCCGGCCAGCACAGTTCCAGTGGTGGATGCCTAACCCGGCCAGCACGGTTCCAGTGGTGGATGCCTAACCCGGCCAGCACGGTTCCAGTGGTGGATGCCTAACCCGGCCAGCACGGTTCCAGTGGTGGATGCCTAACCCGGCCAGCACGGTTCCAGTGGTGGATGCCTAACCCGGCCAGCACGGTTCCAGTGGTGGATGCCTAATCCGGCCAGCACGGTAGAGCGTGGCTCAGCTTTAACAACAGGGCTGTTTCATATAGAGGAACTGCTGTTGTACAATGAACACACAGATTTCTCGTTTGGTCTCGGTGGACTAGGGCGAGTTCATTCCTTCCTGTGGATTGTCAGACATTATTTTTAATGCCTCTCCTGAGAGACTCCTCTCCATAAACTCTTCCTCTTCACCCGCAGCCCGGCCTCCCCTCGCAAGCCCACTTGTAAAACAGACACACACATTAGTCTAACTCATGTTTCCTCCAAGGCCCACTGGCCTGTCAGCCCAAAGCCTCAGCTAATCATTCAGTGTGTGTGTGTGTTTCCTTCATCCTTCTATGCTCATCTCTGTCTCTGTGTGTTTAAAAACTCTACATTGGCAGATATAGGCCTATATGCTGTACAATCACAATCAAACACCATGTTTACAAAATTGGACAGTTGTGAACAACCATTGAATTAACATATTTCAACAGATAAAAATTGGCCTCCCTACTAAATGACGTTGGTTCCCTCTTGGTAAATAACATTTTGAAAGACAACACCGTATAAAGGTTAGCGATCCGGGGACGTTGCAAACCCACAATCAAGGAGCATTATAACGTTTTTTTTTTGTTCAAGTACATTTGGGCCTTGTCGATGAAATGCTACACATGGGTGGCATAGCTGTTTGTTTGTTTGTTTGTTTACTCAGCCTTGATTTGAATTACTTTACTTTTCATTTGGATATGCAAATATAACTAGGACCTTTTTTTTTAACTGACTAGAAATCTAAACCTTACCTCGCTGAAAATGGTTCTGTCAAATTTGGAAAGCAATCCAATTTACTTACAAATTAAACGACTGCATATTTTGGAGACAAGGAGTGCGTCATTTGTAGTGTTTTCAATTGCTTCTGTTTCTACCCACTTTCTCTTTCCCTTAAATCAGAATTACAACAAAGGGAAGAGATGGGATGGATTATTTTTTAATTAGATTTTTAAAAAGTCTTGCATAAATAACACACAAAATAACATATACAAGCTTCTCACTATTAGACTACAGAAAAACACCCTTATACACAGTCGAAAAATACCCCCTACCTCCATAAAGTACCATCACATTGCATAATCCCTTCAGCTCTCATCCTCTTTAAATTCAATATGAACAGTGGTTAGTAGAGAATATCAGAAAATCAAGCCTCTCCTTTACCCCCAGGAGAAAATGTCTTATGAATCTAGATTTCTTGACTACTAGTGACTTCTGCACAAGTGCTATTTAAGATTTACCCAATGGTCTTTGAGACTTTAAATCAACTCCCTCTTGCTCCGCGTGAGAACTACAGTTGAAGTCGGAAGTTCACGTACCCTTAGGTCATTAACTAGTTTTTCAAGCACTCCACAAATGTCTTGTTAACAAACTATAGTTTTGGCATCTACTTTGTGCATAGCACAAGTAATTTTCCAACAATTGATTACAAACAGATTTTTTCACTTATAATTCACTGCATCACAATTCCAGTTGGTCAGAACACTACATACACTAAGTTGACTGTGCCTTTAAACAGCTTGGAAAATTCCAGAAAATTATGTCATGGCTTTAGAAGCTTCTGATAAGTTAATTGACATAATTTGAGTCAATTGGAGGTGTACCTGTGGATGTATTTCAAGGCCTACCTTCAAACCCCGTGCCTCTTGGCTTGACATCATGGGAAAATCAAAAGAAATCAGCCAAGACCTCAAAACAAATGTTTGACCTCCACAAGTCTGGTTCATCCTTGGGAGCCATTTCTAAATGCCTGAAGGTACCACGTTCATCTGTACAAACAATAGTACGCAAGTATAAACACCATGGGACCACGCAGCCGTCATACTCAGGAAGGAGACGCGTTCTGTCTCCTAGAGATGAACGTACTTTGGTGCGAAAAGTGCAAATAAATCCCAGAACAACAGCAAAGGACCTTGTGAAGATGCTGGAGAAAACCGGTACAAAAGCATCAATATCCACAGTAAAACGACTCCTATATCGACATAACCTGAAAGGCAGATCAGTAAGGAAGAAGCCACTGCTCCAGAACCGCCATTAAAAAAAGCCAGACTACAGTTTGCAACTGCACAAGATCGTACTTTTGGAGAAATGTCCTCTGGTCTGATGAAACAAAAATAGAACTGTTTGGCCATAATGACCATCGTTATGTTTAGAGGAAGAAGGGGGTTGCTTGCAAGCCGAAGAACACCATTCCAACCGTGAAGCACGGGGGTGGCAGCATCATGTTGTGGGGGTGCTTTGCTGCAGGAGGGACTAGTGCACTTCACAAAATCGATGGCATCATGAGGAAAGGAAAATGATGTGGATATATTGAAGCAACATCTCAAGACATCAGTCAGGAAGTGAAAGCTTGGTCGCAAATGGGTCTTCCAAATGGACAATGACCCCAAGCATACTTCCAAAGTTGTGGCAGAATGGCTTAAGGGCCACAAAGTCAAGGTATTGGAGTGGCCATCACAAAGCCCTGATCCTATAGAGAATTTGTGGGCAGAACTGAAAAAGCATGTGCGAGCAAGGAGGCCTACAAACCTGACTCAGTTATACCAGCTCTGTCAGGAGGAATGGGACAGAATTCACCCAACTTATTGTGGGAAACTTGTGGAAGGCTACCTGAAACATTTGACCCAAGTTAAACAATTTAAAGGCAATGCTACCAAATACTAATTGAGTGTATGTAAGCTTCTGACCCACTGGGAATGTGATAAAAGAAATAAAAGCTGAAATAAATAATTCTCTCTACTATTATTCTGACATTTCACATTATTAAACTAAAGTGGTGAGTCCTAACTGACCTAAAACAGGGAATTTCTACTAGGATTAAATGTCAGGAATTGTGAAAAACTGAGTTTAAATGTATTTGGCTAAGGTGTATGTAAACGTCAGACTTCAACTGTATCTCTGATCATGGCCATTGATACCTAGCCCGTGTTTGTCTCTCTGCTTCCCTCCCTCATCCCTCACAGTAAATGTGAATGTCGGCCAGGTACAGAGTAGGAGGCTACTACTCTCAATCTCCCCACTATATGCTTGGTAATCTGTGCCAAGGATGCCTTCTCTCCCCATTGGAGAATAGAGACACTGTGAGACAATGTATTCTGCAGCTTCAGATGGTCAGTACAAACACAGCCCATATGCAGCGTCTCACTCCCCTTCCCTCAGCAGATGAATTGGATTGATACATATGCTCCAGTCGGGTGCATGTACTAACATCAATGTAATAACCAATTGATGGTTTGTTTCCAAAAATTCATAAAAGTACACAAATGAAAGCAATTGGATTGATTTGAGTGATTAGAAAACATCAAATTCAATGACACTTACATACAACTAAAGCCATGAACAGTGTACACCGATACAAATGGACCCATTGGACAAAATCTATAAGCTTTATGTGGCAGACATTGTCTCTGATTGGGTTAATAGAAAAAACATCACATTGGTCCTGCCCACCGCTCATTATTAACTACATAGTTTGGTTGCTTCGTACTCCACAGAGTTTGGTTGTCTGGCACTGAAAGCCTGTAAGGAAGCCAGTATTCTGGTCACTTCAGAGCTGGACAGTTTCAGTCTGTGACGGAGCAGACATGAGAACAGGTCCATCTGTTGAGCCCCTGGAGGAGAGAGTCGGTTGACCCTGTAGCGGATCTCCACCAGCTGCAGCAGGGCCGAGTCCTGGGATCCCTGAGTGTACGGGTAGTCCAGCTGCAAGATCAGGTCCTGGATGGTGTCTGGGTCAAAGTGCATGCTGTATCCAAACAGCTGCATGCTGTTGATCTTCATGTAGCCCATGTTCTGGGATGAAGATGCTACCACTGGTTCCACGGTGCCCTCTGGTGATTCCAGGTACACTGTACTAGCGTTCCTGTGTCCCCTAACCTCTGGCCCTGGAGCCAAGCCTGGCACCGAATCCCTAATGCGGCTCCTCAGGTAGAAATGCACTGTCTCGAAAAAGCTCTTCCACCGGTTGCCCAGTGTCAAGGTCCAGTTGTAGCAGTCCAGGGGGATATCCAGCTTGGTCCGCTCCCAGTCGGGGTAGCCATGCTGGCCGATGGGCATGGTCCAGCTCTCCGAGTGGCTGCCCCCGAACGGGTTGACGAACACGGACAGCGCAGGCTCCAGCGTGCTGTTCTTGGTCAGGCACACCTGGAGCGCCACCCCCAGGAGCATGTGCACACGGTTGGACTTGTAGCGGTTGCTCTTCAAGGTCAGCAGCATCCTCTTCCGCCACGACGGGTCAAACCAGGCGTTAAGGCGAACGTCGTTGCTGACGAAGACGCCGTGCAAGGTGATGCGCGGGTCCCGGTGCTGGAGCAGGTAGCACAGCTCCAGGTCCTGGAGGTCGCGGTCGCTCTCCAAGCCCAGGTAGGGGTCCGTGGGGTCAGGCACGGCGGGTCGGCACAGCCCCTGGCCCAGGGTAAAGCCCGGGTTGCAGCTGGAGCAGCGGGTGCGGTTCTCAGTGGAACAGGAGGTGCAGTGGGGGCCCTCTCCTACTGAGCAGGGGATGGGGCCCTGGCAGGGGGGGTGGAGGTAGGGGCAGGAGCAGCTGCGGGTCTCCACAGAGTACAGGCCGATATGGTCATTCTCACTGCAGTACAGAAGGGACAGGATGTAGCTCAGCCAGTAACGAAGGGGTCTGAGGACAGAGGATAGAACATACTGTAGATGAGGGTAACTTCTTAGTCACTTTACATTTTGATTGCTTAGTAAATGTATGTTTTCTTTTGTTTTGGTCACTTTTGTGTGTCCATTTTCTTGTTTTCTGTCCATGAGATCCAGTCAGGTCCAAAATGATTGGCGTCCTTTATAAAGATGAGCAAAAAACCGAGTATAAAATAAATATTTGTATGCAACAAAAAAAAGGGAACTTTACCCAGTACCAGGACAGAGGCTGAAACTTGATTACAACTGGATCTTCCAGTGAAACAATAATCCCAAACACGCATCAATATCCAGAAGAAGAAATGGTTAATTTGGCCACAAAATCGCAATCTCAGGACTTAAAACCTATGGTTTGAATTGAAGAGGGGCAGTCCATAAGCGCAGACAAAGGATATCAAAGAACTGGAAAGATTCTGTTTGGAGGAATGGTCTAAGATCGCTCCCAATGTGTTTAGAAAAAGGCTCAGTGACATTATCCTCGCAAAGGTGAGGTTTTGAAAAGTATTGAAAACAGGGGTGCCAATCATTTTAACCCTTAGCTTTTTGCGGGCAAAAAAATATTACTTGTTCAACAAAATCTTTCTCTGAGCAATTGTATTAGCGTAAACATTTTCAAATTGGAGCATACAATATAGCTCAGTATTTATTTTATACAGTCATATTTGCTAATCTTAATCAAGGGTGCCAATCATTTTTGACCTGATTGTATGTGAAAAACATCTCCTCAGACACAGCAGGATTCATACTGCACATTAACAGCAACAATATCGTCAATTGAGAGGGATAGGCAGATTAGAAGCACCGTTTCTGCTCTCGTAGGCTCAGCTGTTGCAATGGAAGCCAAATCAGACCAAAATGAACATGCTCATCTAGTCATGAATTCCCCCTGAGTAGGCAGGTGGGTGGCGATGGAGGGAGCCACACACACACGCACACACACACACACACACACACACACACACACACACACACACACACACACACACGCACGCACACGCACACGCACACGCACACGCACACACATTTTTGTTCAATGTATGAATACGGCATATACTAACAACTCAGTACAATTACAGAGCTTTTAAAGAATAAAAGGTTTCATGGGAACACATGCAATAAAAAGTACAAGTTTAATAATTCTGCACCTCCATCAAATCCCCCATTTTACTACCAGCGAGGTGTGATAAAGCAGTGTAATTGGATTGAGGAAGCAGAGCTTGCCTATGGCAGGAGAACCGACGTAATTGTGCCATTTAGTTCATTTCCTATACAAAGAATGGCTATCGAAACAGAGCGGTCAGGAGCGAGGAATCCATCACAGTGAAGATACGATAAAAGGAGAGCTGCTCTGGAAAGCTGGAGTAACTAATTACTGGTGGGCCAGGTAGCAGGGCATAGGGCTGAACCAGGAAACCACAGTAGTCACAGGGCGAAAACCATTCATCGTTACACTCAGAAACCATATTTTTAGAGGTACAGAAGCATGGTCCCAGATCTATTTTGCCAGCCCCAGTAAAACCACAAAGAGTTCTGGGACCAGGCTATCCAAATTCTAAATTGAATGCACTTCCGACTGTAGTTTTTGGCGGTTAACATCAATGAAAGGGATTGAAAGGGATTGCATGTAATTAGTTACTGTAGAAGAGGCGGGATCTCATGCACAAACGTTTGAATGTCAAAATGTTTGTCCTTCATACTCCTTTCTGAGTGTGGACATCCCACATTATCCAAAGACTTATTGTGACCTAGTACAACTCCTGAGCACTGTGGTCTTAGATACTTCGGATAAGAAAGTAGAAACGGTTCTAATTGTACTGCAATAACCTGCTGCCGGTCGTCCAACTATCCTTAATTCGGGTTTTCCCAGGTGAGACTCAATTTCTACCGTCAGCACTCCTTTCAAAACCTCTCAGCTTTTGTTTCCCCAAAAGTGCATTTCTTTCTCGTACAGTGAAATAAATCAGTTGCATAAATACAAGACAAGGTATTTTAGGGGGGAC
Source organism: Oncorhynchus keta (assembly GCF_023373465.1). NCBI lineage: Eukaryota > Metazoa > Chordata > Actinopteri > Salmoniformes > Salmonidae > Oncorhynchus > Oncorhynchus keta. Next base: position 40,663,003 of record NC_068443.1, read on the forward strand.
CTCGGGGTTAACGAACCCCCTAAAAATACTCTGTACCTCTCCCTCTGCAGCACTATCCTGGGCCGATGGCGGCATCTCTTGCTAAGACTGAAGAGCTTGTTAGCGGCGCGACGTGCTTTGTCAAGGAGCAGGCCACTCGTGGTCTCCAGCTGCCTATAGCGTTGGAGCAGACCCCCATCCATCCTCCACAAGTGCTCCACGACAGATGTGTTCACGGCGTAATGGGTTGGCAACCTTCCAGCAAAACTTTGGAACTCCTCTGGAATAAAAACAAAATAAGAAGAAAAAAAACATGGATAAGTAAAGTTTTATTTCCTGGCGAGGAGAAGCATGAGCCATTGGGTAATGAAAAGTGTCTGTTCTCACTGTCTGAGAAAAGAAAGTAAAAACAAGTATGAATAAACAACAGGTTGTTCTTATTGTTTATGACTTGCTAAGAGAACAGAACTGACATTATTTAATTGGAGCGAAAATGTATCACATTCTATTTACCACCTGTCTGTAATTTGGAGTCGTGAGGGATGGTTATCCAACCTCAGTCATTAAAGTGGTAATTTATCAGATGGTGAGTAACTTGGAGTGGGTGCAAAAATACACGTCCAGCTGTCTAGGGTATCGAAGCAAGACCATTTAAATTCGCCGTGTTAATATATTATATCAAGGTTTTTGTTGAAACAAGGGTATTTCAGAGGTCTTTCAAAGGAGTGAGAAATACATACGCTTTTGTTGTGTGAAGGTTTAAAACTACTATGCACCCTACTCCACGACCATATTTCAATGAAAAATTGCACAATGGTGATTTTTATTATTTCCATACATATGAAACCTTATTGAATGTGAGCCTGAAGACCTGACTCCCTACACTCAACACTAACTTGTTGCAAGTCATCAACAAGCTGGCTAAAGCAGAAACATACTGGCACCCAGCCTACTCAATTGTCCGCTCATCACCAAGTACATTGGACTGTTGCATATTCAACTAACTCCAGTAAACACCTGATTCCACAAACTCCTGGTTGGCCAGTGTCCAAGCCTCCCTGAGGTGCAGTAGGTTGTTCTCCAGGGCATGGAGGTCCGTCTGTGGACAGTTGCACTGTGGGAAGTCCGGGCCGCACTGGCACCAGCAGTCACTGGCCCTGCAAACAAACTGTCCCTCCGAGTTACAGCCGATGTAGCTGAGGGCTGCCTGGACGAAGCGACTCCGCAGGTAGGCTGGTAGAATTACCTGGAGTCCTGGGGAGGCAAGTGAGACGTAGGTAAGTATTTCGGTGGTGTAAAAAGGCACAACAATCAGGCACTGCAGCGACATTTCTTATGAGGATGTACCGATTACAGTCATCCAGGGGTATGAATACGTTCCTTGTGGGTTAGCCTCGATTGCCTCGAATTCGATTGCAGATAAGAACTACTATCCCCTGTATTTACTGCATTGGACCTCTTAAGAATGCACCCCATATAGAGGCAGCTGTAGTAAGTTACTGTACAGTAGTCCCTTTAACTTGTTGGGAATAAATGAGTAAACCATGAAAGCCACACCTGATTCATTCATGTTCTTCCAGAGTGATACACCTGTTGACATGTTGTCTGTAGACTATGCCTGCAGACATTTTGTCTGTAGACTATGCCTGTTGACATGTTGTCTGTAGACTATGCCTGTTGACATTTTGTCTGTAGACTATGCCTGTTGACATGTTGTCTGTAGACTATGCCTGCTGACATGTTGTCTGTAGACTATGCCTGCTGACATGTTGTCTGTAGACTATGCCTGTTGAAATTTTGTCTGTAGACTATGCCTGCTGACATGTTGTCTGTAGACTATGCCTGCTGACATGTTGTCTGTAGACTATGCCTGCTGACATGTTGTCTGTAGACTATGCCTGCTGACATGTTGTCTGTAGACTATGCCTGTTGACATGTTGTCTGTAGACTATGCCTGCTGACATGTTGTCTGTAGACTATGCCTGCTGACATGTTGTCTGTAGACTATGCCTGCTGACATGTTGTCTGTAGACTATGCCTGCTGACATGTTGTCTGTAGGCTATGCCTGTTGACATGTTGTCTGTAGACTATGCCTGCTGACATGTTGTCTGTAGACTATGCCTGCTGACATGTTGTCTGTAGATAATGCCTGCTGACATGTTGTCTGTAGACTATGCCTGTTGACATGTTGTCTGTAGATCTAGTTTCAGAAGTACCTTGTAACTGGATCTTGTTTTCTGGACTGTGGACCAGTACTGAGCTAATAGAGTCAAGGTTGTCATAGTTACTGCATCCAAGCGGGCCCGTCCTGGTTTCAGTCACCTGGGGAGGAACGGTAACAAATGAACTGAATGAATGTTCCTTAGTTTACCCATGTTTTGTTTCCTGCATCAAACATCTGAACACATTCTGTGGATCTGAATGAGTTCTGAGCAATTAGTGCTTTTTGAGATGGGTTCGGGGTTCGGTTCAATGATTAAAAAAGAATCACGGTTTTCGATATTGGTTTTGATTGTTTTGTTTGAATGCTGTAACAACAATTTAATAATAATAAAAAATACAATAATAATAATAATAAAAGCCCTATGATGGTAGTGGTAGTATTATTTTCATTCCAAGGCATCATATCATCTCTATAGAGCTGCTGTCTGACAAAATCGCAATTTTTTTAGTTCTTCAAAGTAAATAAGGCATATTTTTAGGACTGTTGAATTACCCCCACCCCCTTGCAGGCAAAACATTTTAGCAGGCCCCCTCATGACAGCGAAGAGAACAAATATACGTTTTAAAGTTCATTTCCTGCAATTCTACACATTTTGCCATGGAGCAGAGAGACGTTTTTGCAATTTTATAACTCTCATTTCAAGCAATTCTAATAATTTTGGCATGGGATGGAGAGCAAAATGTGCAATTTTACTGCTAGCGATACCTCGCGAAGCAACAGCTGCCACTCTATATCCCCTCATGATTGTGCATTCTTCTGCCTCTTCCATAGCAGACAAAAAAGAAACACAGACTGGACAAGTAGATGCGCAATGGATTATGGTCATTGTAGTTAATTACCGCTCCCTAGTACATCGCACAGTTTCCTGATTTATCTCTAGAGAAGCTGTGCAATGTGCGCCTTGAGCTCACAGAACACCCCCCGAAAAATAACTGACATTTCTGTTAATTGCTCAGCACTAATCTGAATGAATAGTATACTACATAACCAAAAGTATGTTGAACATCTCATTCTAAAATCATTGGCATTAATATGGAGTTGGTCCCCCCTTTGCTGCTATAACAGCCTCCACTCTTCTGGGAAGGCTTTCCACTAGATGTTGTAACATTGCTACGGGGACATGCTTCCATTCAGCCACGTGAGCAGTAGTGAGGTCGGGCCCTGATGTTGGCCGATTAGGCCTGGCTCACAGTCAGCGTTCCAATTCATCCCAAAGGTGTTCAAAGGGGTGGAGGTCAGGGATCTGTGCAGGCCAGTCAAGTTCTCCACACCTATCTCGGCAAACCATTTCTGTATGGACCTTGCTTTGTGCACAGGGGCATTGTCATGCTGAAACAGGAAAGTGTCTTCCCGAAACTGTTGCCACGAAGTTGGAAGCACAGAATCATCGAGAATGTCATTGTATGCTGTAGAGTAAAGCTTTTCCTTCACTGAAACTAAGGTGCTTAGCCCAAACCATGAAAAACAGCCCCAGACCATTACCCCTCCACCAAACTTTACAGTTGGCACTATGCATTGGAGCAGGTAGCTTTCTCCTGGCTTCCACGAAACTCAGATTCGTCCATTGGACTGCCAGATGGTGAAGCATGATACATCACTCAGAGAACGTGCTTCCACTGCTCCAGAGTCCAATGGCGGCGAGCTTAACACCACTCCAGCCGACACTTGGCATTGCGCATGATGATCTTAGGCTTGTGTGTGGCTGCTCGGCCTTGGAAACCCATTTCATGAAGCTCCTGACAAACAGTTATTGTGCTGACGTTGCTTCCATAGGCAGTTTGGAACTCGGTAGTGAGTGTTGCAACCGTAGACAGACGACTACGCACTTCAGCACTCAGTCCCGTTCTGTGAGCTTGTGTGGCCTACCACTTTGAGGCGGAGCTGTTGTTGCTCCTAGACGTTTCCCCTTCACAATAACAGCAATTACAGTTAACCGGCACAGCTCTAGCAGGACAGAAATTTGACGAACTGACTTGTTGGACGTGGTATCCTATGATGGTGTCACTTTGAAAGTCAATGAACTCTTCAGTAAGGCCATTCTACTGCCAATGTTTGTCTATGGAGATTGCATGGCTGTGTGCTCGATTTTATACACCTGTCAGCCACGAGTGTGGCTGAAATCGCCAAATCTACTAATTTGAGGAGGTGTCCACATAGTTTTGTTTATATAGTGTATGTGTGTTCCAGTAGTGTACTCATTAAAGGAGAACATCAATCCTTGGCCAACCCAAAATGTTGATTTTGTGGACAATTAACCATTTCTTTGTGGATTTTGTTGTGTGCTTGGAAGATCCACATGGGGCCAAGTTTCAGGCTCCTAGCAGAAGCAACCAGGTTTATGGATAAAATGTCCTGGTACTGGGTAAAGTAACATCAAAGCTCCACCACCATATTTTACAGTAGGGATGGGGTTCCTTTCTGCTTATACATCCTTATTTCGACGCCAAACCCACCAACGAGTGGCCAAAGAGCTTTAATTTCATGTCATCCAACAAATGTAAACGTCTAGAGTTTGCTAAACACCACTGGCACTTGGATTGGAACTGGTGCTTTGGTCAGATGACATGAAAATAAAGTTCTTTGGCCATGCACACCAGTGGCGGGTTTGGTGTCGAAATAAGGATGCATAAGCAGAACAGAATACCATACCTATTGTAAAATATGGTGGTGGATCTTTTATGTGATGTGTATATTTTGTTGTTATGGGTACACAGAAACCTGTCCATCTGTCCATCCCTTGAATATATCATTGGAACACGTGGGTACAGCCTGATGGAAATCACATGCAATTCTTATGACTTGAAACATGTTAATTCTCAGCAGTTTCATCTTGAGATAGACTATGCTGCAACTCTTACATACCAAATCCGCACAGCGGGAGTCCGACAATAAGGAAAATCAACACGCTACACTTAGACTATTTCACATAAATAAATTATCCACAATAAAATGTTGGCAGCAGCCTATCCACTTGCCCCCCCTCTCCCCCCACACAGAAACATAGAAACAAAACAGAACAAAGTCCCCACAGCAGCAGCACAGGTTTAACAGTTTGACCTCCTATTCTGTATATAGTAACCAATTCTGTAGTAACCTATATTGCCTATACTAACCTATTCTGTAGTAACCTTTATTGTATATAGTAACCTATTCGCATCTAACTTCAACTCCGTATGCCCAGAGGCAGAGGGCAGTCGAGGGCCTCTTACCCTGATGGCAGTGGAGGCAATCTGGAGGTGGTGGAGCCGGCGCAGAGTGCTCTCCCTGTCGGTGAAGTAGGAGGCAGCCAGCTGGTGAAGGGCCTCCAGGGTCACCGCCCCTGCCATGGCCCCCGTACCGTTGTGTCTGCTGCCCTCAGCTCCAGCCCATGGTTCCGGGTCGCGGCTTAGCTTCCTCTTATCCACAAATATCGTCAAGGACTCCTCCCCTGATTACAAAGCAACAGGAAATGAGGAAATGGGAGACTGAGCGGCTGGGCCAGAGACGTTAATCAATGGTAATTATCTCCCATCTCTCCTTCTGGGAGGTTCCAATTATTCAATGACTGTGTTGAAGAATGGTAATGGGCAGAACATGTGATCTATGTTTAATCTCATCCCAGTTCAACAACCATACTGAACTGAGCCCTCTGCTTTAGTGTATAAAGCTCTTTATGCACATAACATATATATATATATATAACATATAACATACATCACATCCAAACTGTATAATTTGCAAGTTACATTTGGAATCAACCGCTTCTGCAGAAGAATCTGTTGTAGCTTAGTTACTGAATGTATCTCAGACACTGAGAAGGGTAGGTTTTGACATGAGAGTTAACCAAAATTCTCTCGACAAAAACACACTTATTTTTAGTCTAAGACCTCTCCCAGGGAACAATGCTGCTGTAATGCGGGTCAAGTGGGAACCAACGTTCGGAGCCTCCCTTTACTGTACCTCCCAGCGTGGCGGACAGTAGGAGGTGAGTCCCGTACTTCTTGATGATTTTCTCAGTGATCCTGCGGAGTGTGGGCCGCCTCCCAAGCTGCCTGACCGTGTGCATGAAGTCGGGGTCGAGGGGCGGAGCCAGGCCACCACTGTTGTCACGCCACTCCACCGCCAGGCTGTTGACCTTCCATCTGCCAAACTCCCTGTAAACAACGTCACGATAACATGTTTCATACAATAGTTGATTTGAGTTCTTGATTTGTGGATGGAGTTTTAAACTTTGTGAAAACATCACATTAAACTAAATAGGCTATTGAGAACATTCAGTCGAATGTAATTGTGGAATTCATTCACAGATAAACCCCAATGCAAGCAGACACAACATTTGCAGAGAGATACATGCAGTAATCTCTCTTACTCAGACTCTGCCACATTTGCTCTGACAGACTGCCACTGGCTAATAGACAGTAGGTCACTCTCAAGCCACATATGTTCACAGGTCTGTAGGGGTGTTTGTGATGGTAGGACCTTATCTTGCAATTGTGTTTGTTATTGCGCAATCGCCATATTTCTTTGGAGCTTCAAGCTAGCTGTTGCGATGGAAAGAAACCTCAGTTGGGCAATGTCTTTGCTGAGGTGATCTCCACAGTACCATATTGCTACTGTAGCACGAGTCCTTATGGGAGTCCAATGCAGCACTATGAATGCATAACAAGTGCTATAAATTGTCAATGTGACCATGAACTACTATATGCCAGAGGGCCCATAAACCAGTGCAGCGTCCCTATAAGCATGGGTAACCATGTACCACAGCTTATCCTGAACCAGACCTGAGTGACCGTGAAACATCTTAAGACCTTGAGCCATTTAGAACGCAATTAGAAACCTTTCAGGAAACCATAGAAATGCTTTGAATATGAGCACTTGGGGCATCCATAGCAAAGCAAATACAGTGGATTCAGAAAGTATTCAGACCCCTTTACTTTTTCCACCTTTTGTTACGTTAAATCCTTATTCTAAAATTGATTACATTGTTCCCCCACAAAGCAAAAACTGTTTTTTAGAAATGTTTGCAAACATAAAACTGAACTAATCTTTGGCAGCGATTACAGCCTTGAGTCTTCTTGGGTATGACGATACAAGCTTGCCACAACTGTATTGGGAGAGTTTATCCCATTCTTCTCTGCAGATCCTCACAAGCTCTGTCAGGTTGGATGGGGAGCTTCGCTGCACAGCTATTTTTCTTCTCCAGAGTTGTTCGATCAGGTTCAAGTTCGGGCTCTGGCTGGGCCACTCATGGAAATTCAGAGACTCCTGAGTTGTCTTGGTTGTGTGCTTAGTGTCGTTGTCCTGTTGGAAGGTGAACCTTTGCCGCAGTCTGAAGTCTGTACGCTCTGGAGCAGGTTTTCCTCAAGGAATTCTCTGTACTTTGCTCCGTTCATCTTTTCCTTGATCCTGATTAGTCTCCCAGTCCCTACTGCTGAAAAGCATCCCCACAGCATGATGCTGCCACCACCATGCTTCACCGTAGGGATGGTGCCAGGTTTCCTCTAGACGTGACACTTGGCATTCACGCCAAAGAGTTCAATCTTGCTGTCATCAGACCAGAGAATCTGGTTTCTCATGGTCTGAGAGTCTTTAGGTGCATTTTGGCAAACTCAAAGCGGGCTGTTATGTGCATTTTACTGAGGATGGGCTACCGCCACTCTACCATAAAGGCCTGATTGGTGGAGTGCTGTAGAGATGGTTGTCCTTCTGGAAGGTTCTCCCATCTCCACAAAGGAACTCTGGAGCTCTGTCAGAGTGACCATTAGGTTTTTGGTCACCTCCCTGACTAAGGCCCTTCTCCCTCGATTGCTAAGTTTGGCCAGAAGAGTCTTGGTGGTTCCACACTTCTTCCATTTAAGAATGATGGAGGCCACTATGTTCTTGGGGGCCTTCAATGCTGCAGAACATTTTTGGTACCCTTCCCCAGATCTGTGCCTCGACACAATCCTGTCTCGGAGCGCTACGGACAATTCCTTTGGCCTCATGGTTTGGTTTTCGCTCTGACATGCAATGTCAATTGTGAGACCATATTTAGACAGGTGTGTGTCTTTCCAAATCATGTCCAAATGAATTTACCACAGGTGGACTCCAATCAAGTTGTAGAAACATCTCAAGGATGATCACTGGAAACAGGATGCACCTGAGCTCAATTTCGAGTCTCATAGCAAAGGGTCTGAATACTTATGTATATAAGGTATTCCTGTTTTTATTTTTTATTTGAAAATAACATTTCTAACCTGTTTTCACTTTATCATTATGGGGTATAGTATGTAGATTTAATGAGGAGAAATGTAAATTAATCCATTTTAGAATAAGAGTGTAACGCAACAAAATGTGGAAAAGGGAAAGGCTCTGAACACTTTCCGAATGCACTGCATGTTCACCATTTTATATCACAAAGCCCTTGTGATTCAGCATTAACTGTTTGTGATTACCATTACTCGCTACGTACAGAGTGTACTGACACGTGTCACATCGACCTCAAGTGTTAATTACACAGTCACATCCCATTGGGGACATGCAAACTCTAGCATTCTTAAGACGCAATTCTCTCTCCAGTCGCTACAGTCAAGACTCCTACTGCTCCGTCCTCATGGGAGGCAATCAAATCACTGCCACGAGTTACGATCGGCAGAGAAATAATTGAGGAATAAGGCCAGTGTGGAGAATGTCATTACATCCAATCATCGTAACGAGAGGCAGACTGCAGTGCCTCTCCGGTTGTCACTTGATGGGCACTATAGATCGCACCCTGCCGTTAGCCTGCGGTCTTATTCACCGGTGAGCACTTATGGATTGGAAGCAGGGATACTACGATAACGCTACACTGGTGGATAATAGTCTGACAGCTTCCTGTTCAAGACCCGGAGCCATGTGTAATCAAATGCGGAGAAACGGGAAGGCCCCCCGGGGAAAATGGAGAGCCGGTCGAGAGGAAAAACGGACACCAGCGTCGCAACCATGTGTTATGATCATGTTGTTTAATCAGCTTCTTGATATGCCACACCTGTCCAGTGGATGGATTATCTTGGCAAAATACAAATACTCACTAACAAGGTTGTAAACAAATGTGTGCACAACATTTGAGAGAAATAAGGTTTTTGTGCATATTGTGAATTGCAGTGGCACACGGCCAGCATCATCCTATACTTTCCAATGATCATATATGGTTCCTTGATAGTTTGAGCAGTACAAACACTTCACCTTCAAAATACAAAAATGCTAAATGTAAAAGAACACCCACTTCACCTTCCATTTATTCCAGACCACTTAGGAATGTTTCAGACGATACTGCTTTTCTAAAGCAGTCTGTATCCTTTCTGATACAGAGCATGAACTAGAGTGGAGAGTGTATTCAACCAAGTACCACCAATCCAAAAGTTAATGTTATGTTAAGAGCACAGTGTAACACATGACCTCAATTTCAATTTGCACTAGTTCTGCAGACACCATACCCATCAATGCGAATTTTGGTGGACATCCAGTGTATGTTTACTTATGTTCGTGTTGACGTCTGTTGTGACGACGCATGGATTTGCATGTCCGTGGGGAATGTATGCAGTTGAGACACTAATATACAGCGCATTCAATGTGAGGACTGAATTATAGCATACAGTTCATTCAGAAAGTATTCAGACCCCTTATATGCCATCTGAGGGTTGAGAATCACAAACGATAGGAGTGAAGGGTTGTTCAGAGAGGGAGAATAGCATAGCCTCACTTGTGTAGAGCTGTGGTCGAGGGCAAAAGAGGGGTGGGGGCAGGGGGAGAGATGAAGGTGGAGGGAGAGAGAAGAGAAAGCAAAGATAGATGTGGAGAGAGAGATCACCTGTAGATCTTGTATCTGGTGGTGTAGCCCTGCTGGTGTCTCTCCACAGACTCCGTGAACTCCAGGGCATTGTGGAAGGGCCCTTTGTCCGACAGCAGCCAGCCCATGGGCCCAGCACCACCGTCATCACTGGGTCCGGCCGCGGCGGCAGCAACCCCAGCCCAAGTCCAGCAGCAGAACAGGCCCAGAGCGACCCCCTCCCATAAGAGCAGCACAGGCACCTGTCTAAGACCGATACCCTGGCAGCTCATGCTTCACCCAGCGACTCCTCATCCTCTCCAGACTTTGCCTGTGTCCTGGGGGGACAACCCATTTGGGGGAATTTGCCAAATTCAGGAATGTTAGCCTACATTAATTGGGATATTTTATAAGCTTTAGTATTGTACTGTATGTGATATTGCATGAAATTGTACTACACTGAGATACTTGATATATTAAAGACAGATTGAAAAGGAGAGCTGTGATAAATTCAATATAAAAAACGTAAAAAAACAAGTATATAAATCAACATTAACATTCCTATGCAATTTTCCGCGCATTTCCACGTCATACTTACAGTTGCATACAACTTGATAGTCCTTGTATTGTAAAATAATATGCTTGGGTCCTTACCTGATTTCTGAAAGTGTGGAGACCAATTACGTTTATTATTAATGAATCAAAGAGATCTCGGGGTTGCACGAGCCCTGATAAAAGATATTTTCATTTTCCGTGTGGTCAAAATATGAAATAAATTCGCTCAACTGCCCGTGTAAGAATTGATGCGAGGCTGAAATACCAAACAAGGGGGAAAAACGTTTATTTTTCCTGCCTTCTGAAAATAAACCACTTCATATTCCAGAGCACATACATCCAAATATTGGAAGGCTCCTCCGTAGATTGCAGACTCCTCTGTAGATTGCAGGTGGATCTCACATTTGCCTTGCGCAACAACTTCAGCCTCAAAACAGAAGGGGAAGAACTCTGGGCGTCCGCCTCAAACAAGTGAGTAAAAAAATTGCGGTCAAAAACAATAATTCACAATCAGTGAATTGAATACGCGTTCTTTCAACTTCCTTATTTTTAATTTAACACTTGCTAATTTAATTTGTAACCCCTAAAATTCCTACATCGGGTGCACAAATAGCCTGATCATTCGTTATCGGGGTTCAATTCCTAAGCTCAGGCAGTTGCTGCCTCCCTCTTGCAGTATCAGTTGTGTGAATGGTGGAGGGGGGAGCAGATTGGAGCTCCGTTCTAGACAAAACGAAACATTGTTCACAATGCACATTAATGTATTTCATTTGGAATTTGGTGACTGTGAGCTCGAACTGCTCTAGCAGCCACAGCAATTTCAATGTTGATGAAGATGGCAATGATGATGATGATTGAAACGACAAGGCTACACAGCTGCTGGTACTGCATCTACTAATCACAGTGATGCACAGCCTGACCTTAGGCTATAAATGTGTTATATGCATGTTGAAAGATTGGTAATTTCTACATAGCAATGTCTTGATCTTTTTCAACAGATATTAGTGTAGTATAAATGCATATAGCCAGGTATTTATTGATATCGTACAACCGGTATGGTAGCCTACCAAAAACAAAAGAACATCAAACTTGGTTGAAGGTCCTGATTGGCACCATGCTATAGTTCAAATGAGTTTTGGCTCAGAATTTATTTCCTTAAAGATGCAATCGATATGTCATTTCAGTGATAGTGGAGACAAGTGTGGAGCAGATGTATCATTTTGATATTTTCTCATCATGGCAACATCACAGCTAGCTGATACGCCGGTCGGTCGACACCTCTCACAAGATATGGACGCTGGAGTGACAGTAGTTGAAAGTGGATCCTCTGGGACTGAGGATTAAGGAGGGGTGAGTGAGTGGCAGGTGCAGGCGATGGATCGCTAATTAGACTGTTTCAACTATGAGGGAGCAAAAGAATGAAAAGCTAAATGCCTGAACATGAGCACTTTGATGTCAGGTTGGTAATCCCCCTTTTTGTCGGTCGCTGTAGGAGCCTGCCCTTTGTTCAGGAACTTGCAAGTCATCATTATGTTTTGTCATTCAAAGTGCAACGAGTGACTGGCGAGAAGTGAAACTGTTAAATGGTTTGGACTGACAGAGCACATTAGGGTAGTCTCTATTTCTCTATGCTTCCCGAATCCATAGTCTGCAGCCATCGATTTCCCTGTTTTATTGTCATTTGGCAAGGGCCACGGGCCTGTCAAGGGACTTCGTATTCTCGTTCAAATTCAAATTGAACGAAAACTCAATATGGAGGGGTCATGTCCATGCACCCTAAATGACTTCAGTCAACACCGATGCTGGACGTGAGGATCAAATCAAATCAAATGTTATCGGTCACATGCTTCGTACATAACAGGTTTAGACTAACCGTGAAATGCTTACTTCCAAACAATGGAGAAATAACTTTTTTGGAGAAATAATAGAAAAGTATTTACACGGAAGAATTGAAGTCATGTAAAAAGTAATGATAACTTGGCTGTATACACGGGGTACCATTACCGAGTTGATGTGCAGGGGTACGAGGTAATTGAGGTAGAAATGTGCATATAACTAGGAATAAAGTGACTAGTCAACAGGACAGATAAACAGTAGCAGCAGTGTATGATGACTTGGTACATCAGTTACACTTACCATGCAGTAGCAGAGAGAGCAGTATATGGGTGGCTGGAGTCTTTGACAATTTTTAGGGCCTTCCTCTGACACCGCCTGGTATAGAGGTCCTGGATGGCAGGGAACTCGTCCCAGTGATGTACTGAGCTGCACCCATTATGTTCTGTAGCGCCTTGCCGTCGGATGCCAAGCAGTTGCCATAACAAGCGGTGTTGAAGCCAGTCAAGATGCTCTCAATTGTGCAGCTGTATAACTTTTTGAGGATCTGAGGTCCCATGCCCAATATTTTCAGCATCCTGAGAATGCCCTCTTTTGATTGAGGTTTGTGGCAGAATTACTTGTAAGTGTCCGTATTAGTATCCAGCTCCTTAAAAGTGGCAGCTTTAGCCTTTAGCTCAGTGCGAATGTTGCATGTAATCCATGGCTTCTAGTTGGGACATGTACATATGGTCACTGTGGGGACAACGTCATCGATGCACTAATATTAATGAAGTCGGTGACTGATGTGGTAAACTCCTCAATCCCATCGGATGGTCCCAGTCTACATGAAATGGCTACATTTGAGCAATAACGTATCCCACAATTCATTATGTAGTTTCTGTCTGGAGAATTTGCTCCTTCAGCAACTGATGGTGATTTCCAACGATATGGAAGTCTACAATTGCTTTTGCTGCAAAAGGAATGCATTAAATATTCTGTCGGCAAAAATTAGCTTCCCCCTGGGCTGAAGACTGTTATAGTCTCCTGAAATCTGGGCCTTGGCTGTCTGGGTATACGGTTATTGAAATGTTCCTAAACCTATCTGTTCTCTTCCTTTTCCCCCACTCTCCCCAGTTATCTGTCTCTCTTTCTTTCCTTCCTACTCTCTCTCCACCTCTTTCTGTTTCTCTCAAGTCTATCTTCCTCGTCTTCCTCGTCTTCCTCCCTTTTTCTTGTTCCGCCTCCTCCTCTCTGTCTGCTCTTTATCTCTCTAGCTCTAGTTCTCCTGCTCTTCTCTTCTTTCCCTCTCCCCTGTTACCCACTGAGCTCCAGGATGCAGCTCGGTGATGTGGATTATTTGTGCAGTAATCATCCCCTGGAATTCAGTCTTGGCGGCAGACAGTGTGGAGAAACTCTGAAAAAAAAAATTGCCATCCTGCCAACGTGGTGTGAATGCGCCTGGAACCTATTGCCCTGTTTTGCCAAAGGGGTGCCCAAGCTTAATCAACAGATATTCTTTTGCAAATATATGCTTTCTTTTCATCCTCCAGCCAAAAATAAGGCTTGAGGTGTCGTAGTACCTCGAATGTCATCGTAATCTGTTTGGAGTGGAGCGCATTGACAATGATGTGAAGACAGTGTCAGCGTAGAATAGGTCATGCAACTCCGTGTTTGGGAAAACATGCAGTGCTTCGTGTTGTCACCATCAAGATGCTGTTCAGAATCTCTCAAGAGAGTTCGCTCAGGAGTTCAAGGATGGTCCCAAAGAGTTGTGCATTATTGCACCTCTCCTGGATCTGAGTGATAACATGCGCAGCTCAATTTTCAATGTTCAATTGACAATGTTCAATGACTTCAGTGTTGTTTCTTAGCGATTACTGTTCAATGTCCTGATTGTCTACAAATGTAGAATCTTAATTTGAGCCAGTTTGCTACAGCAGGAAAATAATCCTGCAGCAACAGGAAATGTGAATTATGTGGATTATAATTAATGGACATTTTTTGTAGGGGTTGATACATTTTTAGTCAGGGCAAATCAAGTCTGACATTTTAAAGTGTAAATTACAAACATTAGAAGCCCTTTGAAACCTTGAAAACACTACAAGTTTGCATTTCATGCTGTGCAGGCAAATTCTCAGCAATAAAAAAGTGAAGTAAATTAAGACCCTACATCTGTATGAATTGAAATGGAATTGATGCAGCAATACAGCCAAATGCAGACCATGGCCAACACCTGAGCTACTCAGGTACCCTTTGGATTGTTCTGCCACTGAAAGGGTATTTCATGTAACTTGGCAAATGTGGACCTGAAAGTGATGTTAACATGGAGTTGATGATCAGGTCTTGGCTGTGTGCTAACTCCATTTGGCCCTGATACGCACAGACAAAAGCCCGTGCCAAAACCTCTCCAGCGCAAGTAATTGTCAAGGCTCTGCGGTTGGATGTTCTGAAATGAAATGTCTCATGTTTTCAATTAGATTTACTTTCAAGGGTTTTCGGGTAGATGGCAAAATGTGACATATTTTTGGTAAATGCAAAATGTGACATCTTCCCATCTTGTAAGAGGTTTGAAGCAGACATGTGGTTTGCTACTGTATTTTGCCACTGTAGTTCATGGCTGTTGTTAGTTCATGGCTGTTGTTAGTTCATGGCTGTTGTTAGTTCATGGCTGTTGTTAGTTCATGGCTGTTGTTAGTTCATGGCTGTTGTTAGTTCATGGCTGTTGTTAGTTCATGGCTGTTGTTAGTTCATGGCTGTTGTTAGTTCATGGCTGTTGTTAGTTCATGGCTGTTGTTAGTTCATGGCTGTGGCATTCTGTATTCAGAAAATAAGTCATTCCATAGGTCTTGTGTTCATTGGGACATTGCCATTCTTTTGGACAAAGTAAATGTTGCACATTTCTACCTGCATAATTCAGTTCAGGGAGCTGAAATGTCCTGGGCTTTGTCAAAGCTTTGACTTCTTAGCCCAGCTTGATGCATCCCTGTCTATGTAACTTGTGGATGTTTAGTTTATCCACCTTTGTTGTATCAGGTTGAACTTTACGGATTGTCTCTTATCCGCTTGTCGTCCCCTTATGCCATAGTTTGTACATATCAATTGTCAGTAAGAAAACATATTTGTTTAATTATGCAAGTCAGCCATATCAGCCATATATTTTTTTAAAGGCAGTAAATGTGACTTGAATGAACTGTTTCACTGCCAGACAAGGCTCTGCTGATAGCCAGGTGTAGCAGTGGTAAGGATTCGCTCCATGGTGCTGAAAAGAAAGCTCTGCTGTTGGGACAGCTTTATGTAGGTCCTAACAGTTTGTGGGCACCGTTTGTCACTGTTATAGTGCAATTAATTTGTGTTGTGTAGTGGCTTTGCTGGCATGCATCAAAACATTTTTGCCCACCAAGATTTACATGCTAAAATCACCACTGATGTAGTGGAGTTAATGGTCTTGATACTGTACTTTAATATTCCTTATGACTTTCAAATGAGTTATTGATGATATCAGTGAAGAGATCTTTAGTGAATCTCCAGTAATTAACACTGTGCCACAGTTACTGTCAAAGTGTCACACTCTGACCATTATTTGCGTTGTTTGTTTCTATGTTTTGTTTGGTCAGGGTGTGATATGAGTGGGCATTCTATGTTGAATGTCTAGTTAGTCTGTTTCTGTGTGTTTTGGCCTGATATGGTTCTCAATCAGAGGCAGGTGTTTGTCGTTGTCTCTGATTGGGAACCATATTTAGGTAGCCTGTTTTCTATTGTTGTTTGTGGGTTATTGTCTATGTGTAGTTGCCTGTGGCTGCACTCATTGTCATAGCGGTTTGTTGTTTTTGTTAAGTGTTCTTTATGTTTTTTTGTCATTTAATAAGAGAATGGATTCACACTGCGCTTTGGTCTACTCCATACGACGATTGTGACACGAAGTAATGGTTCAGTTTATATTTTGGCTTGTGATAAGATTGACGAGTCCACGAGTCCTGCCCCATGAAAATAACAATGCTTTTTATATTCAAAATGATTTATTCATTTTACATCTCCTTCTTCGGCACAAAGCAACATCAAACTTCCCCTTGCCAGTGCTTGTCCTAGCAGGGTCATTACTCCAGCTAGCTCATCTTTTTGTTTATGACACCCAAGACCATAAAATGCATTTTTCATTTGTTTTTATAACTAACAACTTCCCAAAACTTGTCTCCTTTTTTAAAAACTCCATGAGCCATTGGAAGACATAGAACCACTTCAATTAAAGTATAAAACAATAGTATCCCATTTGACATATTTTGAAATAGTTTGAAATAAATGTAACTTGTCAAGGGTTAACCTCTCAAGCTCTGTCAGGTTGGATGGGGAGAGTCGGTTAACCCAAAACAACCCAAAACAAATCTCACGTAATTTGGGCCCCTGCTGGATTAGTATCTGGGGGGGGCGTGTTAGAATTTGAGGTTTCCAGTTTGCGGAGTCTCTCCCCTTGCAAAAGGAAACTCTGAGCCAAATCTCTTCCCATTATCCTTTTCTCCTAGCTGCAACTCCAACAGTAATGAATCATCAGCAACCGTGCTGGCTTGATCATTGAACTGCCTATTCAACCTCCGTTTTGAGGATGTGAGCACACAGGGGGGTCAGGGATGGGAGAGAGGCTGGCATTGGAGAGAAGGATAGTGCATACAGGTCACCTTGAGGAATTACAAGGGCAGAAATTATGCAGTAAATATATTTTTACTGAACAGTATGTGTTCGGTTCAGGTATGTGGTACTAATTAATTGCAAGGTAAGCATAGCTGTGCCTGCGTCATAATAGCCCAATTTGACATATTTGCAAGCTTTGAAGATGATTCCATTTACTGCGGACATTGCAATGCTGGAAAGGAAAACATGAGTATGGTCTACAATTGCGAAGTTGCGTATTGGAACCTACATTCAATTTACATTGGAACTCTGAAATGATGAAGCTAATGTATACATACTGCTATTATCTTAACACCACTGCCTTGATGCATTTCGAAACATTGTATTACCGTAAGAACATCCAGTATCTCTGAGAACAGTTTGGCCCACGATAAATACATCCATGTCATCCTGGAATTAGCAATATTTTCATGTCATGTGCTGGTTAGTTAAATGGCTAACTGGTCTTCATGCCACATGTATGGGAGTTAGCTAATCAGCTAACTAACATCCCATGTCATGTGCTCTGAACTTTATGCCACATATTAGAGCTAGCTGGCCTCCATATTACATATGTTGAAATTAGCTCGACAGCTAACCGACCTTGCTTCACATGGGCCATGTCATATGTAGAGTTAGTTTAACAGTTAATTTACATTCAAGTTCAACAACCAGTGATTAATTGAAAAGTCTGCTCCGTAGCCCTCGGGTTCTCCAGCACTTCTTCAGTAAACACGACAGACTTAGAGAACTCCTGTCTTTGCTCCGAGGGATGTAAACATTGCCACAGGCTCATTACGCTCAAATGAGCCCCAGTCTGAAATGATGTAAACACTGGAGAGCTTAATCAGGTCATTAGTAGGAACTCCTATGCAAGCTCTGAATGCCGCTGTATGTAGGGTTACCACATGTCCTGGACTGTACGGGACAGTCCAGAACTGCCAGCTTGAATTTGATGTTATGTTCATGTATATCGGGCGAACCGTTTAGAAATTACAGAACTTTATGTACATAATATACATAGTACCACCATTTTAGGGGACCAAAAGTATTGGGACAAATGTGACCGATCGGCTCAATTCGGTCTTACGTAGCAACATTTGAAATTGTGTTTTTTTTACAGTTGAGGAACAATGGGATTCTGCTTGCAAACGTGCAATTTTTGAAGAATAAAATCGATGACCTACGCAGAAGATTAAACTATCAACGGGACATTCAAATCTGTAATATCTTATGCTTCACGGAGTTGTGGCTGAACGACGACAACATACAGCTGGCTGGTTGTATGTTGTACCGGCAGGATAGAACAGCGGCGTCTGGTAAGATAAGGGGTGACGGACTATGTTGTTTTGTAAATAACAGCTGGTGCACGATATCTAAGGGAGTCTCAAGCTATTGCTTGCCTGTGGTAGAGTATCGCATGATAAGCTGTAGACCACACTATCTACCTAGAGAGTTTTCATCTGTATTTTTCATAGCTGTTTACATACCACCACAGACTGAGGCTGGCACTAAAGACAGCATTGAATGAACTGTATTCCACCATAATCAAACAAGAAAACGCTCACCCAGAGGTGGCGCGGCAAGTAGCCTGGAACTTTAATGCAGGGAAACTTACTTACAGCAGTAACATTAGGCAGGATTTAGGCTACCAACTGCCTAGCCAGTTGTAGCTTAATCTTGGGTGCAATGATCACGCTCCCGCACTGACTGACTGTGTGGAGGCTCATTGATTTAACGTTACATTAGTCAAAATGCTACGAGCAAAGTTATACATTGTACAGTTGTCGGCAGTATTAGCCACGACTTACCTTTCTTTGTGCAGCTTCAATGTCGAACAAAGTTGTAAATTGTTGCACCTCCGTCTGTCATTTTCTTCCTGCATGTTTTGCAAGTTGCCCGTTTTTTTGTTGATAACAGCGGCGTCTTTATATCTGAAAATAATAATTTGGGGTATCATCTTTCCAAGGGCTCCATCTGAATTCACCCGCCATGCCACGCACAACGTTTTCTCAGCGGACAGAATTTGATTGGCTGCTGTCCGATTCAAACTGTAATCTGTTAAATGAAGAGTTGATGCGCTGCACACTTTGTTAATAGTATCATTTTTAATATTTGGGCTTGGGGAGGGTATCAAGTCAGGTCGAGTCATAAGGCTCAAGTCCAAGTTAAAGTCACGAGTCATTAGTGTTGAAGTCAAAGTCAAGTTGAAAGTCATCATATTTGTGACTCAAGTCTGACTCGAGGCCACACCTCTGCTATATACAGGGAGTACCAGTACTGAGTCGATGTGCAGGGGTACGAGGTAATTGAGGTAGCTATGTACATATAGATGGGGTAAAGTGACTAGACAACAGGATAGATAAACAGTAGCAGAAGCGTACTGTATGTGGTGATGAAAAAGTGTGTGTATAAGTGTGTGTGTGTGTGTGTGTGTGTGTTTGTGGTGTCGGTATGCATATGTGTGCATGTTATGTGTGTCTGGACGTGTGTATGTGTGTGTTTGGGTGTCAGTGTAAGTATGTTTGAGTGTGGGTAGAGTCCAGCGTGTGTGCATAGAGAAAGTGCAAGAGAGTTAATGGAAAAATGGGTCAATGCAGGTATTCAGTGTAGCCATTTGATTAGCTATTTAGCAGTCTTGCTTAGCAGTCTTATGGCTTGGGGGTAGAAGCTGTTCAGGGTCCTGTTGGTTCCATACTTGGTGCACTGGCACTGCTTGCATTGCAGTAGAAGAGAAAACAGTCTATTACTTGGGTGGCTGGACACCGCCTGGTATAGAGATCCTGGATGGCAGGGACTTTGGCCGCAGTGATGTACTGTGCCATACTCACAATCCTCTGTAGCGCCTTACGGTTGGGTGCCTTGCAGTTGCCGTACTCAGAGGTGATGCAGCCAGTCAATATGCTTTTAATGGCGCAGCTGTAGCACTTTTGAGGATCTGAGGACCCATGCCAAATCTTTTCAGCATCTTGAGGGGGAAGAGACATTGCCGTGCCCTCTTCACAACTGTGTGGCTGTGTGTGGACCATGTTCATTCCTTAGTGATGTGGACACCAAGCTCCACTACAGCCCCATCAATGTGGATGGGGGCGTGCTCACCCCTCCGTTACTGTAGTCCACGATTAGCTCCTTTGTCTTGCTGACGTTGAGGCAGAGGTTGTTGGGTCTCTGACCTCCTCGCTATAGGCTACCTCACTGTCGTCAGTGATCAGTCCTACCACCGTCGTATCATTCAACACATTTGCTGCTACTTCTGTGACGTGATGAGGTGGACCCAGGTGCAGAGAAGACGAGGATTTCGATGGTCACTCTGACAGAGCTCCAGAGTTCCTTTGTGGACATGGAAGAACCTTCTCTGCAGCACTCCACTAATCAGGCCTTTATGGTAGAGGGGCCAGACGGAAGCCACTCCTCAGTAAAAGGCACATGACAGCCGGCTTGGAGATTGCCAAAAGACACCTAAAGACTCAGACCATGAAAAACAAGATTATCTGGTCTGATGAAATCAAGATTGAACTATTTGGCCTGAATGCCAAGCGTCATGCCTGCAGGAAACCTGGCAACATCCCTACTGTGAAGCATGGTGGTGGCAGCATTATGCTGTTGGAATTTTATTCAGCGGCAGTTACTGGGAGACGAGTTAAGATCGAGGGAAAGATGAACGGAGCAAAGTACAGAGAGACCTTTGATGAAAACCTGCTCCAAAGCACTCAGGACCTCAGACTGGGGGAAGGTTTCACCTTCCAATAGTACAACAACCCTAAGCACACAGCCAAGACAATGCAGCAGTGGCTTCGGGACAAGTCTTTGAATGTCCTTGAGTGGCCCAGCCAGAGCCTGGACTTGAACCCGATCGAACATCTCTGGAAAGACCTGAAAATATCTGTGCAGCGACTCTCCCCATCCAACCTGACAGAGCTTGAGAGGATCTGCAGAGAACAATGAAAGAAACTCCCCAAATACAGATGTGCAAAGCTTGTAGCGTCATACCCAAGAAGACTTGAGGCTGTAATTGCTGCCAAAGGTGCTTCAACAAATTACTGAGTCGAGTAAAGGGTCTGAATACTTATGTAAATGTGATATTTCAGTTTTGAATTGTTTTATACATTTGAAAAAAGTTCTTAACATGTTTTTGCTTTTTCATTATGAGGTATTGTGGGTAGATTGATGTGGGGGGAAATGATTTAAGGCTGTAACATAACAGCATGTGGAAAAAAGTCAAGGGGTCTGAATACTTCCCGAATACACTGTATTGATGTTAGTTCAAGCACACTGTAACGGCTTTCTTCTGTTGAAGGAGAGGCGCACCAAAACGCAGCGTGGTTATTTTGATACATCTTTAATAAAGATGAAAATAGAACAATATACAAAAACAAGAAACATGAAAAACCGAAAACAGCCCTATCTGGTGTAACAAACACAAAGACAGGAACAATCACCCACAAAACCCAACACCAAACAGGCTACCTAAATATGGTTCCCAATCAGAGACAATGACTAACACCTGCCTCTGATTGAGAACCATATCAGGCCAAACACAGAAACAGACAAACTAGACACACAACATAGGAAGCCCACTCAGATCACACCCTGATCAAACAAAACATAGAACATACAAAGCAAACTATGGTCAGGGTGTGACAGTACCCCCAAGGTGCAGACTCCGGCCGCAAAACCTGAACCTATTGGGGAGGGTCTGGGTGGGCATCTGTCCGCGATGGCGGCTCTGGTGCTGGACGTGGCCCCCACTTCACCATAGTCTTCGTCCGCCCCATTGTCCGCTTCCGTGGCCTCCTAACCACGGCGACCCTTCTAAATGAACCCACTGGACTGAGGGGCAGCTTGGGACAGAGGGGCAGCTCGGGACAGAGGGGCAGCTCGGGACAGAGGGGCAGCTCGGGACAGAGGGGCAGCTCGGGACAGAGGGGCAGCTCCGTACTGACTGACGACTCTGGCAGATCCTGGCTGACTGGCGGCTCTGGCAGATCCTGGCTGAATGGCGGCACTGGCAGATCCTGGCTGACTGGCGGCACTGGCTGACTGGCGGCACTGGCGGATCCTGGCTGACTGGCGGCACTGGCCGATCCTGGCTGACTGGTAGCTCAGGCGACGCTGGGCAGACTGGAGACTCTGGCAACGCTGGACAGGCGGGAGAGGCCCCTCGGTCCAGTGGGTTCATTTAGAAGGGTTGCCGTGGTTAGGAGGCCACGGAAGCGGACAATGGGGCGGACTAAGACTATGGCGAAGTGGGGGCCACGTCCGCCAACGCGGACAGATGCCCACCCAGACCCTCCCAATAGGTTCAGGTTTTGCGTCCGGAGTCCGCACCTTGGGGCGGACCATAGTTTGCTTTGTATGTTTGTATGTTTGCTTTGTATGTTTGTATGTTTTGTTTGGTCAGGGTGTGATCTGAGTGGGCATTCTATGTTGGATGTCTTGTTTGTCTGTTTCTGTGTTTGGGCCTGATATGGTTCTCAATCAGAGGCAGGTGTTAGTCATTGTCTCTGATTGGGAGCCATATTTAGGTAGCCTGTTTTGTGTTGGGTTTTGTGGGTGATTGTTCCTGTCTTTGTGTTTGTTACACCAGATAGGGCTGTTTTCACGTTTCTTGTTTTTGTATATTGTTCTATTTTCATCTTTATTAAATATGTATCAAAATAACCACGCTGCGTTTTGGTCCGCCTCTCCTTCCCAGGAAGAATTCTGTGACACACACACACTGATAGATAGACATAAAAGTCCCATAAAAGATAGCTCCTGGCGTATTGTTTGATTTCTGAGTTATATACAGTTCGCACAGTTAAACAGTACGACAGTGGGATACCACTGTATGTCTGCAGGGGCATTGTATAATGTGGAAAATAATAGAAAACTGAAGGACCCATTTTTTAAACATTGTGCTCGGGTATAATAGAATGTGACATGGAACGTTTCATTTTCATCTATGGGTTATGTCACGGTCTTATGTGGAGCTGATGTGTGGGATTGTTTCATGTTGTATTCCCATAGTTGGCATTCTGTCTGACCTGCCGGCTGTCATGATCATCATTCTCTACTTTCAGTTTTCATAAAGAACAGAGACTTTCTAACTTACTGACAACTATGCTCCTACAGTTTTAGCTTGAATTTTCAGCAAAGTCATGACTCCTTTTTTCAGTTTGTCTCACTACAAGGAAAAATCCTTTCTGTCAGGCTTAAACCTTTTCCTTTTTTGGGCCGAAAAAAAACACTGAACGATTTAAAACATTGACATTTCAATTTGGCCTCAAGTGGCTTGTTAAATTTATGCAAGCATCTGTGCGCTTTGTGAATCAGAATCCAACTGAGAGCATGACGTTTTTCCACTTATGGTCATTAGGTTCTGCGCTGCTCATTAGATTGACAGACCTCTTTGCCTGACACTGGGACCTGTGTTGGGGCCCGTGGTCCTCATTAACCTCTGCACTGGTATATGGTTTCTTGTCAACACCCAGCATCGGCGTCCATTTGAAATGGATGTCTGTCCCGGGTAAGACAGGCATTTGTGATTGTGCTGTGTAGCGGATGCACTGCTGCGTGCGTTCATTCTTCAGACACTTTGTGTGTTGACTTGACGTCTACTGGCCCCCGAGCAGATAAACGTCTCTCACTCGGTTCAGGATAATGAGTCATGATGGGGCAAGAGGAGGCTGGAGCGGTAACAGCCTCCCCAGCCAGATGTAACACCATGCCCACTGTGCACTGCAAGCATGTGTAAAAAAAAAAATGTTTTATTGATAGATATAGATTAGAATATGAGATGGGGAGATACAGTGAGCTACAAAAGTATTGGCACAGTGACACATTTGTTGCTGTTTTGGCTCTGTACTCCAGCACTTTTGATTTGAAATTATACAATGAGTATGAGGTTCAAGTGCGTACTGTCAGCTTTCATTTCATATTTGACACATTTGATATATTTTCATCCATTTCGGGGTGAACCGCTTAGAAATTACAGCACTTTTTGTACATAGTCGCCCCATTTTAGGTGATCAAAAAAAAAGTATTGGGACAAATTCACTTAAGAGTATAAGGAAGGACAAAAAGATAATCAAAGACAACAACCACCCGAGCCGTGGCCTGTTCACCCCACTATCATCCAGAAGGCGAGGTCAGTACAGGTGCATCAAAGCTGGGACCCGAGAGACTGAAAAACAACTTCTATCTCAATGCCAACAGACTGTTAAATAACCATCACTAGCACATTATAGGCCGCTGCCTATATACATAGACTTGAAATCACTGGCTACTTTAATAAATGGAACACTAGTCACTTCAAAAATGTTTACATATTTTGCATATGTATATACTGTATTCTATTCTATCCAACTGTATCTTGGTCTATGCCGCTCTGACATTGCTCGTCTTAAATCTGTGTGTATTGGGTATTTTGTGAAATTACTAGATATTACTTGTTAGATATTACTGCACTGTTGGAGCATGAAACAAAAGCATTTCACAACGTGTATGTGACCAATAAAATGTGATTTGATTTGATTTATGTGTATCAAAGTGGTCAAAAGTTTAGTATTTGGTCCCATATTCCTGGCACACAATGATTACATCAACTTTGTGACTTGACAAACTTGCTGGATGCATTTTCTGTTTGTTTTTGGTGTGTTTCAGATTATTCTGTGCCTCCAAGGATTGCTAACCTCTCACCATTACAATAACAGGGGAGGTTAATGATATTTGTGCATCGAGAACTTTCTCACTCATCATTATTCAAGATGAATTCAGGACCATCCGTAATCCTGGTAGTGTTTAGAAACATATTATATTCTTATTTACAATGAAAGTAACTCCAAAATTCCACATGACATTATTTACTATTCATTTATACCGGGCATAAAATCATCTGAAACGCAACCAAAACAAACAGCAAATGCATCCAACCAGGTCGTAGAGTCACAAGCATGATGTAATCATTGCGTGCCAGT
The DNA here is from genome assembly GCF_023373465.1 of Oncorhynchus keta. Taxonomy (NCBI): domain Eukaryota; kingdom Metazoa; phylum Chordata; class Actinopteri; order Salmoniformes; family Salmonidae; genus Oncorhynchus; species Oncorhynchus keta. The sequence continues at coordinate 40,687,962 of NC_068443.1, forward strand.
TGTATGGGACCAAATACTAAACCTTTGCCTACTTAAATACACACATAGGTGAACTTGTTCCAATAGTTTTGGTCGCCTAAAATAGGAGGGACGATGTACATAAAGTGCTGCAATGAAAATAACCTCAAATTAAAGCAGTCCGTTTGCACTTTAGCCTCATAGTTATTGTACCAAAGTGCTGAAGTACAGAGCCCAAAACAACAGAAAATGTGTCACTGTCCCAATACTTTTGGAGCTCCCTGTAGATTAGAGGGAAACAGAAAGTGTGTGTCGGAAACGTGGACCGAATCGCTGCCTCCAGGGGGCTCGTAGGGCCCAGGGGTGGCAGCACTACCACTTTAATGTGTATCGATAAATGCTGTGTTCAATGATACTGACTCATTTTGTTGGCGACTGCTTCTTGTTTCACACATGCCTTTGTTTTATACCGATGTCAAGCAACTCTTGTCACATTTCGTTTTCCAAATCCTGCATGTACTGTATGGTTTGGTAACGTGATGTTAGTTATTACCACATAGTTGTACTTTTTGGATTTCATCATAACCTTTTGATACCCACTATATTTCAGCTAAGACATGATGTAATGGGAAGTTCCTTCGGTTGCTTCGGGACACTAATTGGGGCTCACTTACTCCAGTATGATTTAAAACGGATGGCTTTTTGTCATGAGAGCTTCAAACACTAGTCCAGGTACCACGGCGAGTCCATTGCTGCTCTTTCTTTCCAACCTCTGCAATAAGCAGCGACCTTGTAAGTACATTATGGATGTCAAGCATCCACCCACTCATGGCACAGAGAAAGAAAGCATTTGATGTATTTATCTTTGGAAAATGACAGTTTCCGGGCTTAATGTCAACCACCCCGCTAGGCTCATTGGGTATTGGCTCGTCGTGCGAATTATCATAACTAATGTATTTTTAATACTGACCAGATTTCGAGTCCCGCTGAGAGAACAGGCTACATCGGACACAGTTCTTGTGGAAATGTAACGGGGGATCACCATCCTCTACTGACAGGGGTGAGGACACTCATTTAAAAACCCTGGCTGAAATATTAAAGAGTGATATTTATTCTCTTTAGCCACCCGAAGTGTCAGTTGGGTTGCCAGTTAGTGAATCTGGGTTTGGAAGTGGCTCCAACATTTCATTAGAATTAGATGTGCTCTACAGAACTATGATCAGTTCTATCTCAGGTTAGACCATGAGGAGACATTGTGGTTTTGAAGGGATGTAGTCAGATACTGCCTGATTACAAATGAACTGTTCAAGGGTGTTATTTATTTCATAATCAAATCATGTTGTTGCCAAAATGACTACAAATGAAGATATACAAGAGGAAGGACAGACAGGGTCAACTTCAAAGGTACACATTCAGCTTTTTCGAATCAACAATTTATTTCATACAGACAGATATTGTACAGATATAAAATCTTAATTTGAGCCAGTTTGCTACAGCAGGTAAATAATCCTGTAGCAACAGGAATTGTTAATTATTATGTGGATTATAATTTAATTACATTTTTTTTAGGGGGGTGGAATCAGGTCTGAAATTTCCAAGTGAAAATTACAAACTTCAGAAGCCTCAAATACACAGCAAGTGGATACTTTCCTGCATTGCACAAACGTTATCCTAAAACATGGTGATCAAATTAAGATTGTACATCTGTAAGTCAAATAGTGCTTTGAAGTAACACTGGCCCTCAGTTTCTTTCCGTAATGTTCTGTAATGGGGTGGCTAGATCCCATAATGTCTGAAATATCTTGAATCCAAAAATCTGAAAGAATGTTTGAAGGACTTGAAGGACATTGCAGTTAATGCAGATGGTCATTCTCGGCTAGCGTATCCCATTTCATAGTGAGTTTGTGGTTTCAATTCTACTCGGAGGAGGGCCTGATGGGAGAACAGGGAGAAGCTCTGAGGACAGGTCAGCCAGTGTGTGTGTGTGATCATTGATCCCACTCAGCAGGATTTAGACTCTGGAAAGAGGGACATCTGAGAGGTGAGAAGGTTTAAGAACTGACGCTGTGCAGGGAACACTCGGGCCAAGGTAGGATGGCCCCCCAGCTCACCTGGTGTGATAGATAGAGAGCCTCTAAATAGAAGGTGGGGAGTGGGGTCTTATTTTCACCTTTCAGACCAAAAGTACAAAATCAAGGGAGACAAACAAACATTCCTTATGAAATATTTCACAAATGCAAAGGTGTTCTGTATTTATACGTACTGTACAGTATGTGTAGCTAAATCAGGAAATTCCAGTCTTCTATGTCTCTCGGCAGTCTGCATATCATCCCAAAATAATAGATAACCATTCACCCATTCTCCTTACCACAAAGCCAAACAGTCACGATATCCGTCCTGAAACCTCATCTGCATTCCAAATGTGCCGTACAAATGAGATCATGTGATGAACACCAGAGGAAGGCGCAGGCTTCCACGTATCACTAAGCCAAATTGAAGACGTGTTTTTGTACACACTAAAATGGGGAGCCATTAAAGAAGTTCTTAATAGCCACTCAACAGCAGCCTGAATCACAATCAATAATAATAATAATAATAATAATATATGCCATTTAGCTGACGCTTTTATCCAAAGCGACTTACAGTCATGTGTGCATACATTCTACGTATGGGTGGTCCCGGGAATCGAACCCACTACCCTGGCGTTACAAGCGCCATGCTCTACCAACTGAGCCACAGAAGGACCAATAAAAATCCGGCAAGCCATTGAAAACGGCAGACAATAATAAGAGCCTGGAGGAGATGACAGCTGGATTTCTGCAGTGGCTTCCGCAGTTTCCGAAGAGGTCAGCGCCCTGGTCCGATCTGAAGATTGATCGGCCCAAGATGTGATCGCTAGGTTTCCCGTGCATCTTAGAGCTCTTTCAATTGATACATTATTCAGGAAATTGGGTAAAAGTTGCAGGGTAGTAATAGATTTATTTCCATCAATTAGGTCCATTTGCATCTTGTCCACCATTGGAAGTGTAACGGTGCTAACCTGATCGAGAGTTGTGCCATGCTCTCGGGACTTATTTTCAATACCCCAAAAGCTTCTAGAATGAGGCATTCCACATTGCCTATAAGAAAAATGTAAACACAACAAATACGTTTTTCAAAACTTTACTAGCACAAATTCTTTATGTGATCTGAACATGATTCCGCGGGCCGTATTGAATAAGGTCACGGCATCATATGGCCCCAGGGCCAGCTATTGTCCAGGCCTGCACTATATATACAAGAGTATGTGGACACCCCTTCAAATGAGTGGATTTGGCTATTTCAGACATACTTGTTGCTGACATATATAAAATTGAGCACACAGCCATGCAATTGCCATAGACAAACATTGGTGGTAGCATGACCTTACTGAAGAGCTCAGTGACATTCAACGTGGCACCATCATAGGATGCCACCTTTCCAACAATAATATAATAATAATAATAATATAATATATGCCATTTAGCAGACGCTTTTATCCAAAGCGACTTACAGTCATGTGTGCATACATTCTACGTATGGGTGGTCCCGGGGATCGAACCCACTACCCTGGCGTTACAAGCGCCATGCTCTACCAACTGAGCTGGGGTGATGAATTAAGTTTCACCATCTGGCAGGCCGACGGACATACCTTGGTTTGGCGGATGCCAGGAGAATGCTACCTGCCCAAATGCACAGTGCCAACTGTAAAGTTTGGTGGAGGAGGAATAATAGTCTAGGTCATTTTTTCATGGTTTGGTCTAGGCCCCTTAGTTCCAGTAAAGGGAAATCTTAACGCTACAACTGTGAGCCAGGCCTAATCGGCCAACATCAGTGCCCAACCTCACTATTGCTCTTGTGGCTGAATGGAAGCAAGTCCCCGCAGCAATGTTCCATCATATGGTGGAAGGCCTTCCCAGAAGAGTGGAGGCTGTTATAGCAGCAAAGGGGGGGGGGGATCAACTCCATATTAATGCCCATAATTTTGGAATGAGATGTTCGATGAGCAGGTGACCACATACTTTTGGTCATGTAGTGTAAGTATATATATTGGAGTCGTTAAAACTTGTTTTTGAACCACTACACAAATGTCTTGTTAACAAACTATAGTTTTGGCAAGTCAGTTAGGACATCTAGTTTGTGCATGACAAAAGTAATTTTTCCAACAATTGTTTACAGACAGATCATTTCAGTTATAATTCACTGTATCACAATTCCAGTGGGTCAGAAGTTTAAATACACTAAGTTGAATGTGCCTTTAAACAGCTTGGGAAATTCCAGAAAATGTCATGGCTTTAGAAGCTTCTGATAGGCTAATTGACATCGTTTGAATCAATTGGAGGTGTACCTGTGGATGTATTTCAAGGCCCACCTTCAAACGCAGTGCCTCTTTGCTTGACATCATGGGAAAATCAAAATAAATCAGCCAAGACCTTTGTAGACCTCCACAAGTCTGGTTCATCATTGGGAGCAATTTTCAAACGCCTGAAGGTACCACGTTCATCTGTACAAACAATAGTATGCAAGTATAAACACAATGGGACCACGCAGCCGTCCTACTGCTCAGGAAGGAGACGTGTTCTGTCTCCTAGAGATGAACGTACTTTGGTGTGAAAGGTGCAAATCAATCCCAGAACAACAGCAAAGGACCTTGTGAAGATGCTGGAGGAGTCCTCTGGTCTGATGAAACAAAAATAGAACTGTTTGACCATAATGACCATTGTTATGTTGGGAGGGAAAAGGGAGGCTTGCAAGCCAAAGAACAACATCCCAACCGTGAAGCACGGGGGTGGCAGCATCATGTTGTGGGGATGCTTTTCTGCAGAAGGGACTGGTGCACTTCACAAAATAGATGGCATAATGACGAACGAAAATGATGCGGATATATTGAAGCAATATCTCAAGACATCAGTTAAAGCTTTTTCGCAAATGGGTCTTCCAAATGGACAATGACCGCAAGCATACTTCCAAAGTTGTGGTAGAATGGCTTAAGGACAACAAAGTCAAGGTATTGGAGTGGCCATCAAAAAGCCCTGACCTCAATCCTATAGAAAATGGGCAGAACTGAAAAAGCATGTGCGAGCAAGGAGGCCTACAAACCTGACTCAGTTACACCAGCTCTGTCAGGAGGGAAGCTTGTGGGAAACGTTTGACCCAAGTTAAACATTTTAAAAACAATTTTACCAAATACTAATGGGGTGTATGTAAACTTCTGACTCTGTCACGGCTGTTGAAGGAGGAGGACCAAGGTGCAGCGTGGTGAGCGCACATATCCTTTATTTAAGATGATGCCGACAGAAACAATAAACACTACAAACAAACTGTGACGCTAAAGGCTATGTTCCCTAAACAAAGTCAACTTCCCACAAAGAAAGGAGGGAAAAGGGCTACCTTAGTATGATTCCCAATCAGAGACAACGATAGACAGCTTTCCCTGATTGAGAACCATTCCAGGCCAAAACATAGAAATAGAAAATCATAGATAACAAAACATAGAATGCCCACCCCAAATCACACCCTGACCAAACCAAATAGAGACATTAAAAGGCTCTCTAAGGTCAGGGCGTGACAGACCCACTGGGATTGTGATGAAAGAAATGAAAGCTGAAAGAAATAATTCTCTCTACTATTATTCTGACATTTCACATTCTTAAAATAAAGTGGTGATCCTAACTGACCTAAGACAGGGAATTTTTTACTAGGATTAAATGTCAGGAATTGTGAAAAACTGAGTTTAAATGTATTTGGCTGAGGTGTATGTAAACTTCAGACTTCAACTGTATATATACAGGATACATACTCATACTCATTCATTGCCCTGTTTTTCAACAGGACAATGACCCAACACACCTCCAGACTTTGACCAAGAAGGAGAGTGATGGAGTATTTCATCAGATGACCTGGCCTCCACAATCATCCGACCTCAACCCAATTGAGACGGTTTGGGATGACTTGGACCACAGAGTGAAGAAAAAGCAGCCAACGAGTGTTCAGCATTTGTGGGAACTCCTTCAAGACTGTTGGAAAAGCATTCCAGGTGATACTGGTTGAGAGAATGCCAAGAGTGTGCCAAGCTGTCATCAAGGCAAAGGGTGGCTACGTGAAGAATCTCAAATATAAAATATATTTTGATTTGTTTAACACCTATTTGGTTACTACATGATTCCAGATGTGTTATTTCATTGTTTGGATGTCTTCACTATTATTCTAAAATGTAGAAAATAGGAAAAATAGGTGCTCTACAGTATATATAAATCTCCCCCTGAGCTAGGGTTGGCAACAGCTTTTATTCTCTATTTGGCTCTGAGATGTGATTGAACTTTTTTTGACATGCAAATAGATTCAAGTAGTAATTATTGGAGCTTTATTGTGCAGCCAGCTATAGCCTGGGAAGATTACATAAAAAAAACTGCACTGCATTCATTGACAGTAAAATCCCATCTCTGATCTGGCTTACTGCCAACCATAAACATGGCAGAGATAACACGGGAGGAATACACGTGTAATGAAAGAGTAACAAAGAGCTCTGAAGTCGTAATGAAAGTAAGGAGAAACAGACAGATGGCGATGTACATAATGCCCTCAATATTGCTGTCGAAGGAACTAAGGCACCCCTATTTGACAATCAAATTCACCTAGTTCGGATCCTTTTCATCCAGTGTGTGCCTCACTGTTTTCCTGATGCATAGCACAATATAGAATTAGAATTTTGAGATCAAAATGTTAGATGACGAGGAATCGTACACAATGTATCACAGGATGGAATGATTTGTATTGAGCGTGTAACTCCTGTATGATAGCCAGTGATAAGACAACTGTCACGCCCTGGTCGAAGTATTTTGTGTTTATCTTCATGTATTTGGGTCAGGCCAGGGTGTGGCATGGGGTTTTTGTATTGTGGTGTGTTTTGTCTTGGGGTTTTGGTGTTGGTATTGGGATTGTAGCTTAGTGGGGTATCTAGCAAAGTCTATGGCTGTCTGGAGTGGTTCTCAATCAGAGGCAGGTGTCTCTGATTGGGAACCATATTTAGGCAGCCATATTCTTTGAGTTTGTCGTGGGTGATTGTCCTTAGTGTCTTGGTTCCTGTCGCTGTGTTAGTTGACAAGTATAGGCTGTTTCGGTTTTCGTAACTTTTATTGTTTTGTAGTGTTTGTGTTAATTCGTGTTTACGTTTGTTGATTAAACATGGATTGCAATCTACACGCTGCATTTTGGTCCGACTCTCCTTCACACCAAGAGAACCGTTACAACAACTGTGTTATGATTGCATGTGACTGTGATTATGTGGGTTGGAGAAATTGCACAGTTATTGTGATTGATGTCAAAGTGTCGTCATTAATGTGTGTTTGGTTTTACGGCTTTAACTGGGTGCTTGCCAACACTGGGTGCTTTGTTACACCCTATGTTCAGTTTTGAGATCTCATGATTGCTTTATAATTTTGAGTGTGCAATAACCTATAATGACAAATCGTCATGCTGTTATTGGTGAGCATGCTTCAAACAGCTCCTTTTTTATTGTCAAAATGGCCGTTCATGATCAGCAGGCTTACATTGTGTATTGGTGTTGCACGGTAATACACAAGTGCCTCCTGGGCATTTGCCATTTGATCTCCACACAATTAACTTTCTTCATGCATGAACCCTGTTCAAAACATTATTTCTAGATTACACAAAATGTTGTTATTCAACAGGAAAAAGAGACGGGCCAAAGTTTCTGGAATTGCAGTGCTTTTGCTTGAATAATTAACTATAATGTGACACCAGGCCACAACACCATTATATGACACCAGGCATAAAAGCTTTCAGACGCACATTAGAGAATTTGAGGTTTATGGCTCTGGGAAGACTGTGGAAAGGCAAAGCGCTTTCCATTCAGAACTAACAAAAGTTCACCTTTCAGGACCACGGACAGAGACTCATTGGTTCATATCAGGGCCAAGGACAGCACCAACCAAAACCAACTGAACAACCTCACAGTCTGAAAAGCTTGTGGCACTGAAAATACTAGTGCATATTAGTTCATACAAGGAAACATTCTAGTGGAATTATGTGTCTGACATTCATCTTGAACTGAGCGTAATGCCCTTCCAGCTCTTTCATTACGTCCTGTTCTTCATCGACTGAAAATATGACATTATATAGCCTCGTTTTTTGTTTGTTGAGTGTGCATTGGTTTCAAGGTCTCATTTAGATATAATGAATCTTACCATCTGAGGCTGTTTTTTTTCTGCATGACGGATTTCAGGTTAACTCCTTGGCAACACTGGGCAATATCGTCCCTATTGAACATCTTTGTGGGCTCAGCATAGGAATATAAAGACACCATGGGGGTTGGCTAATTACTAGCCATGTATTAAATGCAGACATCTTCATCAGCTTTTCTCATCATCTTTTTTTGTGCTCATAGCCACTTTTTTAAATATGACTCATCTTTAAAGTGACTAAGCAGCCTACATACCTTTTTTGTTCTTTTTGTGTTGCTGCTGTGAGGGCAGCTATAGAGCACAAAGCCACTTTACAATGGCTGATATGCCTAGTCACTTTAATGCACTGTATTGCAACACGTTTAAATGATTTCCTTTGTTTAGTTTGTATAATTGTTTACATTCATAAACACTTTACTCACCGTCATCACGGTTTCTGAAATGTCAACATCTGGAAGGTACACTGTGTCATTTAATGATGGCAATGCAATAAATGGCAATGGCAAACCTTCAAAATACACAGTCAGATCTAAAGCTCCTGAATTAATTGTGGACCTGTTCAATACTTATTTGTAATGCAAAATACTAACTCATTTGAACATAAACAAGCAAACGTGTGTGCTCTACGGATGAACAGTACCAGCAGCACTGTGCCCACCTAGGCACACATGAACACACTCTGCCTCGGTGATAACTACATGCTCTGCATACTCACACAGTAATTCTGACAGCACACACGCACACATGAGAGACCGCCACACAGACCTGTGTTTTTCACGACCATCTGTTCCGCCATTTCACAAAGACATAAAAGCTGCCACCTCCCTTCATACATATAAACATGTCCTTATGAGTTATTTCCCCATAATTGAAGATTATATGTTAACTATGTAGAGCCTGAGGTAACGTATCTCCCTGTTGGCAATTCTGCTTGTTCGTCGACTAAATGTTTTAGCAAAACTTCAGTTTACATTCCTCCATGGTTAAACGCCTTTCCGAAACCAGAATCCACTATCCACCATCATGCATCAAACACAATGTCACAAAGTTCTCCTTTGACCCACTTTCGATAAAGTTCTGTGATGTCTTTTGAATAATGACATTCCAGTGATTGATGCAGCCATCAGTTACACTAACATTCAAGGCCATTGCGCACATATGCCCTTCATTAGTCAATTGCTCGGTGTCACCGTCTTCAGTTAAGCAGAGCGTCGATACAACCCCAGTTATACATTCCACCAAGGACTTTATTTAAACAAAGAATCTACATTTTTATCTTAGGTATGTGATTGAAAATGCCATTTCAAATGACACCTGCAAAACTGCAAGCCAGGCATTTTATGTGGGCGTCATCGTTGACATGATTTTTAATGAATGATTGATAATGAAGGAGAGCAAGCCTTGTATTCTCAATGACAGCTCAGAATATACACTACCGTTCAAAAGTTTGGAGACACTTATAAATGTCTTTTTTTCCCCCCTTTTTTTTAGGCCATTAAAATTACATCAAATTGGTAAGAAATACAGTGTAGACATAGTTAAATAATACCGTCTGCCCAGATTTTCGTACCTGGAGGAGAGCCCGGTCGGCCCTCCTTAAGACCACCTCCGGGTATTGATCAAGTGGATCGCCATCGGACCCCGGCTCCACGGTATAGGCTAGGGCAGAAGGTATGGCTCTCCACCTGGGAGTTGCCCCTCCCACTAAACACCAGTCTCAATGTCAACAGTGAAGAGACGAATCCGGGATGCTGCCCTTCTAGGCAGAGTTCCTCTGTCCAGTGTTTGTGTTCTTTTGCCTATCTCAATCTTTTCTTTTGATTGGCCAGTCTGAGATATGGCTTTTTCTTTGCAACTCTGCCTAGAAGGCCAGCATCCCGGAGTCGCCTCTTCACTGTTGACGTTGAGACTGGTGTTTTGCAGGTGCTATTTAATGAAGCTGCCAATTGAGGACTTGTGAGGCTTTTGTTTCTCAAACTAGACACTAGTGTACTTGTCCTTTTGCTCAGTTGTGCACCGGGGCCTCCCACTCCTCTTTCTATTATGTTAGAGACAGTTTGCGCTGTTCTGTGAAGGGAGTCGTACACAGCGTTGATCTTCAGTGTCTTGGCAATTTCTCGCATGGAATAGCCTTCATTTCTCAAAAAAAAGAGTAGACTGACGAGTTTCAGAAGAAAGGTCTTTGTTTCTGGCCATTTTGAGCCTGTAATCGAACCCACAAACGCTGAAGCTCCAGATACTCAACTAGTCTAAAGAACGCCTGTTTTATTGCTTCTTTAGCTTCTTATGGCTGCAAGGGCAGTATTGAGTAGCTTGGATGAAAGGTGTCCAGAGTAAACGGCCTGCTCCTCAGTCCCAGTTGCTAATATATGCATATTATTATTGGTTTAGGATAGAAAACACTCTGAAGTTTCTAAAACTGTTTGAATGATGTCTGTGAGTATAACATAACTCATATGGCAGGCAAAAACCTGAGAAGAAATCCAAACAGGAAGTGGGAAATCTGAGGTTGGTCGATTTTCAACCCAGCCCCTATTGAATACACAGTGGGGTATTGGTAATGTTGCACTTCCTAAGGCTTCCACTAGATGTCAACCGTCTTTAGAAACTTGAATGAGGCTTCCACTGTGATGTGGGGCCAGATGAGAGCTCTTTGTCAGTGGTCTGGCAGAGAGCCAGGTCATGCGCATTTCACATGATTAGCGACCTGCGTTCCATGGCTTTTCTACAGACAATGGAATTCTCCGGTTGGAACGTTATTGAAGATTTATGATAAAAATATCCTAAAGATTGATTCTATACTTAGTTTGAAATGTTTCTATGACCTGTAATATAACTTTTTGAAGTTTTCGTCCGACGTTTGGCTGGACCTGCACGAGCATTTGGATTTGTGTACTAAACGCCCTAACAAAAGTAGCTACTTGGACATAAATAATGGACATTATAGAACAAATCAAACATTTATTGTGGAACTAGGATTTCTGGGAGTGCATTCTGATGAAGATCATCAAAGGTAGGGTTTCTGATTTCTGTTGAATCCAACATGGCGGATAAAAAAAACAAATTCTTAGCGCCGTTCTCAGACTATTGCATGGTTTTCTTTTTCCGTAAAGTTTTTTGGAAATCTGACATAGCGGTTGCATTAAGGAGAGGTATATCTATATTTCCATGTCTAACAATTGTATTTTCATCAACATTTATAATGAGTATTTCTGTAAAATGATGTGGCTCTCTGCAATATCACCGGATGTTTTTGGAACTAGTGAATGTAACGCGCCAAAGTATACTGAGATTTTTTTTATATAAATATGAACTTTATCAAACAAAACATACATGTATTGTGCAACATGACGTCCTATGAGTGTCATCTGATGAAAATCATCAAAGGTTAGTGATTAATTTTATCTCTATTTGTGCTTTTTGTGACTCCTCTCGTTGGCTGGAAAAATGTTTATCTGTGAGTTGGTGGTGACCTAACATAATCGTTTGTGGTGCTTTCGCTGTAAAGCCTATTTGAAATCGGACACTGTGGTGGGATCAATGAGAATTTTATCTTTAAAATGGTGCCTAATATTTGTATGTTTGAGAAATTTGATTTATGAGATTTCTATTTGGTTTTTGGCAAGAGGTTCTGCTAGCGGAACAGGTTAAGTCATTGAGTAATCGATGCACGGGCGCAGGGTCTTGTCCTTCTTCTCGACAAAGAAGAATCCTGTGCCGGCTGGAAAGGACAAAGGACTGATGAAGCCCGCAGCTAGGGAGTCCCCAATGTACAGTAGGTCTCCATCACCTTGGTCTCTGGTCCCGACAGAGTGTACAGTCGTCCCCGGAGCGGAGTAGTGCCAGAAAGATGGTCAATTCTGCAGTCATATGGTCAGTGCGGCGAACGCAAAGTGGCCCTAGCCTTACTGAACTCCTTCCGGATGTCCTGGTTCTCCGCAGGAATGGAGGAGTGGGCTGGGGCAACTTCCGAGCCCCCCGGGGCAGGTTGTGCTGACTTCAGGCAATGGGCATGGCAGAACAGGCTCCAGCCTATAATGGCACTAGTAGACCAGTTAATGAGGGGATCATGTCGCTGGAGCCAGGAGAATCCCAATACCACGGGAACCTGAGGAGACTTAATGAGCAGCAACTGGATGGCCTCGCTGTGGTTACATGACACACATGGGTTGATGGTAGTGGTAGTGTGGGTGACCCGGCCTATAGAATGCCTGTCCAGTGCTCTAACGTCCATGGGAATGGAGAGGGCCTGCATGGGGATATCCAGCTCAGAAACCAGGGTAGCGTCCAAAAAGCTCTCATCTGCCCCAGAGTCAATGAGGACCCGGAGAGATATAGACTGGTTTCCCCACAGTAGAATGGCATGATACTGGGTGCGAGTAGGAGGTGCAGAAAAGTTCTCCATATGGCCCATCAGAGTACTCGCTCCTACCGGTGAGCCAGGTCTTTCGCCATTCCGCTGGCGACACCCCAGCTCTGCCTAGTTGCATAGGCTTGGGAAACATGTCTCAAATGTCTTTGGTGACTCTCGGGGAACCTCGGGTAGCCTCGGATTCTTTCGCCAACGGGTCCATCGGGGGTTTCCAGGATGCCTCGGAGGCGAGGTGGAATCCTTGGACAGGCGATCGAAATCTAATCTCTTCTCCTTTCATTGTTCCCATAGTCGCCCATCTATCCTGATGGTCAAGGAAATGAGGGAATCGAGATCCATGGGTAATTCCCGGGCTGCAAGCTCGACCTTGACCTCCCCCGAGACTGAGTAGGAACATGTCGAACAGCACTTTCTGGTCCAGGCACTGTCCACTGCCAATGTGCGGAAAGAAGCTCAAAAATGAGGGCACACTGGGCTAGAAACGCCCGACAGGTACCCGGCTCTCCATTGAAACGTTCCAGGGGAGGTAAGCGGGGCTCCCGGGAAGCCGGAGTGACCAGTGAGGCGGCGCTGCTAACTGCCGAGTTACAGAGGAGTAGGCTGTAGTAGGCTGCCTCCCAGCCAATTCCTCGTGCCTAACAATGGTGGATCCATAGGAGGAGAAGGCGTTGCGCAGCTGGTCCGAGTCTGCTGGGTCAGTCATGGCCAGTTCGTACTGTCAGGTTTTAAGGTAAAACCCAGATGCAGATGACGTCGGAGTAACAACAGTTTATTAATCCGACAGGGGCAGGCAAAAGACGGGTGAAGGGCAGGAAGGGCTGGTAGGTGGGGCAAAACTACAGGACGGTAGACAGGCTCAGTGTCAGGGCATGCAGAACGGGCAATGAAACAGGAAAACAAGAAAACAAGCAAACAGGAACAATCAAGAGACAGGAGCAGAGGGGAAACGCTGGCAGGCTTGACGAAACAAAACAAACTGGCAACAGACGAACAGAGAACACAGGTATAAATACACAGGGAATAATGGAGAAGATGAGCGACACCTGGAGGGGGGTGGAGACAATCACAAAGACAGGTGAAACAGATCAGGGTGGGACATTTCTAATGATCAATTAGCCTTTTAAAATGGTAAACTTGTATTAGCTAACACAACATGCCATTAGAACACAGGAATGATGGTTGCTGATAATGTTCCTCTGTACGCCTACGTAGATATTCCATAAAAAAGTCTGCCGTTTCCAGCTACAATAGTCATTTACAACACTAACAATGTTTACACTGTATTTTTTTATAATTTTATTTTAACGGACAAAAAATGTGCTTTTCTTTCAAAAACAAGGACATTTATAAGTGACCCCAAACTTTTTAAGGGTAGTGTAAATTATGAAAGTATTGACACGATGACAGGTGGTTAGAGCATTGCCAGTAACCGAAAGGTTGCTGGATCGAATCCCCACAGCTGACAAGGTAAAAATATGTAATTCTGCCCCTGAGCAAGACTGTTCCCCGGGAGCTGTGGATGTTGATTATGGCAGCTGACTCAGAGTGGTTGGGTTAAATGTGGAAAACACATTTCAGTTGAATGCATTCACTTGTACAACTGACTAGGTTTCCCCCTTTCCTTTTAATGACAAGCCTAATGTGAAGTTCAAGGTTAAAACTATCATAATGCCATTATAAGCTTTGCAATGTGAGACAACCTCTTTCACACCAATATCATACACAACATGTAAAACTACTAATGATGTGCAACTACTAATGATGTGCAACTACTAATGATGTTCAACTACTAAATATGTGCAACTACTAAAGATGTATAACTATTAAAGATGTACAACTACTAAAGATGTACAACTACTAATGATGTACAACTACGAAATATGTACAACTGCTAATGATGTATAACTCCTAATGATGTACAACTACGAAAGATGTACAACTACGAAAGATTCCGTGTTGAAAACCATGTTCTGTCCTTGGCCACAGTGCACACTTTATTCTCCTTAAAGTTGGGGTGGCTGTCTAGTGCCCAAGCTTATGGGCCTGTTAACAAGGCGATCTGTCACCGGGCGGAGTCAACTCATGGCATGGACAGATCTGCCAGTGCCTCAGCTTGGCAGGCCCCCTCACTAAGGTCACTGAAATGTCTGTTTGGCAGCCCCCCATTTCAGGTCACTGAAATGTCTGCCCTGGACCCCACTGCATAGCAATGCTGCCAACTCTGAGAAACAGTGATCTGTTAACACTACTTGAAAAGGCTCATGGTACATAGCCCTGTCATAATAATGATATGAGCTGTCATAGATGGTTGTGACAGCTAATGTCAGCTACGGTCGGTCACAGATTTTCTTCCGGATATCACCATGCAGCCACTTTTTAACGAGAGCCATAAGCGACACAGGATGTTATTGAGAGAATAATTGGGGCAGTTTGCCAGCATGGAACTGCTGTAGGTTGTTGTGTACATTGTGTCAGTGTGAGGATGACTGTCTGAGACAATTTGACAAATGTAAAGCGTTTCTACCGGGAATGCGATCTCCACATTTGTTTTCAATTATTATGATTATTTCCAGTCAGAAGACTTTTCAAATAATCTAAACCACAATTATGTACCTCTGAGTGTATCTCAGGTCTCTCCTTATTTGTGTTTTCTTTGTTGTATTCAAAAGTGTGGCATGTGTAAAGCTACCCTAACAAATTGACAAGTGTGGCATTAACCATCAATTCTTAAAAGGATGAGACTGTGGGGCTGTCTGTGCTGACAGATTTCCCTTCCTAAAAATCAATGATGAAAGCTGAGAAGACACACTATATCTCTGCTTGCTCTAGTGTGTGTGTGTGTGTGTGTGTGTGTGTGTGTGTGTGTGTGTGTGTGTGTGTGTGTGTGTGTGTGTGTGTGTGTGTGTGTGTGTGTGTGTGTGTGTGTGTGTGTGTGTGTGTGTGTGTGTGTGTGTGTGTGTGTGTGTGTGTGTTGATGGCTGATTTCCCAACTCCTGTCAGTCAAAGTGTGCATGTGGGCAGCTCACCTTGGTGCCTGTCTGTGGCTTGATCTGCCTGGGGGCATGTCCATATGAGCTATCCTGTCATCTGACACAGGTCACACCAAGGTCATTCTTGTCTGTCATCTCCATCCCAGACCCACCAGCACCAGATGGTACCCTCCTCATTACAAAAAACAGATGTATCGTCATTCTGTCATTCAGGAGTTTCTCTCCTTGGTGGTATGAATAATGTTGTACTGTGGAAACGTGTTCAACTTACTGTGTGAGTCACTAATACTGAATAAATCCATTGTTTTGTGTACAATGCAGCCACTTTTAATGTAGGCTTTCATGCCATATGTAGTGGCCATAATATTTACCATGTATGATACTATATATACCTCACATGCGACTCGTAATAAAGACTAAATAATTAGCCTATTAGATGAATGATCTTTATCTGACTCCATAGGATAAACAGAAATATGCAAGAGACTATGGCTGAGTTACAGTAATAGGCAATGGAGAAATGTTTGATAATAGAATTCTAAATACAAGTGTATTTAATTACTTTGTAAAAATGGATTCACATAAAAGGCATCAACTTAAGTTACAAAGCATTAACAAGCATTACAAGTCACTATTTTAAGGAGAGAGAGAGATAGAGAGAGAGAGGGAGAGAGAGAGAGACCCCATAGCCCAAAAGTTCATGCGGTACAGAGACATAGAAGGAAAGCGTATCTCACCACATCAGGTCAGGAACAAATAATGACAATCATAGACCCTTTTATAAGCTCCTGAGTTGTTTAGCGTTGTTGACCAATAGTACTACTGTAAAGTTAACCTCCAATCAGATATCAGACCTACATGATGTTACTGCTGCTTCTCAGAGGTGTGACAGTGGTGGTTGGCAAGACCAACACGGAAAGTGCTGAATACATAAGACAACACATAGCAAATGCTTGCCTACAGTTGGTAAGAAGAGTCACTAAGCTCCCCTACATCATTCTCTCTTGGACACATCTGATTCTGGATCAGAAGTGTTCAAAACTGGACAGCCTGCACGGTAGTCAATGTAGACAATCTACAGACCATCAGTTCATGGTCCTAGCAGCATCACTTCAGGAGTGTGCTTTTGGCACATAGCATTGTCTTCTTCTTTAGACATGCAAATGTCCTTAGGTAACACCTTCCTGCAAGCAAGCTAGAAAGGAAAGCTCCATTCTTCTTTGTAAAAGCAAAAGGTACATCATAGATTAATTGACATTTCAATGTACATGTTTACAAAGTCAAAGTATTGGAGTGTCCATCACAAAGGACTGAGCTCAATCCTACAGTAAATTTGTGGGCAGAACTGAAAAAGCGTGTGCGAGCAAGGAGGCCTACAAACCTGACTCAGTTATACCAGCTCTGTCGGGAGGAATGGGCCAAAATTCACCCAACTTATTGTGGGAAGCTTGTGGAAGGCTACCTGAAATGTTTGACCCAATTTAAACAATTTAAAGGCAATGCTACCAAATACTAATGGAGTGTAGTATGTAAACTTCTGACCCACTGGGAATGTGGTGAAAGAAATAAAAGCTGAAATAAATCTTTCTCTCTACTATTATTCTGACATTTCACATTCTTAAAATAAAGTGGTGAGTCCTAACTGACATAAAACAGGGAATTATTACAATAATTAAATGTCAGGAATTGTGAAAAATTGAGTTTGAATGTGTTTGGTGTATGTCAACTTCCGACTTCAGCTGTATGTGCATTTCCCCGTCAGTGTTGCATTTTCATCAAATGTATTTTTTATGGATAAAGTGTGTGTGTAAGTAAATATGTAGCGCACATCAAAAACACTTGTCTGTTTAGATTCCCATGTACTGAATGAAGAATGCAAGTTAAATCGGGTTTTCATCACATTTTCAACTCTGGCACTACTGATGGTTTTGTCACCAAAAGTATTGTGTTGATAAAGCGAATGTGCCTGCTCTGGTATCGTCACATGCGCTCTTGCCAACAGCTCGCAGATACAGTGCGGGTATAGCCTACATAATATGCAAGATTATAAATGCAAGATCATTTGTATTTGTCAAATGGCAGCCAATCATCGATCATCATGTCAACAGAATAAGACCCTCAATATTTATTGAAAAGACCATCAAACTCATTACCATGTGCTTTCACCACCCTGTGAAGTTAATCCTAACTTATTTCATGATGTCCTGACATTTTCTTATCTAACATGTACTTTAATCGCGTAAAAAAATTGGATGGGAATCTCTTAAGGATTGGCCCCTTTTTTAAATGAATGAATTTACAATATTTGCCTAACATGACATACCCAAATCTAACTGTCTGTAGCTCAGGCCCTGAAGCAAGGATATGCATATTCTTGGTACCATCTCAAAGAGATCTGATAAAAGATAATACAAAGAAAAAACAACCAGAATTATTTCATGTTTGAAATGCAAGAGAAAGGCCATAATTCTGATTTTGGCCACTAGATGGCAGCAGTGTATGTGCAAAGTGTTAGACTGATCCAATGAAGCATTGCATTTCTGTTCAAAATGACTTATCAAGACTGCCCAAGTGTGCCTAATTTGTTTATTTATAGCTACTCATGTTCAAAACTGTGCACTCTCCTCAAACAATTGCATGGTATTATTTCACTGTAATATGTCCTGTAAATTGAACAGTGCAGCTAGATTAACAAGAATTTAAGCTTTCTGCCAATATAAGATATGTCTATGTCCTGGGAAATGTTGTTGTTACTTACAACCTCATGCTAATTGCATTAGCCTACGTTAGCTCAACCGTTCCGCAGGGGACCCACCAATCCTGAAGAAGTTTTAATATCAAACCATTTTGAGGACGTTGGAATTATATTTTGGACAAACGTGTGCATGCCTACAGGAAACTTTTGAAGTAGCCTAATCAGATTAAAGCATTGTGAATTGTTGTGTTTATGCCACATATAAAATGTAAAATATTTTAAAAGTTAAATGACAAATATTTAGGCTTTATTGGAACGTTGGGTTGTAGGTACGTGATGATGCACTGTTTTTGGCATCGACTTTGTGCCTTGAGTGTAAACATGGTTTCTGTGTCAGTTCCTGCAGTTGTTTTGGTTCCCTTTGCTAGCTTCCCTGTTTCTATATTGTCTACTTATACTTTTAACAGATGTCATCCCTCTAAGACCCCTAACCACTTCGAACTAGAAAAAGCATACACCGCAAATTCATGTTCTGTCAACTCCAATCTGTACTAGCAGTTGCCAAGGCCAGTAACTGCTTTTTGAGAGACGTTAATATGTATTTAATACGTATTGTTAAATGCGATGCGTCTCTATTGTCGAAGTAAGAGGAAATATCGGCCTTATTTTGACAGGATGTTCTCGAGCAATCTGGCGCCACTGACAGGAAGCATAAAGTCATCGTTCTCACCAGGGGACCCATGGAGAATGTGGTCATATGGCCCTGTCCCCTTGTCTTTCGCCATCTGGAGACTTGTCACATCAGACTGTCAAAATGTAGTAATATAGTCACGATACAAAGACGAGAAGAAGAGGGGAAAAAACGCACTACCCTCCCCTGTGCCCAATAAAAAACTTACACAACCCTCCCCATAGCAAAAAGTGCAGGGGAGGACTTGATGTTGTAATGTTAGCACAGCTGGTATGCTTTTATGTAGAAGGGGACCCTCAACCTTAGTTGTCAATCTCACTGTCTCAGTGTGCACCATTTATCACCTTTTGCTGCTCTGCGTGTCCTGGGTACGGGCTACAGGGAGGGTGCTTAAGACGTGTGCAAAAGTACACAAGTTTCTGCCCCGGGCACCTCACCTCTAAAAAGGTGTTGGATTCCCGGATTCTTCTAATTCATGTATATATATACATATATCTTTTATATATATATATTGCACATTTCAGTGGCTCAAATTACACATCATCCAACACAGGAGGTTGGTGGCACCTTAATTGGGGAGGATGGGCTTGTGATAATGGCTGGAGTGGCATAAGTGGAATGATATCAAACACATGGTTTATATGTGTTTGATGCAATTCCCTTCACTCCGTTCCAGCCATTATCTTGCCAAATATCTGAGGAGGTCAAAGAGAAATCAAATAGATCCAACAGAATATACAGTGCATTCGGAAAGTATTCAGACCCCTTGTCTTTATCCACATTTTGTTACATTACAGCTTTATTTTTAAATGGATTAAATCATCCCCCCCCTCATCAATCTACACACAATACCTCATAATGATAAAGCAAAAACTGTTTTTTAGAGTTTTTGCAAATGTATTAAAAATAAATAATAGGAATATCACATTTACGTAAGTATTCAGACCCTTTACTCAGTACTTTGTTGAAGCACCTTTGGCAGCAATTACAGCCCTGAGTTTTCTTGGGTGTGACGCTGCAAGCTTGGCACACAAGCACTTGTGGGAGTTTCTCCCATTCTTCTCTGCAGATCCTATCAAGCTCTGACAGGTTGGATGGGGAGCGTCGCTGCACAGCTATTTTCAGTTCTCTCCAGAGACGTTCGATCGGGTTCAAGCCCGGGCTCTGGCTGGGCCACAATAGGACATTCAGAGACTTGTCCCGAAACCACTCCTGCTTTGTCTTGGCTGAGTTCTTAGGGTCGTTGTCCTGTTGGAAGGATGAACTTTGGATCTCATGAACTTTGGATCTCAAATCAATTCAAGGATCAGGGAATTGGGCAATGCCTTAAGAAGAAAAATACTGATAGAGGATCTTCACCACCATTCAAACCCCCATGGGGCTTACGTAACCTCAGGTAAGATGAGGTGAGGGTAAGGTACTGTAAGAGAGCTGCGGAAAAGGATGAAGTGAGTGGAAATGTGTGTAGCATGATGCCCGGTGTCTTCAGGAACGAGAGCATAGTGCTAATGAGGACCAGAGAGAAAATAGAGAGTGGGAAAGTAAAAGAAAGAAAAAAAGAAAGTGCGATTGAAAGAAAGATCGAAAGAAATAGTGTGATAGAAAGACATGGTCAATATGGACATGAGTCATCAATGGAAAAGGTGAGGTGCTGTGTTTTATCATGGCACAGGTGGTTATTTGGATTCAAAGGTTTGTGGGACCTTTATCATTCACACATTCTAAATACCAATCTGCTTAGGAGACGAGTGCAGTTTCTTAATGTGCACAATTACTCTTTAAGGGCTTGAAATCCTTTGTTCTGTTATCTCACATCATTACAACAGCTAAATGAGTCCTCTTTTATTTTGTTGAGCTAGCGAGACGGAATGTGGATGTTTATTTCAAGTCTGCAAGTCTGAAATCCAGAAAGATATTTACCTTCAAAGGGGAAACATCTCACATCATTAAGAACATGATACTGGCAGACAAACCCACACTATTTCCCAAGGTAGCATGCTTGAGCTCAGTTTTCCAGAACATAAAATGTCAAATTGCAAATAAAACGACCTGCTCCATGCATAAACAATACAACTGTAAATGTGTTCCATTTCCCTCTCGATCAGACTAACATCGGAGTGCATTTCTCCAACCACTGCTTTTTTTGTGAGTAAGCAACATAAGTGCTGCTGAGATTGGCACAGTAATAGAGGAACTTTTAATGGCAAAAGCTTGACAGCTCTGTGAGGAACAGGTAGAAACGCAGGAGGCTTCAAATGACTTTTAGCTCCATCTGTAAGAAAGAGGCCTTTCAGAGTCAGAATATCAGTGCCGACAACATCACGTCACAACCACATATAAGAATATCTATATTATTTTGTGTTTTATTTTCTTTCTTTTAATGCATTTTGTTTGAATTTGTTCAAAAATAAATAAAATAATTGCCTTAAAATAATTTTTTGGACTATTTAAATCCACAAATGATCTGGAAGTGAAAACAAAACAAATCAATGTCAACCGCCATCAACGAAGGTGACGCACCGACCCAAGAGGCTCAACACCCTGCTCAGAATGCACCGCGTGTCCCGAAGCATCCCCAACCAGATGGGGTATTTGTTTTTATAAACCCACAGGGAACCGCCGCTGCTTGGCACAGCGACGAGTGGGGAAAATAATGACATGACATCTGATAATAGCTGCGTTCCTGATGAATTGGCTCTTTTAATGGATTTATAATTCATGCCTGTGTGTTGCCCTTGCCGCCGATGCCACTGATGGCTGTGGTAGCGAAGGGGTTAACCTTCTGGATCAGCGGAGGCCAAAGACTCATTGATGAGAGGTGCGTTTGTATTCCATCAGGGGTGCGGTGACTACATTACTTACCACCAATGTTCCCTCTCATTTTTTTTCAGCACTGAGCAAATTTCCTGTCTGCTGAGCGCAAACTTGAACACTGTGAAAATGCTGTGCAACATCCAGCATGTGTTTACTGTGAACACTGAGGTTGTACCCGCTTTAAGTTACAGTTTCAGACAGTGGTCAAATGGGTATTTGAGCATAATGTACGCCTACCAGAGTGACCTCCCATCAAAAACAAAGGATAAAATGCATCCCATAACATTTTAACATGGACATAGCTGTTCTCTCATTCAGTCTACAGTAGCAGTCAATGTGTGATGTTCAATGGAAGCCTACATTCCATCAAACATTCCATGCAGGGCTTGACATGAACCTGTCTATCCACCGGGTCCTTCAGACAAGGTGGTGATTGAAAATGTTGCTGTGGTGTTTGAGGAAGACCCCTTTACAAAATAAAAGGCATTATTATTACCATAAGATTATTACAGAGAATCAGACAAATTATGCTACCCTCTGCCTATATCTTATTAAGGACCTTCTCAAAAAACAACACTGCCCCTTTAAGACAAATTAAAGGGTCTTTACCCGACTAGCTTTTCAAAGATTTCCAGAACTGTAATGTTTTGTGCTCTTGTAGAAAGCAACCACTCCCCCATTGCTGATTACAAATGACCTATAACTGGTCTAATAACTCACTAACTAGAAAAGGATATGAACAAAATGTGCACACGTGGCTACATGCAAATCATGTGTTTGGGGCGCTGCGCAGTGGTGCCCTGCTGCGTTTGTTTGTTTCTTGTTGGTTGTTTAAACTTCTTTCAACTCGACAAAACAACCCGGGTTGAAGGACTACTAAGACGCAAGAGGAAAAGGGGCAGGGAAGGCGGTGTGCGGCATTGGTCGAAAAGGAACAAAACAAAGATCCGCTTCCAACTACCCTTGCTCTCCAATGTCCAATCGCTTCAGGGGAAAATGGACGAATTGCGGGTAAAACTCACGGTATCTGTATGAATGCAGGGAGGCCTGTGTGATGGTCTTTTCTGAAACTTGGCCCAACTCTGAAGGCACCCCTGACGGATTCACTATCACTGGTACGGACAGAGACAGTGAAGCTACTGGTAAAGGAGCACGGAGGCGGAGTCTGTGGTCTGATAAATGATAGATGGTGTAAAACTATGATTGTCAGGAATAAAATATGCATTCCTGATATAGAGCTACTGTCAGTGTCGCTGCGCCCCTTCTACCTCCCCCGTGAATTTCCCCAGCTTTTTTTTGACAGTTGTTCATATCCATCCAAGAGCAAACAGTGTCAATGCAGCTGACATCATTTTTAACCTCACTCAAGAGCTTGATGCAATTTCCCCCGATGTGCCCAAATTCATCCAGGGGGATTTCAATAGCTGTACTCTTATGCACAATTTGAGTACTTACACCCAGTATGTGACTTGTCTAACAAGGAAAAATAAGATAAATGACTTATGTTACGGCTCGATCCCCAAAGCGTATTCATCCTTGGCCAGACCTCCACTGGCTGGATCAGATCATAACACTGTTTTTCTACAACCAACTCATAGACAGTTACTCAAAAGGGAGAAGGCGGTGGAAAAACAAATACAGGTGTGGGACAATGACAGTATTGATCAGTTGCAGGGATGCTTTGATTGTACCTCCTGGAGCGTATTTGAAGAATCATCAGCTGGCCTGAATGAGTTCACTAACGTACTATCTGGCTATATTGAATTCTTTGTTGATTGGGTGATCCCAAAAAACATGTAAGATATTGCCAAACAACAAATCATGGGTGACCAAATAGCTGAAAGGGGTGCTTAATAAGAAGAAACAAGTGTTTACCTCCGGGAATCCACTCGAAAGAAAAGAGGTACAG
Source organism: Oncorhynchus keta (assembly GCF_023373465.1). Taxonomy (NCBI): domain Eukaryota; kingdom Metazoa; phylum Chordata; class Actinopteri; order Salmoniformes; family Salmonidae; genus Oncorhynchus; species Oncorhynchus keta. Next base: position 40,711,613 of record NC_068443.1, read on the forward strand.
AGAGAGGTGAACAAAAAGATTAAAAAGGCGAGATGCCAGTACAAGGATAAGGTGCAACAGATAATGTTACAGGGAGACTGTCTGCCTGGTTGGGCATTATGAACATGGCCAACGCCCCCTTCAAAGGTAGGCAACGTATCGATCCCTGCCTGGACAAGAGGGTGTGCCTCTCTACAGCCAAATGAACAAAACAAGTTCTTCGCCCGCTTTAAACAGGTGTCGCCCCCGCTCCCCTGGCCTGTCTGGAGGAGGATGTCATGGCAACCAAGAGTGCACTTGTCGGCGATGAGGATGTCTTACAAAGAGTGTTCAAAAGCGCTGGAGCACGAAAGAAGTTTACAAACACCCTAGTATTTGGTAGCATTGCCTTAAATTGTTTAACTTGGGTCAAACATTTTGGGTTGCCTTCCACAAGCTTCCCACAATAAGTTGGGTGAATTATGGCCCATTCCTCCTGACAGAGCTGGTGTAACTGAGTCAGGTTTGTATGCCACCTTGCACGCACACACTTTTTCAGTTCTGCCCACACATTTTATATAGGATTGAGGTCAGGGCTTTGTGATGGCCACTCCAATACCTTGACTTTGTTGTCGTTAAGCCATTTTGCCATAACTTTGGAAGTATGCTTGGTGTCATTGTCCATTTGGAAGACCCATTTGCGACCAAGCTTGAACTTCCTGACTGATGTCTTGAGATGTTGCTTCAATATATCTACATAATTTTCCTTTCCTCATGATGCCATCTATTTTGTGAAGTGCACCAGTCCCTCCTGCAGCAAAGCATCCCTACAACATGATGCTGCCACCCCCGTGCTTCATAGTTGGGATGGTGTTCGTCGGCTTGCAAGCCTCCTCCTTTTTCCTCCAAACATAATGATGGTCATTATGGCCAAGCAGTTCTATTTTTGTTTCATCAGACCAGAGGACATTTCTCCAAAAAGTACGATCTTTGTCCGATCTGCGTCTTGCATAGTTAGCTTTTTTGCATACTGGCGTCTTGCATAGTTAGTTTTGCATACTAGGACGTCTTGCATAGTTAGTTTTGCATACTCACGTCTTGCATAGTTCGTTTTGCATACTTCGTCTTGCATAGTTCGTTTTGCATACTACGTCTTGCATAGTTCGTTTTGCATACGGGGTACGTCTTGCATAGTTCGTTTTGCCTACTAAAACGTCTTGCATAGTTCGTATCATTTTGCATACTACTCTCTTGCATAGTTCGTTTTGCATACTGGACGTCTTGCATAGTTCGTTTTGCATACTTGGCAACACACGTCTTGCATAGTTCGTTTTGCATACTGCAGACGTCTTGCATAGTTCTGATTTTACATACGCAACGTCTTGCATAGTTCGTTTCGCATACTTCTCTGTGCCTTGCATAGTTCATAGTTTTTGCATACTACGTCTTGCATAGTTAGTTTTATTTTGGTATGTGGCATTGAAAATTGCCAATATTGCATTGATTCGATCACAATTCCCAGAGTAAAGGGAAATGTTGATAATGCTTCTCTGTGATATCTCTTCAATGTGGCGGCCCCAAGGGAGCTGCGCACCCACTCACTCTCGAGGCTTAGTGGGAACATTGCTTACCACTCGTTCTCCTCTCGGTCTGACTTACACACACTGGTGTAGTCATGCTTTGTGTCAGAGGCGCTTGACTCTTGAGGCTGTTCGATACCTATCACTTTAAGAACATGCTGCCCTTGGTGCCCAACACAGCGTGGCATGATTTGACTCTTGAGGGTGTCCGATACTTATCACGGTAAGAGCAAGAGCGATGCCATATCGCCATTGATGCCCATACACTGTGGCCTGATTTGACTCTTGAGACTGTTCATTGGTTATCACCATAAGAGCACGAAACAGTGCCATATTGCCTTTGATGCCCACACAGTGTGGCCTGGCTTGACTTGCTGACACTTTTTTTTGTCCAATCTGTTGGCCACATATATTTTCTATTGATTAGTTTAGGCTTGAATCACTCTACTCTTGCTATCATTACGGAGACACTTTAATTTGCCCAACCGTTCGTGCGAATATCGCCGACCAGTCAGATGTATCCATGACCTCGAGGCCCTACCGAGTGACATGATTGAGTTTGTGTATTCCATTCCTCGCTCCTGTGTTCTTTAGCTTTCTCCACCACCTTGAAAAGGTGAGAAAGCAAAAAATAATGTTTTTAATGAGAGAGAGAGAGAGAGAGAGAGAGAGAGAGAGAGAGAGAGAGAGAGAGAGAGAGAGAGAGAGAGAGAGATAAAAGGAAAGGGGAAACCAAATAGCTTTCATGGACATCTGGTGTTTCTTTGTGATGGTGTATGCTACGAGACTCCAGAGGGTGCATCCTTTGATATGGTTGTGTTCTATTTTTTTCAACTTCTGCATGGAAACCTGTAACCAAAGGTGATTTAATTTGAGGAAAACGACAGCGAACTCGAAATAGGGCTTTGAAATGGCGTGGTATTGTCAAAAGGACGCACTATATTCTGTTCTTTGCCAATATCACAGTGTACATGCCACAATGCGTTCTCGTCGTAACAGACTTTTGAGTGTCAAATCACTCCAGGTCAATCACTCTTATTTGGAAAAGGCTGTCGTTGGAGAAACCATGCTGTGTTAAAAGTCATCCATCATTATGAACCTCCGCCCCTTTACAGATGGGGTCACTGCTCCTCAATTGGTGAATAACCGGGGCGATTATGTTTCTGTTCAACGCTTGTAAATTAGAGTTTTTCTTACACACATTTTTCAATTGTAGATACAGGTCTGACAGTAGAGTGACTCCATTACAGACGTTCGATTTAACAAATGCTCGCTATAACAGAGTGCTTATTTGAGCAATGGCATTAGGCTTGATCCTTCATTTAGCACATCGATTCTCAACTGAGGTTTTGAAAGGGTCGCGAGTGTTTAGCTGTATTTGTAGCAATTATTGTGGCATTTGTGTTTTGTCGATTGCAAGATATCGTGTCCTTTTTCAATAAAGCCATTGGACTTCTCATGGTACCTTCAGGCGTTTGGAAATTTCTCCCAAGAATGAACCCGACTTGTGGAGGTCTAAAATAACATTTCTGAGGTCTTGGCTGATTTCTTTAGATTTTCCCATGATGTCAAGCAGAGGCACTGAGTTTGAAGGTAGGCATTGAAATACATCCAAGAGTCAACCTCCAATTGACTCAAATGATGTCAATTATTCTATGAGAAGCTTCTAAAGCCATGACATCATTTTCTGGAATTTTCCAAGCTGTTTAAAGGCACAGTCTACTTAGAGTATGTAAACTTCTGACCCACTGGAATTGTGATACCGTGAATTATAAGTGAAATAATATGTCTGTAAACAATTGTTGGAAAAATTACTTGTGTCATGCACAAATTAGATGTCCTAACGGACTTGCCAAAACTATAGTTTGTCAACAAGAAATGTGTGGAGTGGTTGACTGTTTATTTTAAGTAGACTAATTTTACATGGCTTTGTTAAGAATACTGCCTGACGGCAGCCCTACTTCCTTGCCCCCCTTTAAGGCAGGCTTTTCAAAACGGAGGTCGGTACTAGTTTACAGGTTCACAGGCTTTTCAAAATGGGTGTAGTACTAGTTTACAGGTTTACAGGAGCTACAGTATGTTACCATGCACTGTCTATCTGAGATTGCTAAGTAATTACAATGGCTGCTCCTGATGATTCCTCACTCCAAGAAGAGCTGGATGACAAAACATTTTCTGCTGTTCTTTTACATAGGAACATACAGACCTGTTTGCTTGAGCCAGAATACGCTGAAGAGGAGTTGAGATGGCGAGAAAAATAATTGCGAGACCAGCAAGCAGGGGTGGCAGCCTAGACCAGCTGGACCAGGACTCAGAAGGGCAAATGATAAATTAGTAAATATTTTGCTGTCGGTAGCTAACTAAGCAATATAAGCTATTTACAGAATAATATAGCTATTTACAGCAATATAATCTTTTTACAGAAGGCATTGTTGTCCAATACAATTTGGTGATCGATTCGGCCATAACGGGGCTAGATTGCTACAAGGCATACATAAAAAAAAATGTACCGTAGTCTAACATTAAAGCTAACTAGCCTAGCTATCCTTAATGCTTTTTTTGACATTGACATTTTTAAGAAATGTTTTGATGATGATGGCAGAGAGTAAAGGAATGACTTTGGGTTTATGACTCACATTAGTCTTGGAGTAACTATACCGTGTGTTGTAGCTAGCTAGCTAGCGTGTATCTGTGATATGTCTCATAAACCTACACCATGCTGCTACTCTAGGAATAAAGACAGTACACAATGATTACCCATGAATATGTAGTAGCGTATTTGGCTTTCTCTCACAGACAGTACCGCTTGGATACAAAGGAGTTGATGAAGACGAGATGTGAAAGGACCAATAGCAATATTCTTCCCTTATATCACGGTGACTAGGAACACCTCACTGCACCACCCAAACACAACATATGCAACTTTTCCCGTTGTAGAACTGTAGAATTTATTATAGCGTTAGTAGTATATTAGTAATTTATTATTTTACTGTATATACTGTATATACAGAAAGTATTCACACACCTTGACCTTTTTCTAAATAAATTGTGTTACAGCCTGCATTTAAAATGGATTAAACTGTGATTTTTATGTCACTGATCTACACACAATACCCCAAAATGTCAAAGTGGAATCAAGTTTTTTTAAAGTTTTTTTTTTACAAATGATTTAAAAAATGGAAAGCGATCATGTCTTGAGTCAAGAAGTATTCAACCCTTTTGTTAATGCTTAAATAAGTCCAGGAATAAAAATGTACATAACAAGTCACATAATAAGTTGCATAGACTCACTCTGTGTGCAATAATGGTGTTTAACATGTTTTTCGAATGACTACCTCATCTCTGTACCCCACACATAAAATTATCTGTAAGGTCCCTCAGTCGAGCAGTGAATTTCAAACACCGATTCAACCACAAAGACCAGGGAGGGTTTCCAATGCCTCACGAAGAAGGGTACCTATTAGTAGAAGGGTCAAAAAAACAGACATGGAATATCCCTTTGAGTGTGGTGAAGTTATTAATTACACCCAGTCACCACAAAGACACAGGCGTCCTTCCTAACTCAGTTGCTGGAGAGGAAGGAAACCGCTCAGGGATTTCCCCATGAGGCCAATGGCAACTTTAAAACAGTTACAAGTGCCTGTGATAGGAGATTTTGTTTTTAGGATGAATCAACAACATTGTAGTTACTTCACAATACCAACCCAAATGACAGAGTAAAAAAAAGGAAGCCTGTACAGAATAGAAATACTCATTAATAATGCAATAAGGCAGTGACGTAAAGCTGCAAAGAATGTGGCAAATGAAATTAACTTTATGGCCTGAATACAAAGCATTATGTTGGGGCATCACTGAGTACCACTCTTCATATTTTCAAACATGGTGATGGCTCCATCATGTTATGGGTTTGCTTGTCATCTGCAAAGAATAGGGTGTATTTTTAGGATAGAACATGGACAAAATAGAGCTAAGCACAGGCAAAATCCTAGAGGAAAACCTGTTTCAGTTTACTTTCCACCAGACATTGGGAGACAAATTCACCTTTCAGCAGGACAATAACCTAAAACACATGACCAAATATACACTGGAGTTATAAGATATATATATTTAATACATTTTGAATTCAGGCTGTAACATAACAAAATGCATTTTGGCTCAAACAAATAAGTCAAGGGGTATGAATACTTTCTGAAGGCAGTGAGTATACAAAACATTAAGAACACCTGCTCTTTCAATGACACACTGACCAGTTGAATCCAGGTGAAAATGATGATCCCTTATTGATGTCACTTGTTGTTAAATACACTTCAGTCGGTGTAGATGAAGGGGAGGAGACATGTTAAGGAAGGATTTTTACGCCTTGAGACAATTGAGACACGGATTGTGTATGTGTGCCATTCAGAGAGGGTGTGCCATTCAGAGAGGGTGTGCCATTCAGAGAGGGTGTGCCATTCAGAGAGGGTGTGCCATTCAGAGAGGGTGTGCCATTCAGAGAGGGTGTGCCAGTCAGAGAGGGTGTGCCATTCAGAGAGGGTGTGCCATTCAGAGAGGGTGTGCCATTCAGAGAGGGTGTGCCAGTCAGAGAGGGTGTGCCATTCAGAGAGGGTGTGCCATTCAGAGAGGGTGTGCCATTCAGAGAGGGTGTGCCATTCAGAGATGGAAATATTTAAGTGCCTTTGAGCAGGGTATGGTAGTAGGTGCCAGGCGCACCGGTTTGTGTAAAGAACTGCAACGCTGCTGTTTTTTTTCCAATGTTTGGTATACTCAGTGTATGTCATACATTGCCATAACTGTCCCTGCCTACTGCTGTGTAAACTCGCCTTGATCTTCAGAGCAAATAAAATATGTCTTGAATACAAGCCATGTCGAGTTATTTGCTATATTGACAGAATAATCTACTGCAGGGGTGTCAAACTCATTTCGCATCGTGGGCCACATACGGCCTAGGGAGATGTCAAGTGGGCCGGACCATTAAAATTATACCATACTCTGCTATAAATAACCAAAATATCATGTCTTTCCTTTGTTTTGGTGTAAAGAAGCACAAGAACATTAGGAAAATATTGAAATTTAATGAACTATCCTTTTACAAAACATTTCATGAAACACCTCATATTTCCTTAGACAAATTTGCAATTTACTTTTATCATTCACAAATATGCATTGCAACTGATCCCACTGATTGTACAAAGGCACAAAACTTTAATTGGTACTGAAAAATATAGTAATGCACTTTAAGATTAAATGAGACTTTTAAAGAAAGGAATTTTTAAACCACTTACACCACTTGTAATCCCTGCGTACACCTTACAAACTAAGGAGAGTGATTTTTCGCCTGTCCTGTAAAATGAAACATACATACACATACAATACATACTGAAAATTTATGGAGTTGTATGAACAGTAGAATTCCATCACACAACTTTTGTTTTGAAGCTGCTGACTAACATTAAAGTGCACATTTTTTAAATCACCACAGTAAGGATTCATCTTCACAGAGCTGTATTCTTTCAATGCAAACAGTATCTAAGGCAGCATTTTAAAGGTGTTAGTCTAGTTTTTCGCTGTGATGAGTCTCGTAGTGGCGTCGAATATTATATTCCTTCAATACCGAAACTTGTTGCAAACACACCAAGCACAAAGGTTTTCCGTGCATCTCTGTAAATAAATAGGACATGGTCCATTTTTCTTTGAAAATTCTACACTCCTTATCTACTTTTCTCCGTTTGGATAACGACATTTTGGCTAATGAGGGTGTAGCGGAGAGGTAGAGACCAAGGTATTAATAAAAATATTAATTCCATGTCTTTTATGCATTTTTTCCACTTTCAAATTATCCTGCGGGCCTGATCGAATATGTTTGACACCCCTGATCTACTGTTTACTTGCCAACAAATCAAAGTTTAAATGATACACCAACTCCCTGTATCATTTGTTTTACCAGTAAGACTGAAGCTAGTTTATCCAAATGCAATGAATTAATATCACAATGAATTGATCCAGAAATTGAAGTCATCACTTTATTGATTTCTGATGCAGCTGAAATAATTTTGTTACTTGTTGGTACACTTGTAAAAAACAATATGACATAAAGCACCCTTTATATATATATGTACAACAGCTAACAATATCTATTTTAAAAACCCCACATGATTTCACGTATGGAAAATCACACAATTTCACAATGTGCTTTTGGAACAGCTCATGTGATGATGTGGATTTTTGTAGTATAAATCATGTGGAATCATATTAAACCATGTGCTTTTGGAACACTTCACGTGATGATATTTCACATGAACTTTCACATGTGGATTTTCACGTGATCGCATAACCTTTCACACGTGGATAGTGAGAGAAAAATGACGTATTTACCTGATTTGTTTGATATTAATAGTTAACCATTAAAACCTCTTAGTCCGCCCCATCCCGCATGCGGGATCGTGACTACAGCCTCAAGCTCATTACCATAACGCAACGTTAGCGATTTCTAAAAATCGCAAATGAAATGAAATAAATATGCCTGCTCTCAAGCTTATCCTTTTCTTAACAATCCTGTCGTCTCAGATTTTCAAAATATGCTTTAGAACCAGAGAAAATCAATAATTTGTGTAAGAGTGGTGATAGCTAGCTTAGCATTTAGCGTTAGCATTTAGCACGCAACATATTCACAAAAACCAGCAAAGGGATCAAATAAAATAATTTACCTTTGAAGAACTTCAGATGTTTCAATGAGGAGACTCTCAGTTACATAGCAGATGTCCAGTTTTTCCTGAAAGATTCTTGTGTAGGACACATCGTTCCGTTTTGTTACTATGCATTTGGCTACCGAAACTAACCGAAAATTCAGTCACCTACACGTCAAACTTGTTTCCGAATTAACTCCATAATATCGACTGAAACATGGAAAACGTTGTTTGAATCAATCCTCAAGGTGTTTTGTCATATATCTCTTCATTGAAATGGCAGTCCTAGAAGCCTGCATTCTTCTCTGATTCGGATGGGAAAATACTGGTAGCTGACTTTTGCGCACCAATTTCCACGCAGACACCGTGCGGGACACTTGGCAATTGTAGTCTCTTATGGTCAATCTTCCAATGATATGCCTACAAATACGTCACAATGCTGCAGACACCTTGGGGAAACGCTAGAAAGTGTCCGTTCATTCCTGTCGCATTCACAGCCATATAAGGCGATCATGGAAAACGTACCTTCAGAAATCCTGTTGATTTCCTGGTCGCTCAAACATCTTGGTTTTGCCTGCAGCTTTTGTTCTAAGGCACTCACAGTGAAAATCTTTGCAGTTCTGGAAACGTCAGAGTGTCTTCTTTCCAAAGCTATCAATTCCAAGCATAGTCGAGCATCTTTTCGTGAAAAAATATTGCGCTTAAAACGGGCACGTGTTTTTATCCAAAAATGAAATACTGCCCCTATAGGACTAACAAATAGTAAGACATTGCTGTTCTACTAATGCTGTGTTTCTGTTAAGGGATGGTTTCCACTCTAGCTTCCCGCAGTTAGTCTAGGCGTATGGTCAAGGAAAATGGGTTTTGCCAGAAATAGCTTGAGCTCACAATGACTGGGTGATAAAAACCTACAGCTGGCATTCCAAATACAAGATGTGGTGTTTGTGACTAGAGATAGCCTGGAAGAGTTTAGAACAATCCCTCATTGTCTCAAAATCATCCAGGCATCTGGGAAACTAAGCCAGGTTGGGGGTAAACAACATCTGTGCAGATAACCAGGAGATGAACCCAGGATGGCTTGTGATGCCCCCCGATCAGCATGGGAGGGGTAGAACCAACCCTGACTAAGCATTTTTAGGTCTCTGTTTTTTAATTGTCAGTTAAGCTCTCGGCAACACACTCAAGAGTGTGGGGTGAACGGTTTCGTTATTGCAATAATTAATCAATATTAAATAAAGATGATTGTTAAGAAATTACAAAGTCTCTCTCAGTATGAATTTCCACAACATTTTTGGCGACAAGGAGGTGATCTGCAATTTCACCTGTTGACCCATCTGGGTAAACTGTGCACAGGGGATCTGAAATTGGGATCCCAGTGGAAACCACACTCATGATAGAGCAGCTGGATCTGAGAGGAAGTGGGCATGGGTGGATGCCAGATCCCGAACATGGTACTGAGAGAGGTAGGCTTGCAAATCTATCAATAAGTGATGAAAATATAAGAAAAAATGAACCAAATAAAAAAATTATAAGCCACTGCTGAGGGTACACTCAGAGTAAGGTCTTTCTTAAGAGGGCCGCAGCTGAGGTGACTAGCAGGACTGAGTTGAGTTGATAAGAGTGTTCTTAAGTGAGGTATCCTTGGGCAGAATTGTTCATTAGCCAGTTGCAGACAACCAAAAGTCCAGATCCGTGGTACTGAGTTGATCACAGAAGAACTGGGGAAGTTCATGTGGAGTGAAGGACTAGAGCGCGGGTAATCTTGCGAGAGAACTCGGCTTGGTGAAGCTCATTGAACGAGGGACAAGAGTGCAGGTGACGCCTTGAGAGGGCAGCTGGCTTGGTGAAGTTCAAATTATAACGTGTAATGTTTAGATAGTTTTTTGGGGGGATAAATGAGGTAAACAGGTGTGCCCTGGGTTACTATTGTTAGATCTTATTGTGAGTGTTTTGTCATTCCTGGCACTTCACCGGAGTTGGATTTAAGAAAATATGAGTTAAGATTGGACTTTTGGGACGGTGTTACTCAATTAGATAGGAGACAAGGGTACTCGGGTAATCTATACCACAGAAATCGCAGCAGGTGATACACCCCAACTACAACTAATTAGGCAATATTTTGATAATGGTATGGGTTTCCCGGTTCATATAGACAGGGTTTGAAATCTAACCGTTTTGTTCTCCTTGTCCGACTCATTCCCCTGTGTGTTGTTGTTTTTGTTTTCTGTGAATGTGAATGTGATATGAGAGTGTGTGAGAGGAGAAATAAGTGTTTGTCTTAAGTTGGGATAGTAAGATATAGAAATTTGCTCAGTTGATTGAAATTGGGATAATAAGTTTTGATATGTAGCGTTATCTCGGGGTTCCATAGCAACAAGTCTATAGTTTCTGGAAGGCTAGACTTTGCCGTGGTTTCTGGGAGGTTAGAGGACCGTTAAGGATCTTAGGACCCGCCGGGCAGCGTCTGGTAAACTAGATTTTTTTTGAGAGGGTTCTGGGAGTAGGGTGAGGGAGAGTTGTTGGAGATGCACACGGAGTGGAATGGTTGAGTTCTATACGTTATACATGGAGATATGGATTTTTTTGTTGTTGACATTGTATGTTTGTATAATCGATTACTTGAGATATGATAAAGTAATACGCAGTAATATGCCATTTAAACAACCCATACGTAGATGGACGTAGGTTCAATGTGGTCTCTTTATGGATCATTTGATAGAGATAAGGTTAGAGCGTTATATAAACACTTCTGGGATTTTCTCCGCCCGGATTAATACATTTAAAGGAAACTGCCCATAAGGCAGGTATCACAGTAAGTGAGGAGTTGCAATAATAATTGAATGAACCCTTTTCCCATACAGTTGGAGCGAATGAATGTGGAATATTGACGTACATATATTTGTACTTCGTACAAAGCCAAATTAGGGTTTCCATCAAACAAATTATCATTACAGAGCTAATGTGATGTAGTAAATTCATTTCAATATGTCGCATGAGAAAAGATCATCCACAATATCTGTTTTTACATCAATGGATGTCAATTTAATTTGTTTGACTGCTGTGATTGTGAATAAATCCATTTTGAGCATGTGGAATACTTGCAAAGAAACACTTGGATGAACTATTAAATCTTAACAAGATTGTCTGGTCTGATGAAAGCAAGATGGAACTCTTTGGCCTGAATGCCAAGTGTCACGTCTGGTGACACTTGGTGGTGGCAGCATCATGCTGTGGGGATGTTTTTCAGCGCAGGGACTGGGAGACTAGTCAAGATTGAGGGAAAGATGAACGGAGCAAAGTACAGAGAGACCCTTGATTAAAACCTGCTCCATAGCGCTCAAGACCTCAGACTGGGGTGAACGTTCACCTTCCAACAGGACAACGACACTAAGCACACAGCCAAGGCAACGCAGGAGTGGCTTCGGGACAAGTCTCTGAATGTCCTTCAGTGGCTCAGCCAGAGCCCGGACTTGAAGCCGATCTAACGCCTCTGGAGAGACCTGAAAATAGCTATGCAGCGACGCTCCTCATCCAACTTGACAGAGCTTTAGAGGATCAAGCTTGTAGCGTCATAGTCCAACCGCAAGGGGTTGGGCACTTCGGCAAATCTGTCAGTGAACAGCATGCAGCCAAAACAGGCCTTTTGCTATATTTCAAAAGGACAAATGTGTTTAAGACAACCAAATTGATTGTTCAGGCTGTAATGATCCTTAGAATATCTGCAGATCTGATAAACAACAATGCAAACAGTAATGATGATTTATTAATAATGGCTTGTACAGTATCTGACAATGTAAAAATAATAGATTGAAATTAGCAGGAACATGCACAATTATGGCTCTACCTGTGCAGAGCACATGCCCCTTCCCGTCGCTAAAGTGACCTGTTGATAAGAAAAATAATATATACTGTACAGTACCAGTCAAAAGTTTGGACACACGTACACATTCAAGGGTTTTTCTTTATTTTTTGCATTGTAGAGTAATAAGTGAAGAGATCAACACTATGAAATAATGCACATGCAATAATGTTTTTTTTAATAATAATAATAATAATAATATTTTCTTTTTTAGAGTCTTCAAAATCTAAATATATTTTAGATTCTTCAAAGTAGCCCCCCATTGCCTTGATGACAGCTTTGCACACTCTTGGCATTCCCTCAACCAGCTTCACCTGGAATGCTTTTCCAACAGTCTTGAAGGAGTTCCCACATATGCTGAGCACTTGTTGGCTGCTTTTCCTTCACTCTGCAGTCCAACTCATCACAAACCATCTCAATTGGGTTGAGGTTGGGTGATTGTGGAGGTCAGGTCATCTGATGCAGCACTCCATCACTCTCCTTCTTGGTCAAATAGCCCTTAAACAGCCTGGAAGTGTGTTGGGTTATTGTCCTATTGAAAAATGAATGATAGTCCCACTAAGCGCAAACGACATGGGATGGCGTATCGCTGCAGAATGCTGTGGTAGCCATGCTGGTTAAGTGTGCCTTGAATTCTAAATAAATCCCTGACAGTGTCAACAGCAAAGCACCCCCACATCATCACACCTCCTCCTCCATGCTTCACGGTGGGAAACACACATGCAGAGATCATCCGTTCACCTACCTTGCGTCTCACAAAGACATGGCAGTTGGAATCAAAAGTATCAAACTTGGACTCATCAGACCAAAGGACAGCTTTCCACCGGTCTAATGTCCATTGCTCGTGTTTCTTGGCCCAAGCAAGTCTCTTCTTGTTATTGATGTCATTTAGTAGTGGCTTCTTTGCAGCATATCGACCATGAAGGTCTGATTCACGCAGTCTCCTCTGAACAGTTGATGTTGAGATGTGTCTGTTACTTGAACTCTGTGAAGCATTTATTTGGGCTGCAATTTCTGAGGTGCAGTTGACTCTAATGAACTTATCCTCTACAGCAGAGGTATCTCTGGGTCTTCCGTTCCTGTGGTGGTCCTCATGAGAGACAGTTTTTGTGACTTCTCCTAATGAAACTTTCAAAGTTTTTTACATTTTCCAGATTGACTGACTTAAAGTAATGATGGACTGTTGTTTCTCTTTGCTTATTTGAGCTGTTCCTGCCATAATATGGACTTGGTATTTTACCAAAAAAGGCTATCTTCTGTATACCAACCCTACCTTGTCACAACACAACCTACTGGCTGAAACACATTAAGAAAGAAAGAAATTCCACAAATTAACTTTTAACAAGACACACCTGTTAATTGCAATGCATTCCTGGTGACTACCTCATGAATGCCAATAGTGTGCAAAGCTGTCATCAAGGCAGGGTGGCTACATTGAATAATCTCAAATATAAAATATATTTTGATTTGTTTAACACTTCTTTGGTTACTACACGGTTCTACATGTGTTATTTCATAGTTTTGGTGTCTTCACTATTATTCTACAATGTAGAAAATAGTAAAAATAAAGAAAAACCCTTGAATGAGTAGGTGTGTCCAAACATTTACTGCGGCTATGGAACCCTGACCTAATCACCGGACCTGCTACCTTGTCCCGGAATTGCTATTTTTTACACTCTTTCCCTCTCTCTCTCTCTATCCCTCTCTCTCTCTCTACAACTGCTGTCTCAACCTCTGACCTCTAAGTGCTTGGCTATGAAAAGCCAACTGACATTTACTCCTGAGGTACTGAACTGTTGCACCCTCTACAACCACTGTGATTGTTATTTAACCCTGCTGGTCATCTGTGAACATTTAAACATCTGGAGGAACGATCTGGCCTTAATGGCCATGTAATCTTATAATCTCCACCCGGCACAGCCAGAAGAGGACTGGCCACCTCTCAAAGCCTGGTTCCTCTCCAGGTTTCTTCCTAAGTTCCTCCCTTTTTAGGCAGTTTTTCCTAGCCACCGTGCTTCTACATCTGCATTGCTTGCTTTTTGGGGTTTTAGGCTGAGTTTCTGCATAAGCACTTTGTGACATCTGCTGATGTAAAAAGGGCTTTAATAAATACATTTGATTTTACTTGAGTATCATTATTTTGTTTGAGTGGTTGAACCGACAATATTTCCACATCATACAGCAATCTGTTCAGTTTTAAGACAGTTGGCAGGTGTCAGACACATGAAACACAGATTTTTGACAGAAGGCCCAAATATTCGGTCACAGACAAGGGATAGCACTCATTTCAAGCCTGGCTTTTGTATGAACTTGACTGTTAAAGTAATAGCTTCAAACCATAGATCCGAAAAGTTTTCTTCCTCTGTTTTTTTTGTTGTCGTCTTAGGACCCAGAAAAGGTCACACAAATCAATGTCCTATATTGTCCTTTCAGACAATACCTGAATGACTCATAAAAGCAGGACTCGGTCCATCTGAGAAAAGAGAAAAACTGAGCCGGACTCCGGGAAGTGAAATAAAGGCTGCATTTCTGCGGTGTGAAATATCGATTGACACGCTTTGCCAAAAACTATTGGACACAACTTGACCTTTTAGGATGAGTGCCCTTGCAAATCAAGCCTTTGAATGGAAGGGAGATGAAGGCTTGACGCTGAAAGAAAAAACAATGTATTTTCTCTCCCGTTAATTACATGCCACAATGAAAATTGGGAAGAGGCAGTTTATTTGCTATCACACCGAGACCTAAACCCAAATCCATTAGGAGGGAGAGCTACCTTGACAGACTCCTCAATGGCTCACATGAATACTAAAAATAGTTCCTTTTTGAAGCAGAAGTATGCTTCCAGTTTCAAATTTTCCTCCTTTTTCAAAGACGTTCAAAGGAAGTTTTGACCCAAAATATGGTCCAAATATCAGTCACTGACCCATAAAGTGAAATATCCACTTCTGTTACGCTTTTTTCTCAAGAGACTCTAATATAGAGCAGTGGCAGTAGGATTTCAGCACTATTACAGTCGAGTAACTCTACATGCCATCGCCTGTAGAACAGTTTGCACTTGTCTTTCATCCATGTTCATTACCCTCTGCATTGGTATTGTTGCTAAGCCACCCAGAAAGTTTATTTTTTACCCTTGAAGTAAACCAGAGACGACTACGTCCCAGAGATAAATGAGGATGTCCCAGAGATAAATGAGGATGACTTCTGGCAGAGAATGAAAGGTATCGTTTAATCTCATCCCGCGATTCAATCTAATTGGGTTAATTAGGGCGAAGCGCCACTCCTCGCACCCAAGGGAAGATGGTAGTTTTGTACATCAACAGTGCAGCTTGGAATTGCCTGTGTTTTTGAGGGGGGGACTGGCAGAGGCACTTTAGAGTTCTAGATTGAGTTGTTTACAAGAATCTGGGCAAAGAGTTCACCACCTCGTTCTAGCTTGTTTTTCAAATGCTACTCCAGATGACAACAGAAAACACCTGAAGGTCTAAATCTGTTTTGTGTGGTGGTTCACAAGGTATAACACACACATTCACAGAGAGTCAAAAATCATGATCGGTTTAATGTTTTTTAAGCTTTGTTCTGACTTCAATTGCTATTGACTGCATAAATGTGGTATTTTTGCTGATTTCAGTTGTAAAACAAAGATACACTACATAACTGAGAACAGATTAAAAGCAACAGATTCACAACAGTTTCACAGTTAGATTCACAGATGTATTTTCTCATAATCAGATGTTAAGAAATGCAGTAAATGGTTAATTGCAACAGGTTGAACAACACATTAACCTTTGACCTTGCAAGTTAAGTAGATACTGTACATACATAACATGGTAATTTAATCAATAAAACAATGTTTCCTGTGTGTAAGAGACTATATTGAATATTATTACAAACATGCTCTCGCAACAATGGAGTAATGTATCTTAAATGTTTTTGTATAAACCTTTTGTTTGCTTTGACCTGAAAATGACCTAGAATTTACTTGGACTGCATTCTCTTTTTAAAGCTCTTTTACTTGGCCAGAAATGTGATGCAGTTATTAGCTTTTTCTCGTGTCATCTAACTTTAGCCCATATTAACATGTTAAATGAAATCACAGCTGATAATGTTTGGCCAGTGACAGCCTAATTATGCTAATTGGATTTGTGTACATAATGAATGAATTGTTAATGAGCTGCTGACAGGCACACACTGGCTTGATGAGCAATTGTCTACTTAGTACAGTGGTTGTGACACATCTCCTTTGTAAAAGTGAAACCAAAAGTGACATGTAAGTGTTGAAGTCGATAACAGCTCATTATACATCATTTATAATGAGGTACAACTTAATGACCAAAAATGAATCTTAACAGCTGATTGGATCGAATTACAGAGGCGCACCTGGGCACACCCATAATCAAAACGACAAAGCTACTGTGAATTACAATGGTCCAGCCACTCATTGTAGGGCCCTCTTATGGCTCAATGTATAAATTGAGTACACTGTACTGACCAACTCAGTGCCCTTGTTGTTAGACTGGAAGGTTGGGAATTTGATCCCTAGCCGTGTCATTCTAAAGACTCTCTTCTTGGCACTCTCTGCTTGACATTACGGAAATAGATTTGGGGTAAAGCCCTGGGATAGACTAGTGTCCTGTCCAGAGGGTGTACTTGTGTACATCAAGCTGCCTCACTAACCAATTCTGTTGGTAGTACTTACTTACTAACCACAAAATTGCCCATATCATTAATTTGTGGCTTTAGCTGAAACCTGAAATGTGTTGAATGTAGGCCGTAAAATGCTAATGATGTTTTTCTAGTGTCTCCTAAAACTGTCAGCACACACCCATCAGTTACTTCTTTGATGAGTCGGTCTCTCTAATGATGCCTGAAATGATTGCACAGGTCACACTGTATGGGGGAAATTAAGTTTCTTCTTTCTGTATTACATGTGCTCTAATGAGACCCCAGTGAATTATGTTAAACAGAGTGTTGGCCTATATCAATGGGAATAACTAACAAGGTGTGTAAGCAAGCCGGGGCAAGTTCATGTTGGAAAATATTTGCAACGTCTGTGATGAAGCGCCGTGTAATTTAACGAGGCAATCCGTTTGACTATCCTGATAGGATAGGTCAGGAGATCTTCTGATGGACATGTAATTCATTTTTTCTGGTCAGGCCCCCCCGACCCATGTGATGTGACCTAGCCAGGGAAAAACCTCCTGGTCCTATTCATAATCAATACACAACACACTCCGTTCGATCTAAGCGGTTCTGTAATTGTATAAATTGTAATTGTGTAATTGTATAAACGGAATGCCTGTGACCACAGTTAAATGTCACTATTTTGACATATTTGAATGAGACCACGTTGAACACATAGAAGGAATACACGGTTTTAGCACTAAAAGTGGACACCTTTCCACTGAGGCAGTGTTTCATTCGAACTCTCTTCGGGAAGTGCGCCGACAACACTTCTGCTTCCTGACAAATTTGGGGAAGTACTGTATGTGTAAAGCTTAGTCTAGCTTCAATAACATGTACTTTTTTGCTTGCCCCTCCCCCTCCCCTTAGAGAAGTACGTCAATTCCTCATATTTCATTGTTTGTCATTTGACAGACAAAATGTCAAACCAACTACATACCATCAGAGGGCAGAAACAGCCAAATTAAACATGTCAGACTGCACTGACCGCTAGATGGTTTTTTTGGGCGGTGACCTGGTTTCTGTGCATATTAATCAGGTTTCTGTGCCTCCCCGGCAGTGTTGGGATTTCAGAGATAACAGTCTGCTGCTTATAATACACAGATAATCACTGGAATGTGTTGCAAAGGCCATCTTGCAAACAGCTCCCTTTAATGAGGCTGGCTGCGTGATTTACATACGCTGTGAGAAGGCAGCAGTGGATCTACTTTAGACGTGGTTGGTTTTATTTGGCCCCCCAAGTTTTCTGAGCAAAAAAGAAAAACACTTTTTTTTTTTGTCTGCAATTTTCATTGTTGGACATAAAAGATTGTAAAAACACCAGGAAATCAGCTCCAAGTGATTTTAATTGAAGACATCTGTTCCCAAGTATTCCCACGCATAGTAGAGAGACACGTGACTGTATACAAAATGATAACGATGATGTTTTCGTAAAACATTATATCTGTTCGGGCTTCTCGCGGTCAATTTGCAGTCCACAAAATGATTTGTAATTATGTTCCGGCCCCCGACCATCCGCTGCAGAAAATGTCATCCCGCGGCTGAATCTAGTTGATGAACCCTGGTATACTGGAGAGAGAGAGAGAGGGAGAGGGGGTGAGAGATGGAGGGAGAAAGAAGAGAGCCTGGGGGAGTGAGTGGGGGACAGATCACATATCCATGTGTTACCTGCGTTGTGTGTTAATATAGAAAGTCACATTTTTAGATTGAACAGACAGATTTCCATACTGAGATTTTAAAATGTACTTTGCAAACAGCGGGGAGTTACACTAAGAATCACCACAACTCTTCGTAACTTTTTAAATACTGTAACTCATATAAGAATCAATGGCTGTATATGATTTATTTATACGTCTCGAAATGGATGTACCAATCAAAGATTGCACTTTATACGGTATGTATATATTCTATGAAATATATTATTTTAACATTTGTAAATCAAAATCATAACGCCTTAGACTAGAGCAGCTCTCTAAAACATCTGAGAGTAATTAATTGTTCCATATGACTCAGACAGAGTAAAGTATGGCCAATCTAAACCCAATGCACATTCAGTATGGTAACTCACATGTGGGTGCCTTGGGAGTACCTAGTGTGGGTTTTAATCTTTGGTGTGGTACAGTACAACACTGGCAGGCTCCCACACACACATATTTGCGATACATCCATGCACACCCATGCGTTACTTTACATTCCCTGTATTGCCTCATCTGGGAACAAATCTTTTTCAGGGAAAGACAGAAGAGACGAGTTGTGTTTGTTTTGTTCCTAATGTCCTGTTTGAAGAGGCACTGCCGTGTAGCTTCAATCGAGCCGCCTCAATAGTCATCACAGTTGAATCATGAAACGGCACTACCATGGAAGAATGGTACTGTTTAGATGTTTGCAGAAACCATTTTTTGTTTCGACAAATGTTTCCGAATCTTTTGAAAGGACGTCTTTTATTGATCGCTTGTGTTATATTTGAAAGCACACAAATAGATGAGAAAGGATTTGTAGTAGTAGAAAGTGTTGTGCAAAGCGGGTATAGTATTTCACGGCTCTTTGTTATGATCAAGCCTTTTTTTCCTCCTCCTGCGGTCCCTGAGGTGGCAAGCAGCCCAGACAGGAATCATTCAGCTGAAACTGATCGGTACATCATCAGAGCGATTCATCCACCAAACCTTCCATCCTGTCTAGGCATTACTGAAGCAAGGCAGAAAGCGTGTCACTGTTTTTGCCCTGACATTTCCTTTTTCCTCCAAGGTGTGAAACATTGGCTATATACACTTGTCCGTTATGACCCTGACAGCTCTATGGGGTGTATTCGGTTTCTCTGGGTGATTCAGCAAACGCTGTAAAAAAAAACATCCAGTTGTTTCAATTAATTATTTTTAAGTAATTGGTTCCACAGCCTTTTTTTTGTTGACTCAACTTTACAGTCCAAGTGTTACCTAAAACTTTTAGTTGGCCCAAACTTAGCTTCAAGCTTTGGGGAAAATTCTGTCAACTTAAAATGATGTGTTTCCTCAACTTGTCTCATATGTTCATTCAACTAGAAATTATTATTTGGGCATTTAACAGAAAAAAATACTTTGGAACTAGTTACACACACACACACACACAGTGCGTTTTCAACTTATACATTTGACATACATGATTACATTGTGCATGTTCATTTATACAGTAATTATTATTGTCCTCACCTGGGATTTGAACTGCATTTGGATCTTCGTGCTATGCCACCATGTCTGTGTCAGTTATCAGTTCATCTGAATATTCTCTCATCATTTACTTACTTAAGCAATTTTAGGGTTTTCTGTGTTGTTGTCTAATGTTGGTGGGACATATTACTCTTATTTTAATGTTATTCCTTAATTGAATTTTAATGTTATTCCACTATGATAAAAACAATTATTTATATTGAGTGTACTTTTAAGTGCATTCAGAAAGTATTCACAGTATTCACACTTTGTTGTGTTACAGCCTGAATTTAAAATGGATTAAATTGAGATTTCGTTTTTTCATTGGCCTACACACAATAGCCCATAATTTTATGTTTTTAGCTATTTTTTACAATTAATTAAAAATAAAAAGATGAAATGTCTTGAGTCAATAAGTATTCAACCCCTTTGTTATGGCAAACCTAAATAAGTTCAGGAGTAAAAATGTGCTTAACAAGTCACATAATAAGTTGGATCGACTCTGTGTGCAATAATTGTATTTAACATGATTTTTTAATGACAACCTCATCTCTCCACCCCACACATACAGACAATTGTAAGGTTCCTCAGTCGGGCAGTGAATTTCAAACACAGATTCAACCACAAAGACCAGGGAGGTTTTCCAATGCCTCGCAAAGAAGGGCACCTATTGGTAGATGGGTTTTAAAAAAAGCTGACATTGAATATCCCTTTGCGGATGGTGAAGTTATTAACTACACTTTGGATGATGTATCAATACACCCAGTCACTACAAAAAAAGCAGGCGTACTTCCTAACTCAGTTGTCGGGGAGTAAGGAAACTACTCAGGGATTTCACCATGAGTCCAATGGTGACTTTTAAACAGTTACAGAGTTTAATGGTTGTGATAGGAGAAAACTGAGCATGGATCAACAACATTGTAGTTAATCCACAATTAATAACCTAATTTACGCAGTGAAAAGAAGGAAGCCTGTACAGAATAAAACTATTCCAAACTTGCTTCCTGTTTGCAGTAAGGAAACAAAGTAGTACTACAAAGAATGTGGCAAAGCAATTCACTTTTTGTCCTGAATACAAAGTGTTATGTTTGGGGCAAATCCAATATAACACATTACTAAGTACCACCCTCCACATTTTCAAGCATAGTGGTGGCTGCATCATGTTATGGGTATGTTTGTAATCATTAAGGATTGGGTGGTTTTTCAGCATTAAAAAAAACAAAAGGAATGGAGCTAACAACAGGCAAAATCCTAAAGGAAAACCTGGTTCAGTCTGCTTTCCACTAGATACTGGGAGATTAATTCACCTTTCAGCAGGAAAATAAACTAAAATACAAGGCAAAATCTACACTAGAGTTGCTTACCAAGAAGACAGCGAACGCTCTTGAGTGGCCAAGTTACAGCCTAGACCTAAATATGCTTGACAATCTATGGCAAGAATTGAAAATGGTTGTTTGGTGAAGATTAACAACAATTTGACAGAGCTTGAAGAATTTTGAAAAGAAAAAGATTAATGGGCAAATATTATACAATCCATCCAGGTGTGTAAAGATCTTAGAGACTTACCCAGAAAGACTCACAGCTGTATTCACTGCCAAAGGTGATTCTAACATGTATTGACTGATGGGTGTGAATATATACGGCCTTATTCTAAAATGGATTCAGTATTTTTTTCACTCACCAGTCTACACACAATTCCCCATAATGACAAAGGAAAAACAGGTTTATAATTTTTTTAGTGAATGTAAGAAAAAAAACTTGAATATTACATTTACTCAGTACTTTGTTTGGCAGTGTTTACATCCTTGAGTCTTCTTGGGTATGATGCTACAAGCTTGGCACACCTGTATTTTGGAGTTTCGCCCATTCTTCTCTGCAGGTCCTCTCAAGCTCTGTCAGGTTGGATGGGCAGCTATTTTCAGGTCTCTCCAGAGATATTAGATCGGGTTCAGGTCCGGGCTCTGGCTGGGCCACTCTAGGACATTCAGAGACTTGTCCCGAAGCCAATCCTGCGTTGTCTTAGGGTCATTGTCCTGTTGGAAAATTAACATTCGCTTGGTCCTGAGCGCTCTGGAGCAGGTTTTCATCAAGGATCTCTCTGCTCTTTGCGCCGTTCATCTTTCCCTCAATCCTGACTAGTCTCCCAGTCCCTGCTGCTGAAAAACATCCCCACAACATGATGCTGCCACCACCATGCTTCACCATAGTGATGGTGCCAGGTTTCCTCCAGACATTACGCTTGGCATTCAGACCAAAGAGTTCAATCTTGGTTTCATCAGACATCAGGCTTGTTTCTCATGTTCTGATAGTCCTTTAGGTGCCTTTTGGCAAACTCCAAGCACGCTGTCATGTGCCTTTTACTGAGAAGTGGCTTCCGCCTGGCTATTCTACCTTAAAGGCCTGATTGGTGGAGTACTGCAGAGATGGTTGTCCTTCTGGAAGATTCTCTCATCTCCACAGAGGAACTCAGGGAGGTGACCATCGAGGCTTGGTCACCTCCCTGACCAAGGCCCTTCTCCCCTGATTGCTCAGTTTGGCCGGACGGCCAGTTCTAGGAAGTGTCTTGGTGGTTCCTAACTTCTTCCGTCCACTGTGTTCCTGGGGACCTTCAATACTGCAGACATTTTTTGTACCCTTCCCCAGATCTGTGCCTTGACACAATCCTGTATCGGAGCTCTACGGTCAATTCCTTTGACCTCATGGCTTGGTTTTTGCTCTGACATCCACTGTCAACTGTGGGACCTTAAATTGACAGGTGTGTGCCTTTCCAAATCATGTCCAATCAATTGAATTTACCACGGGTGGACTCCAATCAAGTTGTAGAACCATCTCAAGGATGATCAATGGAAATGGGATGCACCTGAGCTAAATTTCAAGTCTCATAGCAAAGGGTCTGAATTCCTATGTAAATAAAAACCTGGTTTCGTTTTGTCATTATGGGGTATTGTGTGTAGATTGATGAGGAATACAATTCATTTTAGTAATTTTAAAATAAGGCTGTAATTTAACAAAATGTGGGTTCTGAATACTTTGTCAATGAACTGTATACATCAATATACATGCAGCAACAGCCCAGCTTCCATGGAATTTATTTGCAAACAATCCATCCTGGGTTCTAATACTCTTCAAAATATCCGAACCTATATCCCAACAACATATTCCAACGACTTTCACGTACATTACGTTCGAAGCAAGTATTCAGACATCCACTACTTGAAAAGACAAATAATTTAACACTTCAATGTACCCCGGGACCACCCATACGTAGAATGTGTGCACACATGACTGTAAGTCGCTTTGGATAAAAGCGTCTGCTAAATGGCATATATTATATTATATTAGAAAACTTCCAGGGGAACATGACACAACATCCTTACGACTTTACTGTGACAATTACAGGATTACAAACAAAAAAAATAGTGTATATCTTTAAATTAAAAACCAATGTGTGTCAGACTTCCAGTCATCCCAATTAAAATTGCTACACAAAGGATTTTGTATCATTTCTGAAAATGTCCATATACTGTAATACAGCATAGCTGGCAGCTAATAGCGGAATGACAGTGTTTCACAGTATTACTTACCTGCCTGCCTGTGTTGTGATTGGCTGGGATTTTCTCCTATTCATTTCTCCTGTCGGAGCAGCATTTACATTTACATTACATTTAAGTCATTTAGCAGACGCTCTTATCCAGAGCGACTTACAAATTGGTGCATACACCTTATGACAACCTGGAACAGCCACTTGCATCTAAATCTTGTTGGGGGGGTGAGAAGGGGGGGGTGAGAAGGATTACTTACCCTTACTTACCCTATCCTAGGTATTCCTTGAAGAGGTGGGGTTTCAGGTGTCTCCGGAAGGTGGTGATTGACTCCGCTGTTCGTCGTGAGGGAGTTTGTTCCACCATTGGGGGCCAGAGCAGCGAACAGTTTTGACTGGGCTGAGCGGGAACTGTACTTCCTCAGTGGTAGGGAGGCGAGCAGGCCAGAGGTGGATGAACGCAGTGCCCTTGTTTGGGTGTAGGGCCTGATCAGAGCCTGGAGGTACTGAGGTGCCGTTCCCCTCACAGCTCCGTAGGCGAGCACCATGGTCTTGTAGCGGATGCGAGCTTCAACTGGAAGCCAGTGGAGAGAGCGGAGGAGCTTGTCAAATTGGAAAAGCTGTTCTGACTTCGTGGCTGTGTTATCAATTTCAGTTTACGTGAGAAAACAAGCACTGAATGCTGTAGTGAATCATTGTACCATCTAAATCGCTGTGAAATATTATTTCAATAGCAAAAAAAAATCTTTATTTACAGCTGTTTGAAGCTTGTGAACTGAAACCACTGTTTGAAACTGGTGGACCAAAATGGAAAGTAACATAGTAACTAAACAGTATAAAGTAGATTATTCAGTCAATGTTTCTATCAGTCCTAGACTATTTTTATTTTTATTTTTTTTATTTTTTTTTGGCAACATCATTTTTTTATAGCAACATCATCTATATGAACACAGCTGCCACTTCGTTAAAGCCATTTGAGGCCGTTTATCAGTGGTGTAAAGTAGTTAATTAAAAACACTACTTAAGTAGTTTTTGGGGTATCTGTAGTTATTTTGGACTACTTTTACTTCACTAAAGAAAATAATGTACGTTTTACTCCATACATTTTCACTGACACCAGAAACACTCGTTACATTTTGAATGCATAGCAGGACAGGAAAAAGGTTCAATTCACACACTTATCAAGAGAACTTCCCTGGTCATCCCTAGAACTTCCCTGGTCATCCCTAGAACTTCCCTGGTCATCCCTAGAACTTCCCTGGTCATCCCTAGAACTTCCCTGGTCATCCCTACTGCTTCTGATCTGGAGGACTCAGTAAACACAAATGTCGGAGTGTGACCCTGCTACCCGTAATACATTTTTAGTACTCATCACTGCATTCTCACTGCATTCTCTACCAAAAAGTATCTTGGCTCTCTTTGATGTCACATAGGTTGGTACCTTGCAATGTTTTCAATTACAAAGCCCTTTTATAGAAAGGCCCACTGCACCTAACATCATTACTAAACTTTATACATACAGTACCAGTCAAAGGTTTGGGCACATCTACTCAAGGGTTTTTCTTTATTTCTTCTACGTTGTAGCATAATAGTTAAGACATCAAAGCTACGAATAACACATATGGAATCATATAGTAAGCAAAAAAAGTGTTAAACAAATCCAAATACAGTGGGGAGAACAAGTATTTGATACACTGCCAATTTTGCAGGTTTTCCTACTCACAAAGCATGTAGAGGTCTGTTTTTTATCATAGGTACACTTCAACTGTGAGAGACGGAATCTAAAACAAAAATCCAGAAAATCACATTGTATGATTTTTAAGTAATTAATTCGCTTTTTATTGCATGACATAAGTATTTGATACATCAGAAAAGCAGAACTTAATATTTGGTACAGAAACCTTTGTTTGCAATTACAGAGATCATACGTTACCTGTAGTTCTTGACCAGGTTTGCACACACTGCAGCAGGGATTTTGGCCCACTCCTCCATACAGACCTTCTCCAGATCCTTCAGGTTTCGGGGCTGTCGCTGGGCAATACGGATTTCAGCTCCCTCCAAAGATTTTCTATTGAGTTCAGGTCTGGAGACTGGCTAGGCCACTCCAGAACCTTGAGATGCTTCTTACGGAGCCACTCCTTAGTTGCCCTGGCTGTGTGTTTCGGGTCGTTGTCATGCTGGAAGACCCAGCCACGACCCATCTTCAATGCTCTTACTAAGGGAAGGAGGTTGTTGGTCAAGATCTCGCGATACATGACCCCATCCATACTCCCCTCAATACGGTGCAGTCGTCCTGTCCCCTTTGCAGAAAAGCATCCCCAAAGAATGATGTTTCCACCTCCATGCTTCACGGTTGGGATGGTGTTCTTGGGGTTGTACTCATCCTTCTTTTTCCTCCAAACACGGCGAGTGCAGTTTAGACCAAAAAGCTCTATTTTTGTCTCATCAGACCACATAACCTTCTCCCATTCCTCCTCTGGATCATCCAGATGGTCATTGGCAAACTTCAGACAGGCCTGGACATGCGCTGGCTTGAGCAGGGGGATCTTGCGTGCGCTGCAGGATTTTAATCCATGACGGCATAGTGTGTTACTACTGGTTTTCTTTGAGACTGTGGTCCCAGCTCTCTTCAGGTCATTGACCAGGTCCTGCCGTGTAGTTCTGGGCTGATCCCTCACCTTCCTCATGATAATTGGTGCCCCACGAGGTGAGATCTTGCATGGGGCCCCAGACCAAGGGTGATTGACCGTCATCTTGAACTTATTCCATTTTCTAATAATTGTGCCAACAGTTGTTGCCTTCTCACCAAGCTGCTTGCATATTGTCCTGTAGCCCATCCCAGCCTTGTGCAGGTCTACAATTTTATCCCTGATGTCCTTACACAGCTCTCTGGTCTTGACAATTGTGGAGAGGTTGGAGTCTGTTTGATTGAGTGTGTGGACAGGTGTCTTTTATACAGGTAATGAGTGGAGAACAGGAGGGCTTCTTAAAGATAAACTAACAGGTCTGTGAGAGCCGGAATTCTTACTGGTTGGTAGGTGATCAAATACTTATGTCATGCAATAAAATGCAAATGAATTACTTAAAAATCATACAGTGTGATTTTCTGGATTTTTGTTTTAGATTCCGTCTCTCACTGTTGAAGTGTACCTATGATAAAAATTAGACATGCTTTGTAAGTAGGAAAACCTGCAAAATCGGCAGGGTATCAAATACTTGATCTCCCCACTGTATATTGTATATTTGAGATTTCTTCAAAGTAGCCCCCCTTTGCCTTGATGTTAGCTTTGCACACTCATGGCATTCTCTCAACCAGCTTCACCTGGAATTTTCCAACCGTCTTGAAGGAGTTCCCACATATAATGAGCTTTTCCTTCACTCCACGGTCCAACTCATCCCAAAACATCTCAGTTGGGTTGAGGTCGGGTGACTGTGGAGGCCAGGTCATCTGCACTCCATCACTCTCCTTCTTGGTCAAATAGCCCTTACACAACCTGGAGGTGTGTTTTGGTTCATTGTCCTGTTGAAAAACAAATGATAGTCCCATAAAGCGCAAACCAGATGGGATGGCATATCGCTGCAGAATGCTGTGGTAGCCATGCTGGTTAAGTGTGCCTTGAATTCTAAATAAATCACTGACAATGTCACCAGCAAATCACCCCCACACCATTACACCTCATCCTCCATGCTTCACGGTGGGAACCACACATCCGTAGATCATCTGTTCACCTACTCTGCATCTCACAAAGACACAGTGTTTGGAACCAAAAATCTCAAATTTGGACTCCTCATACCAAAGGACAGATGTCCATCGGTCTAATGTCTTTTGCTCATGTTTCTTGGCCCAAGCAAATCTCTTCTTCTTGTTGATGTCCTTTAGTAGGGGTTTCTTTGTAGACATTTGACCACGAAGGCCTGATTCACACAGTCTCCTCTGAACAGTTGATGTTGAGATGTGTCTGTTACTTGAACTCTGTGAAGCATTTATTTGGGCTGAGATTTCTGAGGCTGGTAACTCTAATGAACTTATCCTCTACAGCAGAGGTAACTCTGGGTCTTCCTTTCCTCTGGCAGTCCTCATGAGAGCCAGTTTCATTATAGCGCTTGATGGTTTTTGCGACTGCACTTGAAGAAACTTTCAAAGTTAATGAAATTTTCCAGATTGAATGACCTTCATGTCTTAAAGTAATGATGGATGTTTCTCTTTGTTTATTTGAGCTGTTCTTGCCATACTATGGACTTGGTATTTTACCAAATAGGACTATCTTCTGTATACCAACTCTACCTTGTCAAAACACAAATGATTGGCTCAAACACATTAAGAAGGAAAGCAATTCCACATATTTAAGGCACACCTGTTAAATCAATGATGATGTGGTTTATACTTATTTGGTTAGTACATGATTTCATATGTGTTATTTCATAGTTTTGATGTCTTCACTATTATTCTACAATGTAGAAAATAGTGAAAATCAAGAACAACCTTTGAATGAGTAGGTGTGTCCAAACTTTTAGTTGGTACTGTACGAGTTACCACACCTGGTCTCGGGGATGTTTAACTCTGGAAATTATTTTGGTCTCTCCTTAGGTAAATCAGCTTTTATTTTTTTTTGCACCTTATTTGTGGAACCATCTTCAAAATGTTCTTAAATTCGATGTTTTGGTCAATTCAGAAAGCTGACTGATGACCTTTTTACTGATTAGTTTTTTTATGATCGTGTTTTTCTTTCACTTGGATTTTGTATTTTTGTATTTATTTGTTGATGTGTGTATTTTGTATGTAATTGAGGGCTCATCTGTAAAATAGACATTGGTATCAGTATGAATCCCTGATAAAATCAAGGTTTATCAAAAATAATTTTAAAAAATTAAAATGCTACAGTGGTTCCTCCTTTAAAAGTTGCGTCGCAGCATTCTGTGGCACTTCATTTAATTCTCTGCCATTTTTTTCTGTTAATGCAAGTTATTGCTAGTTGACCACCAGAGGGCATCTTTGAGAAGCATTTGATCGTATTCCGTATTGGCATTACCAGAGAATTTAAAACCTTTTTTGTAATAACGTAGTATATGGGATTGATTTTAAGAAATTTGGCTTAATTAATTTGATTAATATTATGGTGTTTCTATTCAGAGAAAAACAAAAAACAAAACCCTCAGGGTTTCCATTAGGATGGAATGGAAAATTTGTTCCAATATTTCTGTAAATCAGTGATATTTATTCCCATAGTAACTCATTATGGATCCATAACTAAATGAACATCTGCATTTTGAAAGAGTATTTTTTTAATCATTATTTTATTAACGAAATTGAATATTTGGACATTTTCGTTTATCCATGCTTGTCTCAGAGCAGCGCGAAACGTTGCTGAAATAGACTGCCACAGCAGGAAGGCTATGTAATTCTGTGCCCACTCGTGGTATCTCTCTTCGGTTACACATCCTTGGAATAGCAGAACAGCATAGCGGTCCGAACGGCCCATGCTGTGCCTGGTGAGCAGTTGGTCATGTTCTGTTGTCAGAAGAGGAATGGAAATGTCAGGGTGAACCGACGACCTGACGAACCCGCCCACGTATGTTGATTCTGAATGTCAGAGGTGGAGTTCCAGAGCTCACAGGTGTGCCTGGAATGGACTCACGGACAAATGAAGATGATGAGCGATCGGGCAAAGGCAGTCTGTAATCTGTGGGCATCACAGCTCGGTAAGAACAAACAAAGAACATTGTGTTCTGCAGGCCCAGGCATGGATCAAAGCTGACGAGACATTCAGTAACGTCATCTTCACAGACGAATCAACCGTGGCCCTTGAGCAATTTGCTCAAAATTGCTACAGAAAAAAAGGAAGATCAAGATGATTAACGAAAGCATAAAGATGTTGATGAAAAAATGATGTTTTGAGTTAGTAACACTTTAGAGTACTTAAGCATTGAATACATTTTAAATTAGCACTCTTATGTAGACCTACCCACACCCACATCCGTTCGAAAGGGATTGGAGGCAGGTACAGTGTAAGACAGTGGTGTGCCGTGGGCCTGGGGGCTGGGCCTTCAGTGAGGTCCTACACAGTCCCACCCGAATTAATCCACCTCTTATTACCATCATTGTGATGCCATGGCTCTAGACACTATACATTTAGACAGAAACGCAGTATGAAACCAGGCGTTGCGTCACCTTGAAATGTACATTTTTATTCATAGAATTGCAGGGGAAGAGTACAATACCTTTTCATTGTGCAGCTCCCGTTGCCCTGTGCGCTTGTTCGTTGAGCTGTAGATCCACTCGGGTGTCCCCAAAAGTTTTCAAAAGCACCATTGCTTGTAAGTGCCCAGCCGTATCTCATTGCTGCCTTGGTTAGACAACTCAAGTTTGCAAAGCCAGTGTGGCTCCAAACACCAAATCTATCACTTGCAAATAATAGGCATTCCCGGCAGTACAGTTTGCAGTGCTTCTCGGAGCCTGTGAGCCATTGATGGCGCTTGTAGTTGGAACTTTGAAAGTGGCGAACGAACCCCTTTCCCACCTGTGACAGGCTTTGTAGCGTCGGTGTCCTCTCCTGACAATGTCTAACTTTTCTTGAAAAGTTTGTCTTGAGAATGCCGTTATAATTATATCCTCGACCAAATCGATATCTTCTCCTCCTTCCGCCATTGTGGGTTAAAACAAACAGCTTAGTAGTACGCAAATTAATTAGTTTATCAAATTCAGTTTCCTAGTTCTGAGGTTTGCATAGACCTGCCCATATAGGACCTGCCTCTCAATATTGGTAATCCAATCAAAAGACGTGCACGCACTACGCCTGCTAGCTGGCTCCTGTGTAACACTGGAGCCAGTCAGCAGGCGTACAATAGCCAACTCTAAAGCTGATTGGTTGACACTAAATTTTAATTTCCATTCACTTTAAGCTACAAGCGCCCGCACTGTTGATTCTGAAGGCCTGAGGGCAGATTTTAGACCCCTGACAACACATGATGGCAAATATGATTGGATAAAAGATCTAACATAAAGACCAGCTCTCCAAATCTCAACCTGGGGCTGGAATCAGTGCAACCAAGAGGAAAGCTATGAAATGAAGAGTATAACTCTTACTCTGGGGAATAATTTAATACATATTTGTGGGAAAATATATTTAAAAAAAATATATATTCTGATGATGTTTAGGCCAGCAGAGAAGGCCTTGCTGGCCCTGATGGCCCACCACTGGTGTAAGAAAAATGTCAGAGTAATCTGAAACAGGGGCATAATTCATGTTAAAAATGTACAACATAACATAGCATTTCATAATTAAGACCGTTAGGAAATAATGTCTGGAGGATGAAAATCCCAAAAC
This sequence comes from Oncorhynchus keta, assembly GCF_023373465.1. NCBI lineage: Eukaryota > Metazoa > Chordata > Actinopteri > Salmoniformes > Salmonidae > Oncorhynchus > Oncorhynchus keta. The sequence continues at coordinate 40,742,421 of NC_068443.1, forward strand.
ATTCTTTTTTTTTTACTCAGAGCATTATTTATATCACCTCCCCTGTCTGTTATGCTAACTTTTTCTATGCCACAAAATCTAAAGGTTGAAAGGTCATGTTTTAGGTAATTAAAATGTACCGCGACTGGATAATCCTTGTCGTTTCTCCTAATTGAACTTTTATGTTCACTGATTCTCTGTTTGAGAGAACGAGAGGTTTTACATAGCACAGCCCACATGGACATTTAATAATGTAGATAACATGGGTGGTGGAGCACATAATAATGTAATTTATTTGGAACTGTTTTCTTGTATGTTGGTGGAAGAAATAATCACACTTCATCATATTGTTGCACTGTTGCCAACCTCTGCATTTACAGCTACCATTTGGAAGATGGAGCCTGGCTGATTTTATTTTGTGGCTTGGCAGTTGCCACGCACCAATTTATCGCCTATATACAATAAGTGGTGGATTCTTAAATTCAGCAGGCAAAGCTGGGTCCGATGATAAAACATGCCAGTGTTTCTTGACCGCATCTCGCACTTTTCACGAGTTCAAAGTATATGTAGCTGTGAACATTACAGAGTGTTCTTTAGCTTTCGCAGTCTTTTTTTGTAGCAGTTCATCTCGTGGTTTCCCCAGTGCCAAATTTAGAGCTTCATCCACATTGTGGAGAATAGCCTCTTCTTAGAAACCTATCTCTGCTGCTTTTTCTAGATAGTCCTGAAAATGATTTCTTGCAAGTTGGGGGGGGGTTCATTCCTAGCTCAAGATGGGGAGGGGGTTTCACACCTAGCTCAAGTTGGGGAGGGGGTTCACACATAGCTCAAGTTGGGGAGGGAGTTGGGGGGGGGTACACACCTAGCTCGGCTTTAGACAATGCTTTAGTAAAGGTTGAATAGTCTATTGTTAAAGCTAATAGCCCATCCTGCTACGCTTGTGAAAATTGTTTTTTTCCCCCCTTTCCAGATTCCAATAGATAAAGTGTTTTTAGCCACAATCGGCCCCAACCCCAATGAATAGATTTGGGCACAGTCGATGGCGTGCTGGACTTCGGGCTAGAATGTTGAGGGTTCGAAACCTGCTCCCTGTTTGTTTCATTACATTATTATGCAGGTCTCAGAGCAAATAGCTAGGAGTAGGAGTGGTAAACACTGCTGAAGGGTATAATGAATGAGTTTGGTATTGGTTATGGCTGAAAATAAACTTGGTAAATAGCGATTATCATAAATTAACTTTATGACAAAAAAATATGCACAGATCGTTTGTCTCTACATTAACTAACATATTCCTCTCAATTGTACATTTTTTTGCTTGAATCGTTATGATGTTATAACTACTTACATTTTGCTTCCCCGTAATGTTTTGTCAGCCATCTTTGCTGAAGTCACCAGGGACGGGTGGTCCGCGTCAAATTCGTTATTGGAACCACTCGATATGATTGGTCATATAAAAACCTTGGGACCCAAATGCATAATGAGTGCTCTAACTCCCCCTTGTGGTGGTCTGGAGCAATCACGCTGTGACACTGGGTACCTCTAAGTTACGTGGTGTGAACTGCAAACTTTTAAAGGAGGAACCACTGTATTTGCATGACATGAAAAATCCATGCCATAAAGTGTGCTGCATATGCTATAGGCCTGTTGTTTAAATGTTTGTTGGTGACACCATAGAATTAGGAATTAAACTGAACAAGAATACAAACGCAACATGCAAGTGTTGGACCCATGTTTCATGAGTTGAAATAAAAGATCCCAGAAATTTTTACAAACGCACAAAAGCTTATTTCTCACATATGTTGTGTACAAATGTGTTTATATCCCTGTTATGAGCATGTATCCTTTGCCAAGATAATCCACCCACCTGACAGGAGTGGTTTATCAAAAACCTGATTAAATTAGCATTACACAGGTGTACCTTGTGCTGTGGACAATAAAAGGCAACTCTAAACTGTGCAGTTTTGTCACACAACACAATGCCACAGATGTCTCAAGTTTTGACGGAGCATGTAATTGGCAGGAATGTCCACCAGAGCTGTTGCCAGATCGCTTAATGTTCATTTCTCAACCATAAGCTGCCTCAAACGTAATTTTAGAACATTTGGCAGTACGTCCAACCAGCCTCACAACCACATTCAACGTGTAACCACATCCGGCTTCTTCACCTGCGGGATTGTCTGAGACCAGCCACCTGGGCAGCTGATGAAACTGAGGAGTATTTCTGTCTGTAATAAAGCCTTTTTGTGGGGAAAAACTCATGGCTGCGCCTCTGCCCGGTCATGTGAAATTCATAGATTAGGGCCTCATTGATTTACTTCAAATGACTGATTTCCTTACATGAACTGTAACGCAGTAGAATCGTTGAAATCATTTAAATTGTTGCATGTTGGGTTTATATATTTTTGTTCAGGATTACTTCATTCATTTAATAGGATCTCTATGGGTGACACTTTGATATGTGGATAATTTGCAGCTGTTGAAGTCTATCCAAAGTGCTGAAGTTGAAGCATATGTCTGTTAGGCCTTTGTCTTTTGTTTTATCAGCACAAATTAGATTGAGCAATTAAATCCCTACTTGGGTTCTCCTTAAAATAAACTAGTTTTTTACAGAATGTGTGGAGCACAATACCATGGAGGATTTCACAAGAGGAGAACTCCATCAAACGTTCATTCCATAGGCTGGGATTCGCACTATGCAGCTGTTGCAAGAGCGCATTTTTCACTGGCTCTCCATGGCTCAGCGAGTGAAAAATCATGAACCGTGATTGATAGACAGCTTAGCCTACACTTCTTCAATTCAAACATTATTGTGGTAAAAATGCACCTATACATTTGTGAACAGCCATCCACAACAACCAGAATCCGTAAGGCTTGAATAATTGAGAGAGCAGCAGAGCGATTAACATAATTGTAATATTGATATCAATAATATATATAATATAATAATATATGCCATTTAGCAGACGCTTTTATCCAAAGCGACTTACAGTCATGTGTGCATACATTCTACATATGGGTGGTTCCGGGGATCGAACCCACTACCCTGGCGTTACAAGCGCCATGCTCTACCAACTGAGCTACAGAAGGACCTAAGTGATATCTGTATCATCCCTCAGGCAGAACAAATTTAAAATGGCACCTTTTTTCAATGCAGATTTCAATGTCGTTGAGAAAAAAGAAAGGTGTCACAAAGTATCCTTTCTGAATTTCAAAGGAAGTAATCATGTGGTTTTTCTAAAGCATCAGTAATCTGATACCATTGTTTTAGCTGGCAATGTAAATGATTACAGTTAGAGTTTTTATATAATCGGTTACTCCCTAACCCTGTCCCCAGTCAGGAACACAATTCAGGCAAAAGTTTAATTCTATGTGGGCTATACTCGGCCTTGTCTCAGGATGGTAAGTTGGTGGTGGAAGATATCCCTCTAGTGGTGTGGGGGCTGTGCTTTGGCAAAGTGGGTGGGGTTATATCCTTCCTGTTAGGCCTTGTCTGGGGATGTCATTGGATGGGGCCACAGTGTTGTCTGACCCCTCCTGTCTCAGCCTCCAGTATTTATGCTGCAGTAGTTTATGTGTCGAGGGGCTAGGGTCAGTTTGTTATATCTGGAGTACTTCTCCGGTAAAATCCGGTGTCCTGTGTGAATTTAAGTATGCTCTCTCTAATTCTCTCTTTCTCTCTTTCATTCTCTCTCTCGGAGGACCTGAGCCCTAGGACCATGCCTCAGGACTACCGGGCATGATGACTCCTTGCTGTCCCCAGTCCACCTGGCCGTGCTGCTGCTCCAGTTTCAACTGTTCTGCCTGTGATTATTATTATTTGACCATGCTGGTCATTTATGAACATTTGAACATCTTGGCCATGTTCTGTTATAATCTCCACCCGGCACAGCCAGAAGAGGACTGGCCACCCCACATAGCCTGGTTCCTCTCTAGGTTTCTTCCTAGGTTTTGGCCTTTCTAGGGAGTTTTTCCTAGCCACCGTGCTTCTACACCTGCATTGCTTGCTGTTTGAGGTTTTAGGCTGGGTTTCTGTACAGCACTTTGAAATATCAGCTGATGTACGAAGGGCTATAATAAATACATTTGATTTGATTTGATTTGACATGTCCTACCTCGAGAGAAGACAGAAATCTCTCTTAAGGAGAACATTTTTATTGATCAAGGCGACTTGGCATGTAAATCCTTATTTGTATGTGTGGTGCTGTCTGTCCTGACTGGGCAATTGGGAGAGTGGAATCCATCACTATTGGCATGTGGACTTGATTACAAGAGAGACTATGAAACATTCATGGACCTATGATAAAGAACTCTGTCTGGTCCTCTTTACTAGCGCATCACTCAAGAGTGTCTGGACAATGGGACAGTGCATCGCTACAAAACACCCTGCTCACTCTCCTCCTTTTGGCGCAGTCACCTTATCTTAGGCTAACCTCCGCCGAGCCACTACAGCCTGTAGTGCCTAAAAAGGACCAAATGAAATCCTATAATGTCTGTGATTCAATATGGGGGAACAACAACACTAAAGTTAATTTTAAGAAAATGTACTTTCTCTTAAAGTTAGGAGTTATATCCTATATTGTGCTTAGGGTAGAAATAATCCCACTGGGCACATAATGGTTGAATCAACGTTGTTTACACCTCATTTCAATGAAATGACATTGAACCAACGTTGATATAGATGTTGAATTGACGTCTATGCCCAGTGGACTCATTGGCCTACACAGCAGTAGGTGGCAGCATCGGGTCTGTGTGCTATAGTATATGGGTCTGTGTGCTATAGTATATGGGTCTGTGTGCAAGCATGATAACAAAAGGACAAAGCCTTCCAGCAGAGTCTGTGAAACTGTCAAGCTTCGTCTGCTGGTCAATACTAAACATACTAATGGCCATGGTAAGCCTGACCTTTTGGAGCCTGACTCAGCCACAAGAGTAAAATAGAAGACTTCAGAGATACTCCTACAGAGACACTGCTACTACTAGAGAGACCTTAATACGTTTATCTTCCACAGCCATTTCTCATAATACCACATTCTGTAAATATAGTTGTGTATCTTGTATAAATATAACTTGTTTTCTTCTTCTTCTGGTTCTATGTAAACACACACTGGCTGCTGCCCTTCTTTGAGACCCACACACTATGTAAATGCCCCTGAGCTGTGGTTTGCTGCTAACCGCGTGGTTTCTCAAAGGAAATTATGGCAATTGTGAGATCAGCCACCTTGGTATCTAGGTGTCATTGTCTGCCTGTGTCAGACCCAACAAGTTGAAAGCTGAGAGAGTTTCTCTTCCTGGAAGCCTGCAGCTTTCTGGTAAGGTCTCATTTAGTAAGGGAGATCCCAGAGCTGATGGGCTATGCACACAACAGCTCAAACCAGCTCCCTTCAGATGTTTCATGTACATTCCAATGTATTTGGGGGATGATTAGAAATCGAGTCAAAGTAACTACACACATATCCAAACACTGTCTTCTTTCTAGGAAGAAGTGATCGATGTACTGGTAACAGGGTGTGCGATGAAGCTACCGCTTTCAACTAGCCTACTAGTTTGCTTTACCTTACATTTGCTGATGTCACTTGTTAAATAATTATAACCCGGTTTCGGGGGAAGGCACTAAGCAGCATGCTTACTTGCCATTCAGAAACAGAATACCTAATCGGGAGGATGATGAAAAGGCAGAGGGAGCGAGTGTGCCAATGAGGCCCTAGGGCCTGATGTTTTTCATAAAGGGGCGTGCAGTCAGTGTGTAGCACCATCCACTATATCTCATAACCATCCTCGCAATATGTCAATCATTGACGACAACCAAAGCAGAAAGGGTTTCTCATTCGAAATGACACAATGTCAAGGGGACCATGACACAACGCCCTGACCACTTGAGGCGACCATTTCGCCATGTTCCGGGGACATCCTGACAAAAAAAAATGTTTGCATGCAGGGATGTTCCCTCACGCAATTTCCTAATGACAAGTAAAAATGTAAGTCCTGAGAACGTCCCAAAAATGTCCTGACATGGTCCTCAGTGACGTCGTGGTACCTTACAGGGAACTACGCAAAGGTCCCCCAGAGAACGTTCCATTGGGACCATTATGCTACGCCCCCTTTGGCCATCATGAATCGTCCCCTTGTGGTCATTGAATGTCCTATGGAGAGTGTCCTATCGGAACCAAATAGGAACCTTTTCATAACGTTCACTCTTGGACATGAAAATACGTTATCATAACGTTATGCAGCGACCAAACTGGGATCTGTACTGAACGTCCTCTTTTGGTCCTGTCATGTTTTAATGTTGCTAGAACGTTTTCCCAATGTAAGTGGTATAACATCTCGCGGAAACCCTTAAAGGATCGCAGTAGGAATGTCGCCAAATGTCTTCAGCAAGTCCCTTGTTTGCTGGGACTCTAGAAAGTTTTACAATAAGTGCATTCAACCAAGGAAGACGAGACAACCACAAACCACAGCACTTGTAACTCTATCTCCCTTTGTGTTGATCTCTGAACGTTGGTTATGTATGGTGCCAGTAACGTTTAACCCACGTTTTTTTTAAATGGTGCCTTCATATCCCCTAGTGTCTTTGCTCCACTGAATCTACTCATCCACCCACCCCAGCAACTACACTCCGTGTAAACGAACATTTTAAAGCATCCTGAAACGCCACAGAGACAGAAGAACAGCCTTTGCTCTCATTGAGTTTTCATGCTAACGACGTGTGGCCATATTGCTTTTGGAATGAATTGCAGGAGCTGCTAGTGAAATAATTCAACTGTAATGGTTCTCTGAATATTATTTTGAATAATGAAACAAATCAAATCATTGGTGACCAGCTGGCAGCATCTATTCGGTTCTGCAGATGCATCGATCCTCCAGACATTCGGCCCAGAATACCTAACGAGTTAACCACACCTGAGCTAACAAACTAATTTGATAGACTTTCATTTTAATTGGTTGTAATGATTCAACTGTTAGTAATAAACTTGCCACAGCAGGACGGTGCTCTTGAGTGTTGCCGCTTAAAGGCCCAGTGCAGTCAAAATTGTGATTTCCCTGTGTTATATATATAAAAGTAGCCTACTGCTTGGGGCCTAGTGGTTAAAGTGTTGAACTAGTGACCAAAAGGTTGCAAGATCAAATCCCCAAGCTGACAAGGTAAAAAAATCTATCGTTCTGCCCCTGAACAAGGCAGTTAACCCAGTGTTCCTAGGCCGTCATTGAAAATAAGAATTTGTTCTTAACTGACTTGCCTAGTTAAAGGTAAAATAAAAATTAAAATATTACCAGACTAGGAAGTTGGAATAATACTGTGAAAATGATGAAAATGCCCTTTTTGTGACAGAGCTGTTTGAAAAGGCCGCCTGAAATGTCAGCCTGTTTGGGATGAAGTTTTGGCCTGCCTGGTGACATCACAAGGAGGTAAATTAGTTAACAGACCAATAAAAAAGAGCGTTCCAAACTTCTCTGCCAATAACAGATACTCAGACCACTTCCAGACAGTCCTAGCAAAATTATTGCTTGAGAAATAGATTTTTGCAAATAAGCTATTTTTGTTTATTCTTGACCATTTTAATTGTAAACAATCACAGTATGGTACTTAATTGTTACCCAGCAATGATTTAATATTGAGATAAAAACAGCTGCATTTGGACCTTTAAGTGCAAAACAGTAACTACTTATAGCAGTGGTCGAATGGTCGATCTCCAAGGGGCATTCGTAGTCGATCACCAAACATTTCTGTAAAAAACAACATCGATAAAGCCTTTTTTTGTTTTTTGTTCAGTGCTGTTGGCGGTAGGTGCACTTGATTCAGCAGCATTAGCGCCGGGAAGGCAAAGTGTTCCCATTTTGAACCATTTCATGTGTCTGAAGATAGAACTCTGCCATACCCAGCAGGCCCAGAGAGCAAACCAAGTGTACCTATAGGCCTACTGCTGACCCATCAGATAGCTCAGATCACTGTGACTGCACTGTTTTTTCAAGCCATAGGCTGTAAAAAAAAATATTTAAAAAAGAAGCCCCGAACGCATAACAAAGTCGATAACAAGAGAGAGACTCAATGATAACAACAAAGAGCTGCTTGTATTATTAGTAAGTTCATGTTTAAGTTGTTATTCAGCACTGTCAACACATTGTTCAACACGTTTATAAGCCATAACATGTGCATTCTCCATACTTCCACTCACGCCACAACCAGCACTGCAGCTGCAATGAATCAGTATAGCAAAGTGTTTTGATAAGCTTGAATTGTTTTTTATTAGCGGCTTGTCATTTTTAACAGCCAGGAATATTTCACATTCCCTGGTCATAGGAGTAACAACATGAATTGGTGGATGAGGCAGAGATATTGCAGTGCGACTGTGTCCCCTTGTCTCAGAGGAGGGAGAGAGAGCGGAGGAACGGGTGAGCCTCAACGTTGCTCTCTCCCTCCCTCCCCTCAGACTGACCATCAGATGCAGGCCATCGGTCCAGCAAAACTTTTTAAAAGCTAATTATTATGCTCACTCAGCTGTGCCTCACAAGTAATACAACAAAGGATATATTACCAGTGTTATCATATACCAAAAATGTATTTCAAAATGGTCTGAGAAGAACAACATTGGCAGGGCAATTCAAGCATAGCCAATATGCAGTGATAATGTATTGGGCCTATAGCCTACTGCACAAACCTCATTGCTACATAGCTGTTTTTAATAGGCTAATGCTGCATAGGCTTGTGTTTTATAAGTCATGTTTTTTTCCTTTTTCTGAACAGTAGATCTCGGCTTGCTTTTCTACATTGGTGACCACTGACTTGCAGTATACACATAATGAAGTAAGGTTTGCAGGTAGCCTAGCTTTCAGAGTGATGGGCCAGTAACCGAAAGATCGTTGATTTGAATACCCGAGCCGACAACGTGAAAAATCTGCCGGTGTGCCCTTGAGCAAGGCTGTTAACCCTAATTTGCTCCAGGGGCGCCGTACTACTATGACTGACCTTGTAAAACAACACATTTCACTGCACCTATCCGGTGTATGTGACAATTAAACGTCTATCTATGTAGTCATCTCGGTAAAATGTTATTTGAAGGGCCCAAACATAAGGGCTTCATAACTCATTCATACATCATTCATAACTCATTCATAACTCATTCATACATCATTCATAACTCATTCATAACTCATTCATACTGCTGAAGTCCAGTTATGTCAACAACCGCAACTTGTGTTGTCTTGTGGTTATTAGGATGGCACGAGAATAGCTTATCCGCGATAGGTAGAGGAGGACTGATGATGCATTAGAGTACCATAAGATCCGTAGTTGCGTGTAGTGTCAAACAGTACTATGAACCATGCCCATGGTCTGTGTTTGCTATGGTCAAACATACAACTGCATTGTTCCCATTCACAAGTCCATTCTCTTCTCTGGGCTTCGGTGGTTGCTGTTTCTCCTACTCTCCTTTAAAACAAAGAAATCACAGTTGTCTCTGTCTATCTGTGAGGGCACCTATTCCCTGTTGCTCTCCGCCGTGTCACAGTGGGTTTGTCTATCTCTATTAAACCACTGATGCCCTGGAAACCGCCAGGCCTCCGTACCCAGCCTTTATGCAAACCCATTTTACTATTCATTCCACTCTATCTCTTCACTGGCTGGCTGCCGATAGCGCGGCGGAATCACAGCATTACTCTGTCATCGGGAACGACAGCGCCTTGCACTTTGAGACGACATCTTGCCGATAAGTTGCAAAACCACCACCCCTCGTATTATCTGAATGAGGGGATGATGTTTCGCTCGTGGAGAATTTGAGGAGAATGCTAATTGGGTGTGTCAATTGTGTGCTGGCTGTTATGATGGAACACTGTTCACGTTTAGCAGTTTTGCAGACACACGGCCTGATAGGACACCTGTAGAAGGCAACAGCGTCATCGCAGCAGCACCATCGATCACTGTTAGATCATGCACTGTCAAACAACTACCCATATAATTATCTGAGATTATCATAATACTTGACGGCGCTTTATGTTTTGATACCCGGTCAAGTCACACAATACACTGTATACAGCAGAAACACTGAGTGTGCAAACATTAGGAACACAGTCCTAACATTGAGTTGCATCCCCTTTTGCCCTCAGAACAGCCTCAGGTCAAAGCATTCAGCAGGTATGCTAGGCCCACAGTTGTGTTAAGTTGGCTGGATGTCCTTTGGGGGGGAGGGGGGGGTGGACCATTCTTGGTAGATACGGAAAACTATTTAAGGGGGGAAAAACCCAGCAGCATTTTGCAGTTGACACACTCAAACTGGTGCGCCTGGCACCTGCTACCGTTCACTGTTCAAAGGCACTTACATTTTGTCTTGCCCATTCACCCTCTGAATGGCACACATACACTATCCATGTCTAAATTGTCTCAAGGCTTAAAAATCCTTCTGTAGTTCTTTCCTGCAGTCAAATCAAGGCACCCTTTAGTGGCGTCATGGGTGGAATGTTTAAGCCCATAACCATGTGTGTGAGGTGTATACTTTTGTCTCAAAGTAGATTTGTTTAAGACTACCAAGAACCACTTTGTGTGACCCTGATTTAGCACATTGCCCCTGATTTAGCACATTGCCCCTGATTTAGCACATTGCCCCTGATTTAGCACATTGCCCCTGATTTAGCACATTGCCCCTGATTTAGCACATTGCAGTAAAAGGTTAGCCTGTCACCTCCCCTTCATCTACACTGATTGAAGTGGATTTAACAGGTGACATCAATAAGGGATCAACTGGATTCACCTGGTCAGTCTGTCATGGAAAGAGCAGGTGTTCCTAATGTTTTGTACACTCAGTGTATAGATATATATATTTTTATTGTCAGATACACCAGATATGTTTAGTGAAATGTGTCATTTTACAGGGTCAGCCATAGTAGTACGGCGCCCCTGGAGCAAATGAGGGTTAAGTGCCTTGCTCAAGGGCACATCGGCAGATTTTTCACTTTATCGGAACGGGTTTTCAAATCAATGACCTTCGGTTACTGGCCCAACCCTCTAACCACTAGGCTACCTGCTGCATTCAAAGCACGAGTTTGAGCAGGTTCAATACACTATTAATACAGGTTCAAAGTGATTCAATACAGGTTCAATACACTATTAATATAGGTTCAAAGTGATTCAATACAGGTTCAATACACTATTAATACAGGTTCAAAGTGATTCAATACAGGTTCAATACACTATTAATACAGGTTCAAAGTGATTCAATACAGGTTCAATACACTATTAATACAGGTTCAAAGTGATTCAATACAGGTTCAATACACTATTAATACAGGTTCAAAGTGATTCAATACAGGTTCAATACACTATTAATACATGTTGAAAGTGTTTCAATATACCTTTGATTCCGAATATTTGCAACAGTAGTTTTGCATATCAATCTATAACTTAATGCTTGATGGAGTCATAGTGTAGGCCTAATCCAGGTTTGTACAGTATTACTAATGTAAATGCACTATTTGTCTGGTAATAGGAAGTTATTGTTTTCTTTGAAGTTCATAGTTAATAGTTTTAAAGCAGGATGTTGAGCATGAGGGGGTTTTCTTTATCACTGATGCTGCGGTAAACTCAGTAGTTCACCTAGGTCAGGAAGCAGTGTGAAAGGTACAGGGGAAATATTTTAGCTTATGCGAAGCTTTAAAAAGAGATGTGGTACAAACGATGGGGTTAAACGAACACTAAGAGCTGCTCGTGGTCTGCCTTCACAAATGCTAAAGTTAGAAGGAAGCTAGCATGGAGACATTTGTTTTTCTATTTCCTCAATTCAACTTTTTGGCCCCAAAGGAGGAAGCGTATTTCAAAATGCTTGGTCCTAAGGACTTGAAGGCACCGAGAATGAAAGATAGTAATTCCAGGTAGGTTTTTTGCACTTCAAATCTTCCTATCCTTTTTCATTTGAAAGCAGAATTCTATTTTTTTTTGTGTATTTTAACAATTCTGTGAAGCTTTTAAGACCTTGTTTCATTACATCTTGTAAGAATGCCACTTCCTTTATTTGCATTGCACAACAGCAATGGGAGACAGACAGAGAAAACCTTATCGCCAGTATGAATATCTTCTCTTATAGTGTGACTTTCTCCTCCACAACTCTTCCACTCATTAAGTGTTGGTGTTGCCTTCATAATGTAAGGGGGTCTACCATGGCACCACGCTTGACTTGTCTCTACAGAGTGAGAGGGCAAATGTGCATCTGAGAGCCATTGCCATTCTCTCAATAGCAGGAGATCAGAAAAGAAATGTTCATTCGTTAAGGTGACACCCTCGCACTAACAACCGTGAGTTCTGTACCTTGGTTCATTTATTTTGCATCGCCGAGTTCTCAACGAGACAAGAGGAGACGCAGAGAAGTTGTTAAAGTGCCACGGCGTCGTTTGTTTGACAGTGTGAAGTCATTTGGGGCTGTCTGGGTTTGTTGATACTTTTGATGTAGAAGAACTGTGAGGCAAATTAAATTAAATGATGTGATGGGGATGAATTGTGACATGGTAAAACATGTGTTCCTCGTGACAATCCATCATTTAACGATACAAAGTTGAACAATACAACCTCGACAGGAGGTAGAGAGGAGACGGGAAATGCAACTTTTGAATGATTTGCAACACAGTTTCAGTGTCCGTCGGTGTGAATTCCTGTCCATGCAAATCCCCTTGAATGTGTTGCAGATACTGGTTCGTTGAGAAGAGGTGCAGAAGTACATTTCCCCTTGGTTTGCCTTTGTTCTGTGTCTACAGGGCATACATGTGGTTGGTTCCTAGTTTCAGAATGATGGTTAGCACGCTGACACCATCTCACTTTGCTAGCATTCTCAAGGGCACTGTCCACCCCACACCGTCTCACTTTGCTATCATTCTCAAGGGCACTGTCCACCCCATGAGATGCCACTGCTGCCTTTAGTGAAACACTGCTTGCTCCGTTGACCTTTACGTCATGTGGCCCAGGTGGAAAGAAAGAAGAGGTCCTATTTATTTCAGTTATCATGTGATCGGCTTGAGTAAACAATGGCCGGTTTATTACTCTGTTGTTGTGATTTTGTAGCTTGGTTCCCAGATATGTTTGTGCTGTCTTGCCGACTGAAACAATGTTTAGCATAATAATGACCATAGGAGTTGACAAGACAGCACAAACAGGTCTGGGGCCAGGCTAGTGATTTCATTCATTATGATTAAACTGCTGTACAGTAAACCGAAATGTAATCATTGTGTAAAGTGTTCCATTAACTCTGGTTGCAGATTGAAAGACAAGAGGTGCCAACTGAGCCTTCTGCTGACCAAGTCAGGCTCCCATGAAAACATCAGTCCAGAAAAGAAGACCACCACCGCAACCAGCAAGTAAGGCGTCAGCCAAGTGTAGAGGCAAAGCAATGGAAAGAGATTGCCCTGCAGAATAACATAACATGTGTAATTGCCCCAGTTACCCAATTTGTATTGAAGAGCATTTTCAATCTCAAGGGCTTTCCACACTGTATGTCGGATTTAGTCTTTTACGATTATTACACGTCACACTGTGCGGTGTGACCTAATTTACATCAACTTGGCCAGATTGTATGATTTGCTTCAGTTCTGTCGTCCCATTCTGCAATTGGCTTGCGAGGCTAGGTCAGCCGGGCTGGGCTACGTCAACTGGACGTATCAAGCACGGCATCGAGAGAACAACAACAAGCTGACGACTGACAGACATGGCTCCTCCTACCTCTGTGAGCGTGCGCTCCTCGTCATGAGGAACATCACAACATGGAAACGCTCAACACTGAATATTAGGCCCATAGCTCCAATGGGATATGCGTCCCCCAGCATAGTCATTGCCGGTTACACAATACAAGCGTCGACATGTTGACAGCCGATGTGTGTCTATGTTATTTGTAACTACACACAGGCCATTACTTGCGCCAAGTTTTCATTATCCGATGTGTGAATTCTAATTTTGAAGAAATAAATGCATGCCACACTGCACGACAAAGGCTCAACATTGTTGACACTGCCAGAACTTTGGAGACTATGACCGCACACAGTCGTACTTACCAGACCCTGTCACAGTGAGATGTCCGACAATCGTTTTACGACCTAAGAATTTGCCCAACGATGTGTACATTTTGTCTGGGTGGCATATGAGACGGCGAAAATCTTATAGTCTGTGCGGGCCTTTAATGAGATAGTTCAGCGCAATTACATTTAGATCGTTGTTGCCATAAGTCCTAAGCAGCATTGCCCAGCCCATAGACTACTACAAGGAAACTAATATCTCATGTAATTTAGCTGAAATATCCCTTTAAATTCATGGACTATACAGTTCATTTTCCTCAATCAAAATACCACTGGGAAACAACAGAAGCTAGACATACTGTAGCCCACCGTCAGCGTTCAACAGGCTTGCACAGAAAGACATATAAACAAATAAACACATCATTAGCAAAGGACTTAAATGGTATCTCTGACTCTTTTTTTCCCGCAGCATCTCACCGGAGGCAGCTTTGAGTTGGAGTAGCACCTTTGAAGAGCTGCTCAGACATTCAGGTTAGATTGAAACCGGCGATGTCTGATTTAGTCACAAATTGCGAGTCTATTTTTGTTCAAGGCACAACTTTAATGGGAAGCCACAGTGTCTTTAGGGAAATTATAGGTTAGAGGAGAGAACAATGGAGTTTCACTGCTATATTTTTAGTGTTAGGTAAGAGTGTTTCATTACAGCTGTGAATGATTTCGCAGGGCTCGCTCTATGAGTCATTGAGATCAGTGGTTGAATGTTCAATATTATCTTTCCCACTTTCCATTGAGAACAGGTTGGGAATCTACAGAGCTTGACCATTTCTATTTTGAATCGGAATTAACCAAAATCAGCCAAATCTCAATTAATGCAGTCTGAAATTCAAATCAAGTGTAAGTCTCCAAGTAACTCATCTATAGTATCAGTGGGCACAGTGCAGATCCCTTTTGTCGCCATTATTCTGGAGCCATTATTCTGGAGCCATTATTCTGGAGCCATTGTTCTGGAGCCATTATTCTGGAGCCATTGTTCTGGAGCCATTATTCTGGAGCCATTATTCTGGAGCCATTGTTCTGGAGCCATTATTCTGGAGCCATTATTCTGGAGCCATTATTCTGGAGCCATTGTTCTGGAGCCATTATTCTGGAGCCATTATTCTGGAGCCATTATTCTGGAGCCATTGTTCTGGAGCCATTATTCTGGAGCCATTATTCTGGAGCCATTATTCTGGAGCCATTATTCTGGAGCCATTATTCTGGAGCCATTATTCTGGAGCCATTGTTCTGGAGCCATTATTCTGGAGCCATTATTCTGGAGCCATTATTCTGGAGCCATTATTCTGGAGCCATTGTTCTGGAGCCATTGTTCTGGAGCAGTACATGTTGTTTTTTATCCATATAAGCCTCACGATTGAATCCAATAAATCCAATGGATCATTAAAGAGTATGTTCTTCTCCCCCGAGTAGATGGAGTGGATACGTTTTCTCAGTTCCTCAGAACAGAGTTCAGTGAGGAGAACATTGAGTTCTGGTTGGCCTGTGAGGAATACAAGACCATCGACTCGGATTCCAGGCTCATCACCAAAGCCAAGCAGATGTATGCTGTCTTTATTGAAGCCGATGCCCCAAAGGAGGTATATATGGTGCTTGAGAAACAAAACTAAATAGGCCTTGCTGGAGCTTTGTAAGCTGTATAGGGTCTAGATGTTTCCCTGACCATGTGGGCCCTATTAATGGCAATTGGGGAAACTGTGGGGCCACATCAATGGTACTTCCCTAAAGCTGCTAGTTGGTCAAGCATTCACAGAAAGATCAAATCTCATTTTTGTTGCTCTTCTATGGTCTTGATCTAATTCAAAAGGAGACTAAATGCATCAACATTCACCGCTATACAGACTTCGACTTTTTTAAACTGCGCATTGGAATTATGCAGAGGTTACAATGAGTGTGAGGCATGAACAAAGCCCCGAGTGCATGATAAACCTGTGGTTAAGAAGATGCTCTATGCCCCTAGTAAGACAGACATGACCATTACAGAAGCGTGTGGTTTAGAAGCGTTACAACCTCAGGCACCATTGGATGAAGACAGATTGTGACCGTGTGGTTTTCCTTCTCTGCGACTAGCAGCAACTGAGTCAGTGGAATAATTACCCAGACTCTTTCAGTTTGAGATGAAGAGGTTAGTGTCTTCTAAGCTCAGTTGAAGAATACGTGAGCATGACTTCCAAACCATGTACAGGGACATGTATTGTGTCACAGAAGTGCATTTACATGGAGGGCTCTGCGTAACATAAACTAGGAAGAATGTCTCAAGGTGTCTTGGGCCAGTCATGAACTGTAGCTGTTTAGAGTACATTTTACCCCTCTCCCACTGATCTCAAACAAGTCACACTTGCCAATAGAAAGGATTGGGTGTATAGCTAAAATAACATCTAATTTCCATATAACCATGGGCATAATTTAATATATTTGCATGAAATTACTCTATTTCCAACCAGCATCTCTCTAAGGTACCGCCCCCTCACAATTTCACAATATCCAGTAGCTTTCACCATGGATTTCACTCAAATTCTTGATTGTTTTTGTCAAATACTCTTGCATATTCAACATTAGGCGGAGACTACAGTGAGTGGCAATAGGACAAATTCACTTATATCTGCATTAAAGTAGTCAAAAGTGTAGTATTTGGTCCCATTCTCCTAGCACACAATGATTACATCAAGCTTGTGACTCTACAAACTTATTGGATGCATTTGTTGTTTGCATTTGGTCCAGCCCATTATTCCCCCTCCACCAAACTTTACAGTTGGCACTATGCATTCGGCAGGTAGCGTTCTAAACCCAGATTTCTCCGTCAGACTGCCAGATGGTGAAGCGTGATTCATCAATCCAGAGAACGCGTTTCCAGTGCTTCAGAGTCCATTAGCGGCAAGTTTTACACCACTCCAGCCACCGCTTGGCATTGCGCATGATGATCTTAGGCTTGTGTGCAACTGCTTGGCCTTGGAACCCCGATTCATGAAGCTCCCTACAAAACAGTTATTGTGCTGACATTGCTTCCAGAGGCAGTTTGGAACTCTGTAGTGAGTGTTGCAACTGAGGACAAACTATTTTTACGCGTTATGTGCTTCAGCACTTGGCGGTCCCGTTCTGTGAGCTTGTGTGGCCTACCACTTCACGGCTGAGCCATTGTTGCTCCTATATGTTTCCACTTCACAATAACAGCACTTAAATTAGACCCGGGCAGCTCTAACAGGGTAGAAATTTGACTTGTTGGAAAGGTGGCATCCTATGACGGTGCCACGTTGAAAGTCACTGAGCTCTTCAGTAAGGCCATTCTACTGACAATGTTTGTCTATGGAGATTGCATGACTGTGTGCTCGATTTATACACCTGTCAGCAACGGGTCTGGCTGAAATAGCCGAATCCACTATTTTGAAGCGGTGTCCGCATACTTTTGTATATATAGTGTAGATGCAAATAAAAAAAAGGACATTTTGAAGGGAACTGGAATTTGTTTGAGCGGACATAACAGATGTTTGAGTGATCGCAAAATCAACGGGAAGATGTGCTTTGCACAAGCACCAGTTGGAATGAGTATTGCTTTTCTTTTGAAAACAATCAAATGGGAAGGAGGAACTAGTACCATATTACCATATCTAAGGTTTGATTTGGGATTGAGCCACATAATAGTGTCACTTTACTTTTAGGTCAACATCGACTACGCAACAAAGGTGGCCATCCAGAAGACCATCACCACGCCGACGAATACCTGCTTCGATGCGGCACAGAGCATAGTCTACAGCCTGATGAAAAAAGACTGCTACCCGAGGTTCCTCACTTCCGAAATCTACCTTCGCCTCACCAAGAGAAAAGGCCCCGGGACCACCATGTTCCGCCGGAGGTCACGGTCCTGCGTTTTCAACGAGCCGCGAGGGGAGGCCACGGGCGACTCCTCTGCCTGGTTGTAGAATCTTAAACTGAGAGTAGCACAAAACACACACACACCCTTCTGATTTCTCTTGCAGTGCAATGCCTGTATCTGACTCGCTGTGTGACTCGTGTTGTGTTTTTTAATGAGACTTTCTGAAGAGATATGACTTTACAGCTATCAGTTAAAGTGTTCCCCATCCAGACACAGAATACTGTGTTCGAATACTAATATTCATCTTGATTACCGTTAAATGTCTTGCCACTGCTTGTATTAATTCAATAATTTATGATAATAATCTGTTATGTTGGCTTTTAGTTGTAAATTGTATATATAGTCTGGAGAGTAATTAAACGATGTACTATTAAAGCTTTTTCTAACGTTTCTAACGGTTCAATTATGTCAAAAGAGACAAACAAAAAACATGACAAAAAGTGACTATGACGTTAGTGCATTACACAATCAGAAGGTGCGCTAGAAGTATTTGGAAGGAACCCGCTGCCGAATCACAAAACAAAATGTATAGACCTCACTGAGCAAGTGAGTAACCACTCTACGATTAGAAATATTCACGTCATTAGTATGCACACGGTATTCCTTACAAAGAAAAATATGTAATCATTCCAAGCTGCCAACGATCCCACTGAATCTATCTTGGCGGTGTCGAATTCATTACAGCAAAGTGATTAGATTGTTTCCTACCCACTAAGAGTTAAATGACAGACAGTATTGACTTCATGGCATCTTCACCATGGGAGTATGGTGGGATATATATATATATTTAAACTACACATTGCCTGGACATAAAAAAAATCACGTATTAGTAGTAGTTGAAATTCCAAGACAGTTCACAGCAATGCTAAATCTTTCGGATAGAGAAATCACGAGGCGCCACACTTGACTTGCCTTAAGACTTCGCGACGAAACAACCCTCATAAATACATATGCCAGGCAGGCAACAAAAACAAACGCGATAAAGCATTTAGCATTTAGCTTCAATTTACATTAATTTAATTCAGGAATTCTAACGTTGGCTGATGTTTCCTTACCCCTCACTGATTCAAACCGATGCCCTAGAAATGAACTTACAGTGGAGACAAAAAGTGTTAGTAGTGAAGGACAATGTACACTGTGGGATTCAAATCCTTGCCTTGCCTTTTTTTTAAATAAAATATTTATATTTATTTCACACAGGTGGGCAGGCATTGTTGCAGCACATGGGGAAAATATACTTGTTTTTTTGTAGGCTGCTGAAGGTGCTGATCGAGGATACACAGCGCCTCACTGTGGGTTACCAGAGGAAGCACCCTAACCCAGTGTGGGCCAAGAGTACTTCCTGGTCAAATCAAGTAGCCAGAAAAAATGATTGGGCCTTGTTACTATGTTAATATGGAAAACTCCTGGCCCTAGCCATGACAGCTAGATGACGTGGTGTTGGAAGAGGAATGAATTAATGTGTGTATGAAACCTGTACATTTTAATAAACATGCCACAATGCAATGTCTACATGGCAGCTAAGGGAATAAGGGAAACAGCAAATCGGGGGAAAAAGTGTTTTATTTATGTTTTGTGTGTGGGTAGGAATGCTTTGATAATAAACTCCTCTGGGTTAACTTGAATAAGAATCCACCAACTTTGTAGTTTTGGGATGTATAGCAACCACACCAGCAATAGACAGTGTTTTAGAGTCTGCCGTGCACCAATTGCAACACTTCTCAGCACTGTGCACATGCGAGACAAGCACCTCTTTTGAAAATCAAATTTCGTCCACGCGCATGCAAATCGGGATCGCCGTGGTGTTTTCCATCACTTGAGTGAGATTTCCATTCTTGGTTTTGTTTGGGAAGCACATAATATCCTGGGCTGGAGGATGATGGGATTAGGATATGTGAGCACCACAGGGAGGACTGTCCTCGTACACCATGAAGACTGTCCTCATATACCATGACCCGCCATCATTAATCTTCATTAGTACATTAAAGACTACACATTTGCAGTTACTGGATACATTGGGAATATTCCATTACCCCTATCCCACAATGCATCACTTGGCTGACCAATGAGGATGGGTTTCCAATATGCAGAAAGGGTATACCTTGCACTGACTGCATCTGTGGTTAACCTTTGACCCTCCCATCAAGGTGGTAGATATTCAACACCATAAAAGGATCAGAGAAGGGAAATATAACCAGTACAATATTTTATATATGTAGCCCTTTTCAAGCAAACATGGACCATATTGTACTTTTAGTACTTTATTCACAAAGGCCAGTATTCCTAACACTCAGATATCACTCAAACTTTCACACAAGTCAAAATAGAGTTTACACGGTCTAAACATATGATGTGCTTTAGTGCAGGGTTAGATTTGACAGGCATAAGAAAGAATGACTGAAGGTATGCACAGAGCATAGCATAGAATATTATTGTTGCTGTGTCATTATAATTAAATGTGGAAGATGTTCCACAACAGAGATGCAAATCCAGCGTTAGTACCAGGATGCGGGATTCCCTTCATGCTCTATTTGTTTATGGTCATCTAGGTGCTTCATCAGCACTTCATCATCTGTTTACCTTTCATTTTCTATTTTGCATTTGACCTCACTCATTTGACCTCATTTCATTTTCCATCTGTAGCTTCTTCGGGTGTTCAAAAGCATAAATACAGATACCTGCATTCCAAAACCCTTCACAAATACTTCAATATGTTTTGATGCTGTAGTTGGCTATTTTGTTACAACACAACAGCTGATGATATATTCCATGTGTAGCTTTTTAGGCTGTTCGAAAAACATAAATACACATACCTGTACTTGAAAAGTATAAAAATGTGTACGTCGACATGTGTAGGTGACTATTTTGTTGTGATACTATAGCCCATGGCCATGCGTGTTTATCTTATGTTTCTGTTACTGACTATGAACGACTATCTGAAAGAGATTTTGGTTTTACTGTAGAGTATTTATCCACTGAGAAATGATCTGGTGAAATGGTAATTACAGAGTAATAACATGCAAAAAGCTACATCTCAATAACATTCTAATAATAACTTGAAACAAGCTCTACTGGGCACCATTTGTTACCAAGTAGTACTAGTTGTTTCGAATTCTTCAAAAGTGCCATTCATCGATGGTAACGCCCTTTACCATGGTAAATGTACCAGACACTCTTTTTTTCCCCTTAGGGTTATATTAGGACTATATACTCTGTCTTTCATCTTCATATCTATGATTGAAACTGAGGTGGACAGGATATCATAGAAGACATGAGGGCCACTCCTTGAAACCCAGGTGTATACTCTCTCAGGGGTCAGAGAGGCCTCGGAAGGAAGGATACCCTCTCTCATCAAACATCACTTTGCATACTGATTTTCATGTGTTCCATTCACGGAGGGAGTCTGGTCTAGATCATTCCGTGCAACTTAACTCCCTCACCTCGGAACAATCAAAATCTTAGCCTCACATTGGCAGGACCGATTTTCTCTCTCCCAGATAGACAACGCTGCCATGGCAATAAAGTGAGTTTCTTTATCACTGATTCTGTAGATGAATGCCGCTATGTTTCAAGTTACGACTTATTACAAGAATGAGGAGTCTACCATTGTGCATTTTGTATCTAAGTTAATATAATGTATTGGATAACAGGTTATTTGAATATTTTTTAAGATCTTTTCACTGGACTATAAAACATATTTTTTGAAATGCAAAAACATTGATGGACCGTATTCATCTATTTTCTTTCCAGGTGTGAGGCAGATTTGATATTGTGTTTTGAAAATCATTGATTTACTGGGCTAGTGATGGATCTCAACGCTCTTTTCAAGGGTAGATTTTGTTGCTTTCTCAAGGACCCACTTGAAGAGGCTGAGACTTGGGGAGAGTCTGTGGACAAACTCCTGTGTAGTAAACGTAAGGACAACGTTTTTATCTTTTTACTATACTGCCTGTCTAGAAGGCATCACCGACAGTGCCAAGCTGATTATGCCATCCTCAGGATGTGATTTAGAAAATCACAGGCAAATTACGATTGTCTGCTACAAGTAACTAAAATGTATCAAGTTAGGATTACCGCCTTTGTCTTGCGACAGAACTCACGCTCATATCCTTTCTTACAATAACAAACGTAGAGACATCTCATTTCCCTTCTTTTCCTATTCTTCCATATGTCCAGCTGGGCAGGCAGCTTTCCGACAATTCCTGAAGTCAGAGTATAGTGAGGAGAATATCCTGTTTTGGCTGGCCTGTGAGGACTACAAGAAGATCAAGTCTCTTCCAGAGATGATCTCCTCTGCTAACAGGATCTACTCTGAGTTTGTGGAATGTGAAGCACCCAGACAGGTAAGTAGCTACCTGAGGCCGTATGTATCAAGCATCTCAGAGTAGGAGTGCTGATCTAGGCTGATCAGTTTAGCCTTTAAGATCATAATGAATACGATTAAATGGACAAGAGATGCCTGATCCTAGATCAGCATCCGTACTCTGATACATTCGACACATACAACCCCCGATGACAATCTGCTGGATTTCATAACAACTCAGAACAAATAAATGAATTAATAAGGACCTGGTTGGATCTAGACCTGTTTATACTTTTGTCTGCCTTCATACATTCAGTGGACATAAGATGTAGAAATGTGTCTGGGGGGAGAAAAAAAACATGTATTTACTGGGTTTATATCTTGGTTGAAGATCAACATTGATTGTGGGACCAGAGAAAATATCACCAAGAACATCTCCCAGCCGAGCCTGACGTCCTTTGACGCGGCTCAGAAGCTGATCTACAGTCTGATGTCCAGGGATTGTTACCCACGATTCCTCAAGTCAGACATCTACCAGGATTTGCTTAGGAGAGCAGATGCAAGGTGACTCTCTTAAATGACAAACGCTCTAAGTGTTTCTCAACGTTTTATGTACCACACACAAGCTATAGTCCCTCCATCCATGGAGGACCACTTTGATTAAAGGGATGGTTTTATTTATTTTTTACCTTATTTTCGACTTACCTAGGGTGTTGTTACCTAGGGTTTAGTTTAGCAATATCCAGAATCTCCTGGCTAGACTGTTTTTAAATGTAGCAATGCATGTGGAAATGGATTGTATCGTTCCTTAAAATAAGCACCTGAGAACTGACTAAATGGCTGCCAGCTCACCATTTAACCAGGAACTGGTCAAGAACAACCCAGAAGTTGAGAAACACATTCTTTCAACTCTTTCATCTACGCTATGCTTACCATGTTATTGCAATCCATGTCCAAACAATATCAGATATATATTTTCTTTAACCGGTGACTACATTTAATGGCCTAGTGGTTAGAGCATTGGACTAGTAACCGAAAGGTTGCAAGTTCAAATCCCTGAGCTGACAAGGTACAAATCTGTCGTTCTGCCCCTGAACAGGCAGTTAACCCACTGTTCCTAGGCCGTCATTGAAAATAAGAATTTGTTCTTAACTGACTTGCCTAGTAAAATAAAGGTCAAATAAAAAAATTAAATTAAATATAGTATAATGTGTGCAATGTTGTTGTATTTAACTAAGTTATTTGTAGAGACTAAAATGCCAAAATGTTGCCCCTTTGACTATAAATTAGATGATGAATAAGTTCTTAATTTGTATCAATAGTATTATCACTTCTGTATGTAATCGGATACCGTCTGAAATTGAAATTAAAATGATCCGAATGAATCAAAGCATCAAATTTGAAATAAAAAACTATACAAATGAGTTGCCAAGCTCCTGTCCTTCTTCTGCGTGGATATTTTTGGGAAAGCCAGATGCAACCATTATGTGCCTGCTTTTTACAGGTGCACTGGCTACTGCAATTCAAAGTTGTATGCATTCTAACCTTTTAAGTTCCCAGATATTCAGGGAGACAAAGAGAGGGCATTTTTTTTGTGAATGGTGGATAACATGTGGTGGAAAACTTTGAGTCGGGTGATGAATGAGAATGATCTGAAATCTCTATTGTCATTTGTTTATTTGGTCTGTTCATATGTGCAGTTGAAGTCGGAAGATGACATAGACCTTAGCCAAATAGATTTCAACTCAGTTTTTCACAATTCCTGACATTCAATCCTAGTAAACATTCCCTGTCCTAGGTCAGTTAGGATCACCACTTTATTTTAAGAATGTGAAATGTCAGAATAATAGTAGAGAGAATGATTTATTTCAGCTATAATTTCATCCCATTCCCAGTGGGTCAGAAGTTTACATACACTCAATTAGTATTTGGTAGCATTGCCTTTAAATTGTTTAACGTGGGTCAAACATTTCAGGCAACCTTCCACAAGCTTCCCACAATAGGAAGTGCGCCAGTCCCACCTGCAGCAAACACCCCCACAACATGATGCTGCCACCCCCATGCTTCACGGTTGAAATGGTGTTCTTCGGGCTTGCAAGCCCCCCACACACCCCAAACAGTTTTGTTTCATCAGACCAGAGGACATTTCTCCAAAAAGTACGATCTGTGTCCCCATGTGCAGTTGCAAACCGTAGTCTGGCTTTTTTATGGCAGTTTTGGAGCAATGGCTTCTTCCTTGCTGAGTGGCCCTTCAGGTAATGTCGATATAGGACTCATTTTACTGTGGATAGAGCTACTTTTGTACCTGTTTCCTCCAGGATCTTCACAAGATCCTTTGCTGTTGTTCTACGATTGATTTACACTTTTCGCACCAAAGTACGTTAATCTCTAGGAGACAGAATGCGTACTTTCCTGAGGGGTATGAAGGCTGCGTGGTTCCATGTTGTTTATACTAGTGTACTATTGTTTGTACAGATGAACGTGGAACCTTCAGGCATTTGGAAATTTGCTCCCAAGGATGAACCAGACTTGTGGAGGTCTACAATTATTTTTCTGAGGTCTGATTTCTTTTGATTTTCCCATGATGTACAGCCAAGAGGCACTGAGTTTGAAGGTAGGCCTTGAAATACATCCAAAGGCACATCTCCAATTGACTCAAATGATGTTAATTAGCCTATCAGAAGCTTCTAAAGCCATGACATCGTTTTCTGAGATTTTACAAGCTGTTTAAAGGCACAGTCAATTTAGTGCAAGTAAACTTCTGACCCACTGGAATTGTGATACAGTGACATAATCTGTTTGTAAACAATTGTTGGAAAAATGACTTGTGTCATGCACAAAGTAGATGTCCTAACCGACTTGTCAAGACTATAGTTTGTTGACAAGAAATTTGTGGAGTGGTTGAAAAGGGGGTTTTAATGACTCCAACCTAAGTGTATGTAAACTTCCGACTTCAACTGTATTGTATTTAAAATCAGATATCTCTTTTGAAGAAAACATTTAATCAGCAGCAATTTTGCTCTCATGTAAAATGTGCGTAGTGCAGTCAGGGCGTCTCTGTGCTATCATTTTGAATTCGATGCAAAACATCCCGATTGTTTTGATTGACCATGATTGCGATCTGATTAATTTCCCGTTTCCCCGAAGAGTGCACACGTTCACTCCCCATCCATGGATAAATATGAATGGAATCAGAAATACGATGGAAACTCCCTCGAGCCCATGCTGGCATCAATCCAGTATTTCAAAAAACAATTGTGAACACTTTAAGGAGAAGGGTTAGAAGGGTGTTGGAACAGAGGGTGTGGTCCCTGAAGTGTGTACAGCTCTCCAACTCCAGGTGGCAGCAAAGCTCACACATTGACTTATGTTCTTGTTTTGTAAACAAATTAAACTGGCCCTGCACCAGAACTTGGGTGGCAGGTAGCCTAGTGGTTAGGCCAGCCTAGCAGTTGAGAGCGTTAGACCAGTCGCTGAAAAGTCACAATGATTCGAATCCCTGAGCTGACTAGGTGAAAAATCTGTCGATGTGCCCTTGAGCAAAGCACTTAACCCTACATTCTCCTGTAACTCACTCTGGATAAGTGCCTGCTAAATTATTCAAATGTCCTACAGTAAATTGTATGTATATATTAGGGGCGGTTGGGGGGCCGGAACAAATTACAAATAATTTGTAGACTGCAAATTGACCGCAAGAAGCCCAAACAGATATAATGTTTGATTAAAACATAATAATTTCAAACCTTGCTTACATTTGTATACAATCACATGTCTCTTTATTATGTGTGGGAATATTTGGGAACAGATTTCTTAAATTAAAATCACTTAGTGCTGATTTCCTGGTGTTTTTACAGTCTGTTATGTCCAACAATGAAAATTACACACTCAAGTATATATATTTGTTCTTGGTCAGAAAACCTGGGGGGCCAAATAAAACCACCCGATGTCCCCCAGTTGGGGAATTATGGAATAGATCAAACAGAAGCTGCACAGGTTTCATGTTGACAGTCATGACTTAGCCTATACAACCACATAGTGTCAGACAACCTGCACTATTACCATCAAGTAGGTTTGGGTTTTGTTGTTGATTGGTGTAATCCGATGACTCTTGATCGGAAGTTTTGCGTTCAATCCCAGTGTCACGCCCTGACCTTAGAGATCCTTTTTATGTCTCTATTTTGGTTTGGTCAGGGCGTGAGTTGGGTAGGGCATTCTATGTTTTGTGTTCTATGTTTTCTATTTCTGTGTGTTTGGCCGGGTGTGGTTCTCAATCAGAGGCAGCTGTCTATCGTTGTCTCTGATTGAGAACCATACTTAGGTAGCCTTTTCCCACCTGTGTTTTGTGGGTAGTTGTTTTCTTTTTCTGTGTCTGCACCAGACAGAACTGTTTTGGTTTCGTTCGTTCTCTTTGTTGTTTTTGTCAGTGTTCAGTTCTATTAATAAATCATGAACACTTACCACGCTGCACTTTGGTCCACTTCTTCATGCAACAATGACCGTAACAGAACTACCCACCACCAAAGGACCAAGCAGCGTGGCCAGGAGAGGCAGCCCCAATACGGGACGGTCGGCACACGGGACGGTCGGCGGAGCCCGAGGATGGAACCAGAGCCAGTCGGGGTGAAATTGGAGGTGAGCAAAGAAAGCAGAGACAGTGAAGGAGTTGATGGGGAGATTGGAGGAGAGATTAATGAGAGAGTTGCTGTGTTGGTGCATAAGGCACGACATCTGCCCGACGGAGCCTGTCCTCGATTTGATGTCACCTGAGTCAGCTCTCCATACTCGTCATGTGGTGCGTGCTACCCGTCTGGTGAAGACTGTGCCAGACCCACGCACATCTTGTGCCAGCTTGGCGCTACAGATCTCCAGTGCGCGCTCTTAGCCCGGTGCGCTACATTCCAGGTCCCCGCATCTGCCGGGCTAGGGTGAGGATCCAGCCAGAAAGGATGGTTCCAGCCCTGCTCTCCAGACCTCCAGTGCATCTCCTCGGGCCAGGATATCCCGCGCCAGCTCTAGGCACGGTTTCCCCAGTTTGCCAGGGGATCCCAGTGTGCCCTGTTCCAGCTCCCCGCACGTGCCGGGCTAGAGTGGGCATTCAGCCTGGAAGAGTGGTGTCAAGACTAAGCAGCAGATCTCCAGTGCTCCCCCACTGTCTATCCTGTGCCTCCTCCACAGGCCAGGCCTCCAGTAAGTAGGTCTCACCAGCCTGGTGAGTCCTGTGCCTGTGTCCTGTCCGGAGCTGCCAGAGTCTCCCTCCTGTCCGGAGCTGCCAGAGTCTCCCTCCTGTCCGGAGCTGCCAGAGTCTCCCTCCTGTCCGGAGCTGCCAGAGTCTCCCTCCTGTCCGGAGCTGCCAGAGTCTCCCTCCTGTCCGGAGCTGCCAGAGTCTCCCTCCTGTCCGGAGCTGCCAGAGTCTCCCTCCTGTCCGGGGCCTGCTACGAGGGTCCCCAGTCTGGGGGTCGGCGGTGAGGGCCAGGGTGTGTGTCTCTATTTTGGTTTGGTCAGGGCGTGAGTTGGGTAGGGCATTCTATGTTTTGTGTTCTATGTTTTTTATTTCTGTGTGTTTGGCTTCTTCATGCAACGATGACTGTAACACTCAGCCATGGACATTTATTTTTGGTTTTAACCGTATCTCAAACCTTAACCCTTACCAGTGGCAAATGTAGGCGACATTTGGAATGGTCACATTTGAGGGATCGGTTTTCTTTTGTTAATTTGCACGTCAGGTCAATGATATCATGTCAACGTGTGGGAATGTGGGTCAATTAACCTTGTCAGAGTGGGTGCCCTGATTCTAGTTTGTGAGCTAGGCAGGTTCCTGCCTAGGAAGGTCTCCCACTCAGAAGTATGAGATGGGGAGGGGGGCGAGGGTAGGTGGACCTCAGGTCTCCCCCACTTGAAGCCCGAGGTTGAGGGAGTGGGGGAATCTATCAAATAGCGCACCTATAACTTTTTACAGTAATAATACAATTAGAAGAATCAGTCACATCACATTACCAAATAAACCACAAGTCATGTGAATATATAGTTTCACAGACATATTGTTCAATTTTTTTCTGGTTTGTGTGAAAGCGTTAAGAATAATATAAAACCAGTCTGCACACCACCAAGGTGAATGGGTTTAGTCTTGACTCTTGGTTGACAGTGTTGGTGGAAGGATAATGTATTGATGCTCGAGTGGCAAATCATGTCACGCCCTGGTGGAAGTATTTTGTGTTTTTCTTCATGTATTTGGTCAGGCCAGGGTGTGACATGGGTTTTTGTATGTGGTGTGTAGCTTAGTGGGATTGTAGTTTAGTGGGATTGTAGCTTAGTAGGGTGTTCTAGGAGAGTCTGGCTGTCTGAAGTGGTTCTCAGAGGCAGGTGTTTATCGTTGTCTCTGATTGGGAACCATATTTAGGCAGCCATATTCTTTGGTTGTATTGTGGGTGATTGTCCTGAGTGTCTTGATGTCCTTAGTCTGTGTTAGTTTGCACCAGTTAAGGCTGTTTCGGTTTTCACTACGTTTATTGTTTTGTAGAGTTTGTGTTTTGGATTCGTGTTACTTGTGTGATTAAACATGGATCGCAATATACACGCTGCAGTTTGGTCCGACTCTCCTTCACCACATGAAAACCGTGACAGAATCACCCACCGTAAACGGACCAAGCAGCGTGTCAAC
The DNA here is from genome assembly GCF_023373465.1 of Oncorhynchus keta. Taxonomy (NCBI): domain Eukaryota; kingdom Metazoa; phylum Chordata; class Actinopteri; order Salmoniformes; family Salmonidae; genus Oncorhynchus; species Oncorhynchus keta. The sequence goes on from NC_068443.1 coordinate 40,771,269, forward strand.
AGGCAGGAGCAGCCCAAAGAGGAGCTGCGTATTAAGGATTTCTGGACATGGGAGGAATCCTTGACGGGAGAGGACCCTGGGCTAAACCAGGGGAGTGTAGCCGCCCAAAGGTGCAGCAGGAGAAGAGGAAACAGGAGCAGCCCAAAGAGGAGTACAGTATGGACTATACTTCTTGGGAGGAGATAGACAGGTGGGCGGTCGACCCAGGGAGAGTGCCGGAGCCCGCCTGGGATTCGATGGAGCAGTGCGCGGAAGGTTACAGGAGAATGAGGTTGGCGAAGCAAGCACGACGGAGCGGACGGAGGCCCGGGAATCAGCCCAAAAATGTATTGGGGGGCTTACAGGGAGTATGGTAACGCCAGGTAGGAGACCTGCGCAAACTCCCTGTGCTTACCGGGGGCTAGAGAGACCGGGCAGGCACCGTGTTATGCAGGGCTAGATTGAGCGCCAAATGCCAAATGCCATGATCTGGTCCCCGGCTCTCCTTGGGCCGGCTTACATGGCACCAGCCTTGCGCTCGGTGTCTCCGGTTCGCCTACATAGCCCAGTACGGGCTATTCCACCTCGCCGCACTGGCAGGGCGACCGAGAGTATTTAACCAGGTAAGGTTGGGCAGGCTCGGTGCTCAAGAGCTCCAGTGCGCCTGCACGGTCCGGTCTATCCAGTACCACCTCCACACCCCAGCCCTCCGGTAGCAGCTCCCCGCACCAGGCTTCCTGTGCGTATCCTCGGCCCAGTACCACCAGTGCCAGCACCACGCATCAGGCCTATAGTGCGCCTCGCCTCTCCTGCGCTGCAGGAGTCTCCCGCCTGTCCTGCGCCGCTGCAGGAGTCTCCCGCCTGTCCGGCGCCGCTGCAGGAGTCTCCCGCCTGTCCGGCGCCGCTGCAGGAGTCTCCCGCCGGTCCGGCGCCGCTGCCGGAGTCTCTCAGCCCAGAGGCTCCCGAGCCTCTGCCCCTCTGTCCCGAGCCTCTGCCCCTCTGTCCCGAGCCTCTGCCCCTCTGTCCCGAGCCTCTGCCCTTCTGTCCAGAGCCTCTGCCCTTCTGTCCAGAGCCTCTGCCCTTCTGTCCAGAGCCTCTGCCCTTATGTCCAGAGCTTCTTTTCACTCCTGAGCTTCTTTTCACTCCTGAGCTTCTGCCCCTCTGTCCCGAGCTTCTGCCCCTCTGTCCCGAGCTTCTGCCCCTCTGTCCAGTGCTTCTGCCCCTCTGTCCAGAGCTTCTGCCCCTCTGTCCAGTGCTTCTGCCCCTCTGTCCAGTGCTTCTGCCCCTCTGTCCAGAGCTTCTGCCCCTCTGTCCAGTGGGGTCATTGATAAGGGTGGCCATGGTGAGAAAGCCATGGAGGCGGACAATAAGGCGGACTAAGACAATTGTGAAGTGGGGTCCACGTCCCCCGCCGGAGCCGCTACCATGGACAGACGCCCACCCGGACCCTCCCTATTGATTTGAGGTGTGTTCGGGAGTCCGCACCTTAGGGGGGGGGGTTCTGTCACGCCCTGGTCGAAGTATTTTGTGTTTTTCTTCATGTATTTGGTCAGGCCAGGGTGTGACATGGGTTTTTGTATGTGGTGTGTAGCTTAGTGGGATTGTAGCTTAGTGGGATTGTAGCTTAGTAGGGTGTTCTAGGAGAGTCTATGGTTGTCTGAAGTGGTTCTCAATCAGAGGCAGGTGTTTATCGTTGTCTCTGATTGGGAACCATATTTAGGCAGCCATATTCTTTGGTTATATTGTGGGTGATTGTCCTGAGTGTCTTGATGTCCTTAGTCTGTGTTAGTTTGCACCAGTTAAGACTGTTTTGGTTTTCACTACGTTTATTGTTTTGTAGAGTTTGTGTTTTGGAATATACACGCTGCAGTTTGGTCCGACTCTCCTTCACCACATGAAAACCGTGACAAATCAACACAAATTTCTTTCCATTTGTCTTTGTTACTTCTTTTTGATATTTCGGAGTCTTATTTTTGTATATACTTTCATATTTATATAGTTTTTAAATGTTATGATTATTTATTTGTGTTGTTCCAAATGTCTGAATAAAAATGACAGTTGGTGCAGAATGGGGAGCTGAAAGGGGAGTTTGCCCAGGGAGCCGAAAGGGGGGAGCCATACAAGCTAGAACCGCCACGGACCCTTACCATAACAATTTGGAATGAGCACCTAAATGTAATGTTTATCCCAAACCTTAACCCTTACCTTAACTGTTTGGATATAGTGCCTAAACTTAAGCCTTAACCTCAAATGTATGTTGGAAGAAATGGAACAGTACAGAGAAGCAGGAGCAGCCAAAACACTTTTGGAGAATGTGGAGAGCTTGTGGTGTGCTCAACATCTTTGAAGGACTGTGCAAAGAGAAGCGCAGTAATGAACAATATTGTATACACTGAGAATACCCATTTCATATGATCCGCACTCATCCAGTGGAAGCTTCAAACCACGGTGTTTAGATGCACTGACAATGCTTGTTCATTGTGCATAGGGCCAAAAGGTGCATTACTGAACCTCGGCCTGGTGGATGAAACTTTGCATACCTTCTGTAACCATGGTGAAGGCATGCAAAGTAAGCCTAGGTAGACAGAGAGGGCATGTTTCCCAAAATATAGTACATCTGGTATCATAGAAAGTCTCCAATGTCTTCTTACGACTGACTGCTTTATCTTCTGTTCGGCTTGAATTCTTCACTGGGCTCAAACAATTTAAACTTCTCCCATGGCCATCAAAATACTTTTGGAGAGCTTGAGCAAGCACACAAATATTACTCAGGAATTGTATTTTTCTAGTTATGTATAATTGGTTCTAATCATGTAAACAATTCAGAATAATCCCATCTAAAGGGCGAGTCGTTCCATGTCATTTCAGCAAGCCATGACACCCACCATCTTAGATGGTTCTGAAATCGTTTCTCTGGTTCGAAACAGGAAAGATGAGCATTTCTGCAACATTATTTTGTTGAAACATAATTGAAGATGATTCATTCCGTCAAAATTGGCTATTTTAATTCATGAGATTCATATAATATTCAATAAATATAGTAGCTAACATCCCATTTCCAACAAACGTTTTTCTAACAATGAGTAACTCGTGAAAAATCCAAAGGAATGATCACTAAATTACTATCTAGCTAGCTACCAATGTCTTCAGCATAGCTAGCTGTAGCATGTCAGAGTGAGCACTGCGAGAGACGTAACCAAGGTCGATAACTTGTCATATAAACAGAACATGGAAGGCCAATACCGGGAACATAGCTACATGTTTGACGTTAGCCGGAGCAGCCGACCTTACATGATACAAACAAAACATACTGACAGTACTTTATTCACACCCCTAGACAGTATTCACACCCCTAGTACAGTATTCACACCCCTAGACTTTTTCCACATTTTGTGGGAAAATATCCCATAATGACATTATCCCATAATGTCAAAGTGGAATTATGTCAATAAAATGTAAAAAGTAAGCTGAAATGTCTTGAGTCAATAAATATTCAACCCCTTTGTTTTATGGCAAGCCTAAATAAGTTCAGGAGTAAAAATGTGCAAAACAAGTCGCATAGTAAAGTTGCATGGACTGTGTGCAATAATAGTGTTTAACATAATTTTTTGAATAACTACCTCAGCTCTGTACCCCACACATAATGTAAGGTCCCTCAGTGGAGCAGTGCATTTCAAACAAAGACTCAACCACAAAGACCAGGAATGTTTTTCAATACCTCGCAAAGAAGGGCAGGGTAGAAGGGTAGATGGGTAAAAAAATAAAAAGCAGACATTGCATATCCCTTTGAGCATGGTTTGAAGTTAATAATTTGGATGGTGTATCAATACACCCAGTCACTACAAAGATGCAGATGTCCTTCCTAACTCATTTGCCAGAGAAGAAGCAAACCACTCAGGGATTTCACCATGAGACATATTTTAATGCCTGTGATAGGAGAAAACTGAGAATGGATCAACAACATTGTAGTTACTCCACAATACTAACCTAAATTACAGAGTGAAAAGGAAGCTTGTACAGAATAAAAATATTCCAAAACATGCATCCTGTTTGCAACAAGGCAATAAAGTAATACTGCAAAAGAATGTGGCAAAGCAATTAACTTTTTGTCCTGAATACAAAGTGTTATATTTGGGGAAAATACAATAAAACACATTACTGAGTACCACTCTCCATATTTTCAAGCATAGTGGTAGCTGCATCATGTTATGGGTATGCTTGTAATTGTTAAGGACTGGGGAGTTTTCTAGATAAAAAAGAAACGTAATGGAGCTAAACACAGGAAAAATCCTAGAGGAAAACCTTTCCACCAGACACTGGGATATGAATTCACCTTTCAGCAGGACAATAACCTAAAATACAAGGCCAAATCTACACTGGAGTTGCTTACAAAGAAGACCGTGAATGAGTGTCCGAGTTACAGTTTTTACTTTAATCTACTTGAAAATCTATGGCAAGGCCTGAAAATGGTTGTCTAACAACGACCTACCACCAATTTGACAGAGCTTGAAGAATTTTGAAAATAATATTGGGCAAAATGTTGCAGAATCCAGGTGTGTAAAGCTTTTACAGACTTTTACAGACTTTTACAGGTGCTTCTACAAAGTATTGATTCAGGGGTGTGAATATTTATGTATATTAGATATTTCTGTATTGAATTCTAAATAAATGATCAAGCATTTCTTTTCAGAGGACATTCCTGAACCTACAGACCCAGAGAAAGCTGCATGCTATAATGGTGAAGCCACAACATCAGAGCCCAGCTCCCACAGACACCCAGGTTCCATTCTCGGTTTGGAAACAATTCAATATCAATTGATTGTCATGTTCACTTGTTAAGCCACTTGTTAAGTCACACAATTTAGCTGTCTCAAACAGAGCAAGCTCATCTACTTTTGTCAAGGCAGGGTTATGATCCTAAACATTATTCAAGGAGACCCAAGACAATTATTATTTGCATCTTTGGTGTATCTGCTTGGTAAATCTGATTTGTCGCATACTGGCCTTTGCTGGATAAGATGTGATACATTTTATGAGATAATACATGGTTGGAGAACAGGACTGCGCTCACACTGGTTGCCCTCAGGTTTGCTATGAAGTCTGTACCTTATAATTCCTGTACTGTACATTTCATTACTTTACTTTTGCCTATATATTTTCCCAGGGAAGAGGAAACACTGCGAGCACAACCAGCGAATACCTGAACTTCATGAGGGAGACCGAGGCCTCATACCTGGAGACACTTGAGGCCCAGCGTCAGTAGCGGGATCAGCACTTCAATCAACTGTGTGAAGATGAGTCAGCAGCCAGAGCGCTGGTGTTCTTAATGTTTTGTATACTCAGTGTATTTTTATTTATTTATTTATTTATTTGTTTTACCTTTATTTAACCAGGCAAGTCAGTTAAGAACATATTCTTATTTTCAATGACGGCCTGGGAACAGTGGATTAACTGCCTGTTCAGGGGCAGAACGACAGATTTGTACCTTGTCAGCTCGGGGGTTTGAACTCGCAACCTTCCGGTTACTAGTCTAACGCTCTAACCACTAGGCTACGCTGCCGCCCCGTATACTTGTTGGGGTGGGATTGGGTGTGGGTCCGTGGTTGTCTTTTGTCCATTCGTTTGGATTCCTAATGTCTAACTCATTGTTATAATGTATGTATAATATATGTTGTTCAAATATGATTTTGGTACTATATTTATTCAATATTATATGAATCCTATAAATGAAAATGGCCAACTTGGATGCAATCAATCAGCTTACATTTTCAGAGATCAAATTAGGTTTCAACAAAGTAATGTTACAGGAATGCTAATCCTAACAGCAGAAACAATTCCAGAACAATCTGAGATGGTGGGTGTCGAAATCCTCTTTCTTGTGCTTTTTTGTGGTCTAACTGTAACGTCTGCTTCCAACTCACACTCTCAAACACATACAGTAGATCCCCTGAACACAGCTCACTTTCCATCCCACTTTCCAGCTCACACTCTCAAACACATGCAGTAGATCCCCCGAACACAGCTCACTTTCCATCCCACTTTCCAGCTCACACTCTCAAACACATCGATTCCCTGAACGCAGCTCACTCTCCAGATCCCAATCACCTGAAGTCTGATCACCTGTTCACACACCTGTATGTCATTTACACACACTATTTACTTCAGTTCTTTGCACCCCATCATTGTGAGGTATTGTTTGTTTTGATACACAGTCTAGTCGGAGCGCTGTTTAGGTCCGTATGAGTCCTCCCGTGTATCGTAGTTTTTGGCCATCCTCACTAATAATGCTATTTTATTATTATTCATCAGTCATCATTATTAGTCATCAATCTCTTGCCTGAAATCCCAGACTATGTTATTAGCCTTTTCCCTGACTGTACTGTTACCTTGTTGGATGACCTTATGCCTGCGCCAGGACCCAGCTACCGGCCTTCTCCTGTGGTCCTTTACTAATAAACACCTGTTGCGCCCTGTGTTTGAAACCAGCACTCTGTCTCCCATCGTACTCATTACAGCAACGACCCTGCAGGCTCTGCATGGTCTGCAGTTAGGAGGCATGTTCGGTGTACAACACTATGAAAATGTGTTAGTGTTATTTTTTCCAAAAGATTTACAAAATATATATATAGTCAATGTGTTAACATGCCAATCCTGTCAGTGAAATTCACTTTCTACCAACATCATGTCGATTGCACCGACTCCCATATATTTAATTTCTGGGATATTTCATGTATTTGTTTTGTTTTTAGTCATGTCATTATATAACACATTTCAGTTGGCTGCTAAGGAAAGAGGAAGTGGAAGTAGATGTGGTTTGTTTCACAAAGTGACACAAGCGCACACGCATGCCCACCCACGCATGCAGTTGAAAAATGCATTGCTTTGATCAATATTCAATTACAATGTTGATTTAAATATAGATATACAATGTTAATACGATCTATTCATTGGAAATCATGTATATCATAACGTATAGCAGGAAACGATGTATTCCCAAGGACTGTATTGGAAGTTGGATGTTATATGCTGCAGGTCAGCCTGTGCATGAGATCTCATACCCATGTGACCGAGTTCTCATACCCATGTGACCGTTTTACGTCTATCCTGACTGGTTTTTCATGGTGACATTAACTGTGAGCAACACTGTGACTGCTAGTTTTGTCTGCTTAGTTGTCATCTGATAAAGATCTGCCATTTTGATGGAAATAAACTAACAATATGTTTAGTCATCTAGTCAAGACAAAATCTTCTTTGTATCTATTGTGATCTGGCCCCGATCTGTCCATCTATCTAACATACTATATATGATTGGTTCTCTGTGACGGAAAAATACATGTCAGAGGCCACTACCAATGTCATACAGTAAGGTGAAGTGTACCATCAGGAGAAGTGAGACTTAAAGGTGGACAGTGGGATTTTCACTGACGAATCCGGCAAATTCTTCTGCTTGCATGGTTTGACCTATTTCAATTGTTCTCGTCTGCCAAAAACTCCAGACAAAATTATTAGGTTTATACTTGTGAAAAGGCTAAAGTTTATATTGGTTCAAAAAAAAACGCAACAGTTCCACTATCATGGGACATGAAAGCAAAAGACGTAATGAAAGTATCACTTCCACCTGACAAATGCGTTTCAAAAATTAAACAAAGGACCTTGTTCTTTACTTGAGCCCACAGAGTGAAGGTAAGAATTTGCTTATCGGTTGTTTAATTTTCCACGTTACATTTGCATACCCTGGCCTTAATATCGGTAGGTAATGACCTGTGCAGGTTTCTGAACGCAGACAGTCAGTTGCATTGCACTGGTGTGAACAAGCTAGCGTCATCCCCTACTTCCTCTATTTCTGTGGTTAGAGGCCAACCAAACGGGTGACGCTACACACACCAACATCACAGTAGCCGTCGCTTGTATAAAGGAGGGTGTTTGGAGGAACGTCAAAACAGACACAATTTGACAAGCTAGCAGAGAACTCCAACACTGAGTAATACATACAAATAACCCAATGATCGTGTTCCCCCAAACATGCTTATCTTAGTCACATCACCATCAAGGGAACTGCATCCACTCAACATTGACATGGAGGACAACAGAAAACAGCAGACAAAGTGAGTATTCGCTGATAAAGTATTGCTTGCATTCCACATTGATTTATTGGTTTGTTGGTCATTCGGCACAATTGCAGGTTCTTAAAAACAATTGTTCTTTAAAAACACTCAATTATGTTGCTGGCTGCCTTTGCACGTAGGAGCAAGAGAACTTTGAGGTTTTCTGTGCATGTGCATGTTTTGTGTGTATGCTTGTGTATTTACCTATTTACTTTGTTTCAGGGGATGCAACTTGAGGTCCCGACTACAACGCAGATCTTCCCATGCCCCTAACACTGAACGGTAAATAGCCTAAGGATAGACTCTCCATATCCATGAGCCTTTCCTATCAGGACCCATCCACCATCCACATTAACATCCAGTATATTGATCTGAAAATAACTGTCCTCCTCCTTTACAGACTTAGTACTGAGGAAATGATCCTGTGGTCCCAGTCTTTGGAGAGACTTCTCACATCAAAATGTAAGCATTTCATGTTCGTCAAAACAATGTTTAAACAGACAAAAGGAGGTTGAACCATTGAAGATATGATGATCATATGTCCATTTTCGTAGGTTTGCAGGTTTTAAAGCCTAGCTAAGTATGTCTTCTCATGCCCCTTTTAGATGGCATGGCAACATTTCAGGCCTTTCTGAAATCAGAGTTCAGCGATGAGAACATTGAATTCTGGCTGATCTGTGAAGACTACAAGAAGATTAAGTCCTCCTTCAGGCTGTCCTCCAGGGCCAAGAAGATCTACAAGACATACATTGAAGCTGAGGCTCCAAAAGAGGCATGTTGTACTCACAAACATAGTATAATACTTCACAAAAACATGTACATCTTTGATCACATATGTATCTACTTTTCATTGCCACATTTGCTTTGCATATGAGCACATCTGCTCCTTGTGTCCACTGAGTCTCATCAATTCCCTCTAAATCTCTCCAGATCAACATTGACCACAAGACCAGAGATCTCATCGGGCAGAATGTGAAGACGCCCTCCACAGTTTGCTTCGACGAGGCCCAGAGGATTGTGTACAGCCTGATGGAGAAAGACTCCTACCCCAGGTTCCTCAGATCCAACATCTACAGGACCTTATTGGACTCCGCATCAGACTGACTACATGAAGATGTGAATGAATACCGATGATAGAAACTGAACTGAGGCTTCCAACAATGGACTGCAATGTTTCACAGCCAGGGAGCTTCTACAAACAGGATTCATAAGAAGATGCTTCCGAGTGTGAATTATACTGGGTACAAATGTACGAGGCCTAAGGGAATGCTGGGAGGAACATACAGAAGTGACTGTGCTGGCAAGCCTTCTTGACATTTGTGTTTAGTCTATGTACTTTCACTTGAAAGAGGAACATACGTCACATAGAAGGGGACTAAAGAGATCATAGAAATATAATGTCGATTCTATTTCTACGACAGAGACATGGTGGTGTCAGGGGATTACCTTGCATGGCATGTTATTGCTAGGGACTTTCTGTGTCAATGTTCCGGGGATGTTTACTGTGTAGAATCTAAACAGTCTGGGCTGTAACTGTATGAAAAGGTATCTGCAGTTGCACAATAATCTGCAGGTCATCAGTTGAGTTATAAGGCATTTGATAAAATAATCTACTAAATGTGACTTTTTTTTAAACCACAATTTTAGAATGGGTGATTTTGTTTACTTTAACACAATGAGGCATGTTTGTGATGTAAGCTTTAAAAATAACATTATGGAGAATTGATTTTGTGAAGAAATTACTGAATGTAAAAAATGCTGTTGATACACTGGATATTTGTAAAAAATTCCGATTTCTATAGGTGTATTTATAAAATGGCACATGGTTTCCAAATTCGAACAGCTAAATTATACATTTAGTAAAAACACAAATTCACAAAAATGTAAATGCTTCAAACCTTCAAAGCACTTTTAAAATATCCTAATATTTGACTGCATTTGTTTATTAAGGCGCTTCCCAAACTTTACTGAAAGGGTAATGTCACGAGGTGGAAATATGACAGGTTCTTTTGGATCTGGGTTGAGCAGGCAGAAGCAGGAAGCAAGGGACTAGTTTCACCATTTAATACATAATAAGTAATGGTTTACACGTTTACCTTTTCATCCGTGGCCTTTCTCATGGCCCAGGAACATTTTACAAACCATGCTATTTAAAATGACACTAACAAACAAATCAAAGTAAACAAAAGGCACAGGAAGTGGGGCAGTCCAGGAGGCAGGTGTCCATCTTGTTTTCGTCAAACTCACAAGAATCCATTTTCCTCCATGCTCCCAGAAATCACCATCCCACTGGGCACAAACTGGTTGAATCAACATTGTTTCAATGTAATTTCTCAACTTAATGTGATGTGGAATCTACGTGGAAAATACATTGGATTCTAACAAACTGTTGTTTTGTGAAATTTATACCACAGGATTATGTCATCATAGTAGTCAATTTTCACTTGACAGCAGAGAGTAAAAATGTACGTTTCAGAGTTTCCTTAAATTCTACACATGTTGCCACGGGGCGTAGAGAAAATGTTCTACACATTTCACCAACTACGAACTCTCACACGAAAATACACACACAGTTGATAAGAAAGATGGCACGACAGAGATGGTCGCCTCGCTTCAGGTCCTTAGAAAACTATGCAGTTTTGTTTTTCTCTGTATTATTTCTCACGTTGTTAGCCCAAAAAATCTCAAGTGTTATTTTCAAGTGTTTTCAAGGGTTATTACAACCAGGAAGAACTATTGGATATAAAAGCGATGTCAACTTACCATCTCTACGACCATCTCTACGTCTTTCCCGAAGCGGACACTTTGTTCGGAACCTCCACCATGGACATGCGATCTTATCCCAGAGGCCGACAGAAAACAACGCGGTCGCCGCAGGAGAGGCAGATAGAGCGGCCTACTGGTCAGACTCAGAAGGCAAGCACACCATCCACCACTTCCGAGCATATTACTCCTCAATGTCCAATCTCTAGATAACAAGGTGGACGAAATCAGGGCACGAGTTGCAATCCAGAGAGACATCAGAGAATGTAACAGTCTCTGTTTCAAGCAAACATGGCTCACTCGGGATATGTTATCAGAGTCAGTACAGCCATCCGGTTTCTTCATGCATCGCGCCGACAGAAACAAACATCTCTCTGGGGCGGCAGGGTAGCCTAGTGGTTAGAGTGTTGGACTAGTAACCGGAAGGTTGCAAGTTCAAACCCCCGAGCTGACAAGGTACAAATCTGTTGTTCTGCCCCTGAACAGGCAGTTAACCCACTGTTCCTAGGCTGTCATCGAAAATAAGAATTTGTTCTTAACTGACTTGCCTAGTTAAATAAAGGTAAAATAAAAAGAAGAAGGGCAGGGGTGTGTATGCCTTATGATTAACAACTCATGGTGTAATCACAACAACATACAGGAACTCAAGTCCTTTTGTTCACCCTACCTAGAATTCCTTACAATCAAATGGCAACCGCTTTATCTTCCAAGAGAATTCTCTTCAATTATAGTCATAGCCGTGTATACCCCCCCAAGCAGATCTCTCGTCGGCCCTGAAAGAACTTCACTGGACTATGTAAACTGGAAACCACACATATTGTAGCTGGGGGTTTTAACAAAGCTAACTTAAGAACCATACTTCCTCAATTCTATCAACATATCAAATGCGCAACAAGAAATGGTAACTTTCTGGATCATTGCTACTCGAACTTCCGTGATGCATACAAAGCCCTCCCCCGCCCTGCCTTCGGCAAATCTGACCATGACTCCATTTTGTTGCTCCCAGCCTATAGACAGAAACTTAAACAAGAAGCGTCCGTGCTCAGGTCAATACAACGGTGGTCAATCGGATTCCAAGCTTCAAGATTGCTTCAATCACGTGGACTGGGATATGTTCCGGATAGCCTCAGACAATAACATTGATGTATACGCTAACTCGGTGAGCAAGTAGAGTAGGTCAGGGCGTGACTAGGGGTTTTAGTCTATTATTTCTATGTGGGGTTCTAGGTTTGATTTTCTATGTTTGTTTGTGTATGATTCCCAGTTAGAGGCAGCTAGTAATCGTTGTCTCTAATTGGGGATCATACTTAATTTGCATTTTTCCACCTGTGGGTTATGGGATATTGTTTATGTTTAGTTGCCTGTTCGCACTGCATTGTCACGGTTTGTTAATTCTTTATTTGTTTTGTATTTGCTTAAGTTTCACTTTATTCATTAAAAGTATGTGGAACTCAAAGTACGCTGCGCCTTGGTCCGATCATTATTACGAACAACGTGACATCAGAAATAGAGGAAGGACTAAAAACAACCAAAAAATAACTATTGTGAAATAGACTGTGTCTGTAAAATGTGTTTTAGATGTATAAATTGAAGGTAAAAGCCAAAGTGTTTATTAGTTTACTCCAATTGGGGGATCGGTGGTAGGGTTTGCAGGGAATAATAATAAAGGTATATAATTTTTTAAAAGTATGTATGTATATATAGGTATGTGTATGTATATATGTGTATATGTACGCATGCGTGTATGGATTGTCACGAATCCCGCGAAGATGGTGCCTCTTCCTGTTCAGGCAGCGCTAGGCGTTTGCAGTCGCTGGCCGACTAGCTGCCATCGATTCACTTTCCTTTTGTTAGTTCCGGACCCTGGCTGCTGGTGCAGAGTGGAATGACAGGGCCCTAATGGACCATTACCAATGCAGCCTCCGGGAGGACGTCCGCCGGGAGCTAGCTTGTCGGGACACCACACTCTCCCTCGATGAACTTATAGACATGTCGATTCGACTGTAGCTGCACGCGGGCGTTCAGAAGGGGTCCTGTCAATTCCACCTTCCAGCCCTCCCGCTCCAACCCTCCCGCTCCGATGGAGTTGGGAGGAGCTGCATCTAGGGGGACCGGAGGAGGAGGCTCCTCCTGCGCCTACTGTGGCCGGAGAGGACACACTTCGGACAGGTGCTGGAGGAGTCCCTCTGGGAGTCGAGCTGGCAGGCGGAACACTTCTCGGCCACCCCAAGTGAGTAGGCACAAAACTCACCCAAAGCTCCCTGTTGGTCACATGTTTTTGTTTATTTTATTCCCTGCGTTTTTCCCCTCTCTCCAGCATGGCGCTAGTCGATTCAGGCGCAGCTGGGAGTTTTATGGATCGCGGACTCGCCCGTAAGTTGGGTATTCCGTTGGTGCAGATAGACCCAACTTTCCCCGTGCACTCCTTAGATAGCCGACCGTTAGGGTCAGGGCTGGTCAGGGAGGCCACGATTCCGCTGGACATGGTAACGCAGGGGGATCATAGGGAGCAGATTAGTTTCTACCTTATTGATTCACCTGGGTTTCCAGTGGTGTTGGGGGTTCCCTGACTAGCTATTCACAATCCCATCATTTCCTGGAGACAAGGGTGGTCAGACGAGTGTTCAGGTAGGTTTATAGAAGTTTCCATCGGTGCCACGACGGTGGAGAGTCCAGACCAGGTTTCCACCATGTGCATTCCCCTAGAATATGCCGATTTGGCTATCACTTTTAGTAAGAAAAAGGCGACCAAATTACCACCCCATCGACGGTGGGATTGCGTGTTAAACCTCCAGGAGATCGCTGCACTTCCCCGGAGTCACGTGTACCCATTGTCACAGGAGGAGACTTTGGCTATGGAGACATATGTCACGGAAGCTCTGAGACAGGGGTACATTCGGCCCTCCATGTCACCCGTCTCCTCAAATTTCTTTTTTGTGAGGAAAAAGGAGGGAGGACTGCATCCGTGCATTGATTATCGAGGTCTCAATTCGATCACAGTGGGATTTAGTTATCCGCTACCTCCCATCGCTACGGGGGTAGAATCATTCCACGGAGCGCGTTTCTTCACAAAACTGGACCTCAGGAGCGCGTATAATCTGGTGCGTATTCGGGGAGGAGACGAGTGGAAAACAGCGTTTAGTACCACATCAGGCCACTATGAGTACCTCGTCATGCATTATGGGTTGAAGAATGCTCCAGCCGTCTTCCAATCCTTTGTAGATGACATTCTCAGGGACTTGCACGGGCAGGGTGTGGTAGTCTATATTGATGACATCTTGATTTATTCTGCCACATGCGCCACGCATGTCTCCCTGGTGTGCAAGGTCCTTGGGCGACTGCTGGAGCATGACCTATACGTCAAGGCTGAGAAATGTGTGTTCTCCTTCCTGGGTTATCGCATTTCCACCTCGGGGGTGGTGATGGAGTGTGACCACGTTAACGCCGTGCGTAATTGGCTGACTCCGACCACGGTAAAGGAGGTGCAGCAGTTTTTAAGGTTTACCAATTACTACCGGAGGTTTATCCGGGGTTTTGGCCAAGTGGCGGCGCCCATTACCTCACTGCTGAAGGGGGGGCCGGTGTGTCTACAGTGGTCGGCCGAGGCCGATGGAGCCTTCAACCAGTTGAAGGCGCTGTTTACTGAAGCTCCCGTGTTGGCGCATCCGGACCCTTCATTAGCTTTCATAGTGGAGGTGGATGCGTCCGAGGCTGGGGTTGGAGCCGTGCTGTCACAGCGCTCGGGCACGCCACCGAAGCTCCGTCCCTGCGCTTTCTTTTCCAAGAAGCTGGGTCCGGCGGAGCGGAACTATGATGTGGGGGACCGGGAGTTACTAGCTATGGTAAAAGCCCTAAAGGTGTGGAAACACTGGCTAGAGGGGGCTAAACACCCTTTCCTCATCTGGACTGACCACCACAATCTGGAGTATATTCGAGCAGCGAGGAGCAGTGGCCCCGGTGGTATGGGAGGTGGACGCGGACATTGAGCGGGCGTTGAGGGCGTTGAGGGTTGAACCTGCGCCTTCACAGTGTCTGGCTGGTCTTAGGTATGTGCCGCTTGGTGTCCGTGATAAATTGATTCGGTGGGCTCACACACTACCTTCTTCAGGTCATCCGGGGATTGATAGGACAGTGCGGGGTCTTAGGGGGAAATACTGGTGGCCCACCTTAGTTAAGGATGTGAATCTCTATGTCTCTTCCTGTTATGCGCTCAGAGTAAGGCTCCTAGGCATCTACCTAGAGGGAAGTTACAACCCCTCCCAGTTCCACAACGGCCATAGTCTCATCTATCGGTATATTTTCTTACTGATTACAGCCTCAGTCTTCTTGGGTATGACGCTACAAGCTTGGTACCCCTGTATTTGGGGAGTTTCTCCCATTCTTCTCTGCAGATCATCTCAAGCTGTGTCAGACTGGATGGGGAGCGCCGCTACACAGGTATTTTCAAGTCTTTCCAGAGATTTTCATTTTATTTCACCTTTATTTAACCAGGTAAGCTAGTTGAGAACAAGTTCTCATTTGCAACTGCGACCTGGCCAAGAAAAAGCATAGCAATTTCGACACATACAACAACACAGAGTTACACATGGAATGAAGAAAACATACACTCATTAATACAGCAGGAAAACAATTTTTAAAAGTCTATATACAGTGAGTGCAAATTAGGTCAAATAAAGGAGTTAAGGCAATAAATAGGCCATGATGGCGAAGTAATTACAATATGGCAATTAAACACTGGAATGGTAGATGTGCAAGTAGAGATACTGTGGTGCAAAAGGAGAACAATAAATAAATACAGTATGGGGATGAGGTAGATAGATGGGCTGTATACAGATGGGCTATGAACAGGTGCAGTGATCTGTAAGCTGCTCTGACAGCTTGTTCTTAAAGCTAGTGAGGGAGATGGGAATCTCCAGCTTCAGCGATTTTTGCAGTTCGTTCCAGTCAGTGGCAGCAGAGAACTGGAAGGAAAGGCGACCAAAGTAGGAATTGGCTTTGGGGATGACCAGTGAGATATACCTGCTGGAGCGAGTGCTATGAGTGGGTGCTGCTATGGTGACCAGCGAGCTAGATAGGGTGATAACCTTTAGCCAGTGGGTTTGGCGACGAGTATGAAGCGAGGGCTAGCCAAGAGAGCGTACAGGTCGCAGTGGTGGGTAGTATATGGGGCTTTGGTGACAAAACGGATGGCACTGTGATAGACTACATCCAATTTGCTGAGTAGAGTGTTGGAGGCTTTTTTATAGATGACATCGCCGAAGTCAAGGATCGGTCGGATGGTCAGTTTTACGAGGGTATGTTTGGCAGCATGAGTGAAGGAAGGTTCGTTGCGAAATAGGAAGCCGATCCTAGATTAAATTTTTGATTGGAGATGCTTAATGTTAGTCTGGAAGGAGAGTTTACAGTCGAGCCAGACACCTAGGTATTTGTAGTTATCCACATATTCTAAGTCAGAGCCGTCCAGAGTAGTGATGATGGATGGGCGGGCAGGTGCGGGGAATGATCGGTTGAATAGCATGCATTTAGTTTTATTTGCGTTTAAGAGCAGTTGGGGGCCACAGAAGGAGAGTGGTATGGCATTGAAGCTCGTCTGGAAAGCTCGTCTGGAAAGCTCGTCTGTGTCCAAAGAAGTGCCAGAAGTATACAGAATGGTGTCGTCTGCGTAGAGGTGGATCAGAGAATCACCAGCAGCAAGAACGACATCATTGATGTATACAGAGAAGAGAGTCGGCCCGAGAATTGAACACTGTGGCACCCCCATAGAGACCGCCAGAGGTCCGGACAACAGCAGCATTCCAATCTTTGAGAGTCTCAGAAGATACGAAAGAGAGGTTGAACAGGCTAGTAATAGGGGTTGCAACAATTTCGGCAGATCATTTTAGAAAGAGAGGGTCCAGATTGTCTAGCCCGGCCGATTTGTAGGGGTCCAGATTTTGCAGCTCTTTCAGAACATCAGCTATCTGGATATGGGCGAAGGAGAAATGGTGGGGGCTTGGGCGGGTTGCTGTGGAGGGTGCCGGGCAGTTGCCCGGGGTAGGGGTAGCCAGGTGGAAAGCGTGGCCAGCCTTAGAGAAATCCTTATTAAAATTCTCAATTATAGTGGATTTGTCGGTTGTAACAGTGTTTCCTAGCCTCAGAGCAGTGGGTAGCTGGGATGAGGTGCTCTTATTCTCCGTGGACTTTACAGTGTCCCAGAACTTTTTTGAGTTTGTACTGCAAGATGCAAATTTCTGTTTAAAAAAAACTAGCCTTAGCTTTCCTAACTGCCTGTGTATATTGGTTCCAAACTTCCCTGAAAAGTTGCATATCACGGGGGCTATTCGATGCTAATGCAGAACGCCACAGGATGTTTTTGTACTGGGCAAGGGTAGACAGGTTTGGAGTGAACCACGGGCTTTATCTATTCCTGGTTCTACATTTTTTGAATGGGGCATGCCTATTTAAGACGGTGAGGAAACACTTTTAAAGAATAACCAGGCATCCTCTACTGTCGGGATGAGGTCAATGTCATTCCAGGGTACCCCGGGCCAGGTCGATTAGAAAGGCCTGCTCGCAGAAGTGTTTTATGGAGCGTTTGATAGTGATGAGGGGTGGTCATTTGCTCGCAGACCCATTACGGATGCAGGCAATGAGGCAGTGATCGCTGAGATCTTGGTTGAAAACAGCAGAGGTGTATTTGGAGGGTGAGTTAGTTAGGATGATATCTATGAGGGTGCACGTGTTTACGGATTTGGGGTTATATCTGGTAGGTTCATTGATAAATTGTGTGAGATTGAGGGCATCAAACTTAGATTGTAGGATGGCCGGGGTGTTAAGCATGTCCCAGTTTAGGTCACCTAGCAGCACAAGCTCAGAAGATAGATGGGAGGCAATCAAATCACATATGGTGTCGAGGGCACAGCTGGGGGCAGAGGGTGGTCTATAGCAAGCGGCAATGGTGAGAGACTTGTTTCTGGAAAGGTACATTTTTAGAAGTAAAATCTCAAATTGTTTGGGTACAGACCTGGATCGTAAGACAGAACTCTGCAGGTTATCTTTGCAGTAAATTGCAACACCGCCCCCTTCTATCTCGTCGGAAAATGTTATAGTTAGGAATGGAAATGTCAAGGTTTTTGGTGGTCTTCCTAAGCCAGGATTCAGACATGGCTAGGACATCCGGATTGGTGGAGGGTGCTAGGGCAGTGAATAAAACAAACTTAGGGAGGAGGCTTCTAATGTTAACATGCATGAAACCAAGGCTTTTACGATGTTCGATCGGGTTCAAGCCCGGGCTCTGGCTGGGCCATTCAAGGACATTCAGAGAATTTCCCGAAGCAACTCCTGCGTTGTCTTGGCTGTGTGATATGGGTTGTTTATTATCCTGTTGGAAAGTGAACCTTCACCTCAGTCTGAGGTCCTGAGCACTCTTGAGCAAGGGCCGGATGTCTTCTTAACTGCCCTTTTTTCCTTAACTATAGACTTGCTATTCCTCAATAAAGTTATTGGAACTTTTTTAAAGGTTTTTCTTAAGTTTCTTACTCAGAAAAAAGTTAAGAAGAAATGGGATTCTTGAAAATAATGCTGTAGGATTTCTTCTTGGAAATGTACTTAACTTTAGGACAGCTAAACCCTTGTCTTGAGACTAATGGATACTTTGTAACCGTGAACGTTTTCTTGGCTACCGGATATTTAAATACAGCACGGATACAAATTAAACACGCATTATCTAGATAGCTAGTAATTAACAATACATTACAATAATTTAGAAGTGTTAAATAGCTAGCACTATCTCAATTTGCAAAGAAGAACTTGGCTAACATAGCTAACGTTAACGTTGTTAGCTATGTTGGCCATAATGTCTTTACATGTTAGCTAGCTAACGTAGCTAACTAACTTACAAGTCGCGCAGTCCCTCTACCACCATCTCTATGATGGGCGACACTTTCTCCTCCAGCTGGTCCACATGAATGGTCTCTCAGCTCCCTTCTTCTTAGCAGCCAACTTGATGTCGGACCACTTCTTTTTTACGGCGTCACTGTCCCTTGCTATACCACCGACGGCAGAGACAGACTCGGCCACTCTCGCCCGTCCTTTTTGGTCTCTTCAGTGACCCCGCAGTTATCAAGTCTCCCCAACCTGCAACCTTTCATGGCTGCTATTTCCTCCACCATCACTTCAATTTATTTTCTTGGTTATCCATTTTGGATTTTGACATAGCTAGTCTGATGGCTATAATGTGTGAAAAATGATGAAATAACCAAATCTGATCATCCCTGTAACATAGGCTTATTTACTGGTTTCAAGCAAGCCACTAATGTCAATGGCACATAAGAAGATATTTACGAAGTTCCTAAGAAAACTACAAATTCCTAAGAACATTTTGAGGAATTGCATTTACAAACTAGTCTACCTGTGGTAAATTCAATTGATTGGACATGATATGGAAAGGCACACATGTCCATATAAGGTCCCATAGTTGTTAGTGCATGTCAGAGCAAAGGACAAGCAAAGACAAACAGCGACAACCGAGGAGAACAAAGAGAATCACAGACAGACAGAGTGACAGACATACAGAGACAGACGGCACAACAGGGAGGCAAGAGGCACAGTTATAGTGGTGAGTATTACATTTACATTTACATTTAAGTCATTTAGCAGACGCTCTTATCCAGAGCGACTTACAAATTGGTGCATTCACCTTATGACATCCAGTAGAACAGTCACTTTACAATAGTGCATCTAAATCTTAAAGGGGGGGGGGGGTGAGAAGGATTACTTATCCTATCCTAGGTATTCCTTAAAGGGGTGGGGTTTCAGGTGTCTCCGGAAGGTGGTGATTGACTCCGCTGTCCTGGCGTCGTGAGGGAGTTTGTTCCACCATTGGGGGGCCAGAGCAGCGAACAGTTTTGACTGGGCTGAGCGGGAACTGTACTTCCTCAGTGGTAGGGAGGCGAGCAGGCCAGAGGTGGATGAACGCAGTGCCCTTGTTTGGGTGTAGGGCCTGATCAGAGCCTGGAGGTACTGAGGTGCCGTTCCCCTCACAGCTCCGTAGGCAAGCACCATGGTCTTTTAGCGGATGCGAGCTTCAACTGGAAGCCAGTGGAGAGAGCGGTGATGCGTTTACACATTGTATTTTGTCAGGTTAAAAAAGGAGGACTATGTTTCACCAGTTACTGGTACGGTAAATTTGAAAAACGCTGTACTATAATTGCCTATGTTATGTGTCAGTAACATTACTGCCTGTGTGGGCTGGTGTGGCTCAAATGCCAGGCAATAGTACTTTTTGTCCCAGTCCGCCCCTGGTCTCGAGACTGGAATATTCACTACAACACTGCTGGCTAGGCTAGCTTACCAATTTAAAAAATGTTAGCTGACATGGGCTAATTGAGTGACTGTCAGTGACTGACAAAACAAGAGAAAAACTGTTGATGTACAGTGCCTTGCGAAAGTATTCGGCCTTGAACTTTGCGACCTTTTGCCACATTTCAGGCTTCAAACATAAAGATATAAAACTGTATTTTTTTGTGAAGAATCAACAACAAGTGGGACACAATCATGAAGTGGAACGACATTTATTGGATATTTCAAACTTTTTAACAAATCAAAAACGGAAAAATTGGGCGTGCAAAATTATTCCGCCCCCTTTTAAGTTAATACTATGCAGCGTCACCTTTTGCTGCGATTACAGCTGTCAGTCACTTGGGGTATGTCTCTATCAGTTTTGCAAATCGAAAAACTGAAATTTTTTCCCATTCCTCCTTGCAAAACAGCTCGAGCTCAGTGAGGTTGGATGGAGAGCATTTGTGAACAGCAGTTTTCAGTTCTTTCCACAGATTCTCGATTGGATTCAGGTCTGGACTTTGACTTGGCCATTCTAACACCTGGATATGTTTATTTTTGAACCATTCCATTGTAGATGTTGCTTTATGTTTTGGATCATTGTCTTGTTGGAAGACAAATCTCCGTCCCAGTCTCAGGTCTTTTGCAGACTCCATCAGGTTTTCTTCCAGAATGGTCCTGTATTTGGCTCCATCCATCTTCCCATCAATTTTAACCATCTTCCCTGTCCCTGCTGAAGAAAAGCAGGCCCAAACCATGATGCCGCCACCACCATGTTTGACAGTGGGGATGGTGTGTTCAGGGTGATGAGCTGTGTTGCTTTTACGCCAAACATAACGTTTTGCATTGTTGACAAAAAGTTCAATTTTGGTTTCATCTGACCAGAGCACCTTCTTCCACATGTTTGGTGTGTCTACCAGGTGGCTTGTGGCAAACTTTAAACAACACTTTTTATGGATATCTTTAAGAAATGGCTTTCTTCTTGCCACTCTTCCATAAAGTCCAGATTTGTGCAATATACGACTGATTGTTGTCCTATGGACAGAGTCTCCCACCTCAGCTGTAGATCTCTGCAGTTCATCCAGAGTGATCATGGGCCTCTTGGCTGCATCTCTGATCAGTCTTCTCCCTGTATGAGCTGAAAGTTTAGAGGGACGGCCAGGTCTTGGTAGATTTGCAGTGGTCTGATACTCCTTCCATTTCAATATTATCGCTTGCACAGTGCTCCTTGTGATGTTTAAAGCTTGGGAAATCTTTTTGTATCCAAATCCGGCTTTAAACCTCTTCACAACAGTATCTCGGACCTGCCTGGTGTATTCCTTGTTCTTCATGATGCTCTCTGCGCTTTTAACGGACCTCTGAGACTATCACAGTGCAGGTGCATTTATACGGAGACTTGATTACACACAGGTGGATTGTATTTATCATCATTAGTCATTTAGGTCAACATTGGATCATTCAGAGATCCTCACTGAACTTCTGGAGAGAGTTTGCTGCACTGAAAGTAAAGGGGCTGAATAATTTTGCACGCCCAATTTTTCAGTTTTTGATTTGTTAAAAAAGTTTGAAATATCCAATAAATGTCGTTCCACTTCATGATTGTGTCCCACTTGTTGTTGATTCTTCACAAAAAAATACAGTTTTATATCTTCATGTTTGAAGCCTGAAATGTGGCAAAAGGTCTCAAAGTTCAAGGGGGCCGAATACTTTCGCAAGGCACTGTACAAGCAAATGTTGAAATTTCACCTTATGTATTCTATTATTAAGTTCCTAAAAAAATTGGGACATTTACCAACTGGCCTACAAAGGGGGGGCCCCAGTTGCCCATCCCTGCTTCCTGCTTCAGATGGTTGAAAGCTTAGTGATAAAACATTTGGAATTCAACAAACGTTTGTCTTTTTGAGTGGGTGAAAATAGGTTGTAATCTCATTGATTTACGTATCAAGCAAATATTACCCAATTCTACATGTTAAAAAGGATGTGGTTTGCCCAGTGGGATACCTCTGGACTGCATTCCCTCCTGTGGGCGGCTGCACCTCAAACAGAAAGAAACAGGGTTTTACACAAGTCAAGAACATAGTGTCCTGGTTCCTTGTGGATGTGGGCCATTGTCCTGGTTCTTTGTGGATGTGGGAGCTTGTCTGCTGCATTAGTTGCCTTTTGTTTGTAGTAGACGAATGTTGGCATTGTCCTACTTGAATATTTCCCAATCGAAGGCGTCTAGGCAGTGCTTTAACGCACTCTGGATGTCCTCATTTCCCCGCCGTGATCTTGACAGGCTTGGCTGTCAATAACATGACCGTAACACTTTAATTAAATCATCCAGATATAATGCATTATTATGTATCCTGACAAAATAACAGGCAGTTCAACCTCTACAGGATCGGTGTCCCTGTACCGGGATGGTTGAGCTAACGTGTGCTAATGTGATTAGCATGACATTGTAAATAACAGCAAACTTTCCAGGACATAGACATGTTTTATATGGGCGGAAAGCTTAAATTCTTGTTAATCTAACTGCACTGTCCAATGTACAGTAGCTATTACAGTGAAAATAATACCATGCTATTGTTTGAGGAGAGTGCACAACAACAAACCCTGGTTTGATACATTCACCTCTGAAGGTAAATATTGTACTTACATTCAGTAATCTTGCTCTGATTTGTCATCCTGAGGGTCCCAGAGATAAAATGTTGCATAGTTCTGTTTGATAAAATCTATTTTTATATTTGAATGTAGGAACTGGGTTCTACAGTATGAACCCCTGCGGTCTTTGGCTCCACACCCACCCCGCCTGGCCATCTAGATGTGTAAAAGTTAGTGTATAAGCTAATGATCCATCATGTACAGTATGACATTCTGGGAGTGTGTAAACTTACATTTTGCATGACCATATAATTTTTGTATGTTCCCTATAGTTATGTACTTAAATGTATCATTTGACCAATTCGGCACATTTGGGCAGACTTGATACAAAATATTGTCCACTATTGCAATGCTTCACTGGATCAATCTGAAACTTTGCGGTCTTGACAGTTGAAAGTGTTATGCAAAGAGAGATATAAGAAATTGTAAGCCTTGTTATAGGACATTATAAAGGATCCTACATGCTTACAAACAAGCTATAAAGCATTACAGCTGGATACTTTAAGTTAAGTGTTACCAGCAGAGGATTTTGGTGAGAAAAAAACAGTGCCTGCTTGTCACCTCCTAAACCAGTATCCTGTTTCGTGTAGGTTTGGTTGTTGTTAGAGGCAGTGGGACAAAACCACATCACATCATGACAACCTGTCATAATTTCCTTGTTTAGACAACGCTGTATATTAATAACTATATTCTCCGAAGATAACTAGGTTATGTGACAGTCAGAAGCCTTATGACAGTCATGTCAGTGTTTCTATCTCGTCAGAGGAACAAGATGCATATCTGTTAAAGTGGCTTTGTATAAACAACATACAAGCTAATAATAAACAGTTTAAAAAAATCATTTTAAAAACTACTGTTTAATACTTGTTAAAACATAACTGAATGTAAAGTGTTCCCAAAAACATTTTCCTTTTCATGGAAGAACAACCCAAAGTGACAAAGCAAGTTCCCTTGTATTGCTTACACACAATACACTGGGTCAGTACATATGCACATGGAACTCAATTGGACACCTGTGCATATTTATGACCTATCTATGATGTCTATAGTCTCGATGTATCACTATATCTATTGTCTGGTTCAAAACATAACCTCAGACCAAATCAAGAATACACTGCATCAGTCCAAGTCATGAGACGAAAAACTCTTTGCTAATCATATGGGAATCTATAGACAAACACTATGTGAAAGCATAAGGGAAGCCTTGTACAGTATGTCAAACCAAAGAAAGGTGAAAATGCTTGCTTCATTGAAGGAAAACAATGTGAGCGTTTCCAACGATTGTAATATGTTTTGATCAGCAGGTTCTCACTTCCTCTGCGTCAGAGACAACTGGGTCATCAGACAAATGATATGTTTTCTTACATAGCCATTGACTACACAACTCTCTACCTACGGTATATGAACAGTAACCTACTTTATATGTTCCGCATTTTTAACAACTGAAGAAAAAGGAAAGTCAGGCCCTTCAGAGCATGAGAACAAAGGAAGGAATGTCTATGTTTTGGCTACATTTCTGGGCCTGTATCCACAAAGAGTCTCAGACCAGTGCTGAACTAGGATCAGTTTGTGCTTTTAAATCATAATAAATAGGAGAGAAGACCTGATATGATATGCACTTCTACTCTGATACACTTTGTGAATACGGGCCCTGGTGTTAGACTATTCTAAGGCTGACTACACTTACTGTTGGCTATAATCTTTGGAAATTATTTGCTCAGTATGACCTCTGAATATCTGAGGCGTCTCACATGATTATTCTTTGTATCGCTGCATGAATATGCTGCTCTATGCAAATATACTTTTTCCATTCCCTGAGCTTATAGAGTAGTTACCCAATGCAAATTCAAAACAACGAATCCTCTATGCTGAGTTGGTGGATTTACTAGTTTGACATCCACACACAGAGCCCATAGATACTTGACTGGTTTTCCACACAGCAACATTATTTCATGCATGGCCAAACAAAACAAGGCAAACAGGACAAGACGATGGCTAAAATGGATCGGTACGCATACTACCACCTTTTCTGTGACACTCATTTACTGTACCACATGACCCAATAAACACAAACCTCAGTTCCCTGTAGCATCACAATAATGTTGAGGCCAAGATTTTCCATCTGAGGACAGTAGACAATTAAGTTATTTCAGCAATAAGGCATGAGAACCCAGGGATTATTGTGTGATAACTGTTCTTAGGCCAGAGGTAGCAAACTATGATAGCAAACTACGTGCATTTTTGTTTGTTTTACCTTCTTTTTTCTATTGCCAATTATAACGATAATGATCCTAATAAATTAATTTGAATGAATGAATGAAATGCCCTTACATTGATGATGATTTTTTGCAAATCCAAATCAGTTTTCCACATTCTGTCATCATAACATTGATTTTTTGGGGGGTTGAAATGATGTGGAAACAATATTTTTGCCCAGTGAGCTGTTGCACAGGTAGGATAGGCACATAGCAAGGCTTATATTAACCCCCGCTGTACCAAACCAAATATTAGTAGCATGGGGAAATATTGTCTAGATTTTTTGGGGGTTTGTATCATTTGATTTAAACAACATGACTACCACTTTAAATATATATATTTTTTTGTGAAACAAACAAGAAATAAGACAAAAAAACAGAACTTGAGCGTGCATAACTATTCAACCCCCAAAGTCAATACTTTGTAGTGCCACCTTTAGTGGCAATTACAGCTGTAAATTGGGGTAAATTCTCAATTGGATTGAGGTCTGGGCGTTGACTAGGCCATTCCAAGACATTTAAATGTTTCCCCTTAAACCACTTGAGTGTTGCATTAGCAGTATGCTTATGGTCATTGCCCTGCTGGAAGGCGAACCTCTGTCCCAGTCTCAAATCTCTGGAAGACAAACAGGTTTCCTTCAAGAATTTCCAGCACCTCAAGACATCACTATGCTAAAACAACTGTTAGTTCCTTGAATAAAACACACAAATACACTTCTTGAAGGATGACAATTAATTTCAGTAGAGCAGGAGAAAGTGGTTAATAGCATCTGCATTTAGTCTAAGCAGGGCCTGAAACTAAAGTAACCCCCATGGAGGCTTGCCCTGGGCCAAGCTGGATGACTCCTGCCAGTACTCTGCTCAATTATTTTAAACACTTTTCTTCATCTTTGAGTTTCAAATGTGGTGCTTACCTGCTTCCATGGGTTAAAGGGGTGTGGGGGTATATCTCATTTGGAGGAAAATGAACGAGCCTATTCAAAGATCAACAACAGTGTTTTCAAAAGAATAAAGCACAGTACTGACAGGAGTCATCCAGCTTGGCCAAGGGCGAGCCTCCATTGGGGGTGCTATAGTGTTGATTGGTCCATGGGATATAGGTTGCTGTTACGGAGTCTAGTTGATAGGTAATCGACTAGCTGGGCTGTTCCCCGGACCCCGTATGTAGGGACTTTGTACAATGCTTGAACAAGGCTGTTGAACTTGACATTTGTGTCTGTCTTTATTCTTTAATCTAACATATCATACAGAAACATGGTATCAGAAGTGGCTCGAAAACCACACGTTTGTTATTTTTGTAGCTAATTACTGTATAGGCACAGTTAGGTTCCATATGCGAACGCACGCCGTTTCCTACTGCTAACATTAGTCACAACACTGTTCAACATGTTGTTAGCCGGTCTACATGACCGGTCTACATGAAAAACCCAACGAGGTCCAAGCGGCAACTCTGAGGAGCTTCATGGGCAGCGAATGCCGACATATCTACCGGCACAATCTTACCCTCCCAGCACGACAACAAGGTGACGCAAAGTATGACGCCATACTGGATGTATTGGGGAATTACCTCAAACCCGCCAGGAACGTAATTTACGAGTGGTTCGTTTTTTGGAAGCTGCAAACAGGAAGAGGGTGAGTCAGTACACAACTTTATAACCCATTTGAAATGTCCGCTACTTGTGAATAGAGGGGATTGAAAGATGAACTGATTCGTGACAAAATAGTGCTGGGAATTGCAAGAGAGAGAGGCTTAACATTAGTGACTGCCATTGAAATGAGCCGCACTGCCGAAGTCACTGAAATGAGAGCAATAGAAATCGAAACCCCACACACCGACGCTGATACTGTTCATGCTGTTGCCAGGCAGACATTCAGACAAAACCAATTGAGGTAGAGTAATTCACCACGAATGGTGAACACAGACAGCCCCATAGCAAGCAAATACTGTGGAAATGCACACGCATGAGGCAAAGAGCACTATGGAAAACAAGAGCTTGTGGAACTAATATTCACTTTGCAAAAGTGTGTCGCAAAACAAGGGTGAGTGAGGGCAAGATTCACTGTGTTGATGATATCACATGTACATGCATGAATCCATTGGGGCTGTACACTTAAGAGGGAAGAAATGGTTTGTGGCACTACAATTACATAACAGGCTGCAACAATGTCAACTGGATTCCGGTGCTACGTTACAAAGACTAAATCAATCTGACACTTGACACGCATCTCTTTCCCAGCGTTACTAGACTAAAGCTGTACTCAGAAGTGCTAATGAGCTCTCTGGGCATATTTGAGGCCGAAAGTGTTATTCAGGGTCACAAACACAAGCTGGAGTTTGAGATCGTGAAAACCAGTCAACATCCTCTCCTCTCGGGCTCTAAATGCGAACGCCTGGGACTGATGCAGTTCACCATACCAAATGACCTGCACATTGTGGATCATGTCCAGCATGGACCCCTGTCCAAAGAACAACTACACAGCAGATATGACGATGCATTCAACGGACCAGTTGAATCAGTACCTGGGGAGGTACACTTTGAATTGAATGAGAGCATCACTCCAGTCCAGTGTGCTCCTCGCAATGTGCCCATTGCAATGAAAGTGGCTGCGAAGGCCCAGCTGGAGTAAGTATGAGGCCGATGGCTACATGACATCTGTGACTGAACCAACTGACTGGATCAGCAATATGGTCATAGTGAAAAAGCCAGAGAAGCTGAGGGTCTGCATCGACCCAAAGCATCTGAACCAAGCACTGAAACGCACCCATTACATTATGGCGACACTGGAGGATGTCCTCTACAAGGCCTGGATTTTCACCTTGGGGGACACCCAAGATGCATTCCGGCAATGCAAGCTGGATGAAGAAAGCAGCTCTTCATGACTACCTTCTGGACCCCCTGGGGTCAGAAATGCTGGTTCAAGCTCCCGTTTGGTGACTCAGTGGCAACTGAGGTATACCAACACAAGCAGCACAAGTTGGCTGGGATCAAGGGCACTGAACCCATTGCTGATGATGTCCTGATCGTAGGCTGTGGTGACACAGACAAAGAAGCAGAACGCAACCACGATGTGAAGCTCCTGGCACTGATGGAGCACTACCAATCAGTTAACCTGTGCCTTGGCCAGAAGAAGCTGCAGGTCAAGGTGAAAGATGTCCAGTTCTATGGCCACATTCTCTCGGCCAAAGGCCTGGAGCCGAAACAACAAGATGTTCAACAGATCAATCAGGCAGACTACTTAAACGTCACAGCCTAGCCCAGATTAGGCAACGCACTGACTAGGACGAACACCTACAGTCACTGAAGTCCATGGTTCTCACAGGTTGGCCGTACCTAAAAGAGGAGACACCGTTCACAGCGAGAGAATAATAGACCTTTCGAGATGAGATCAGCTTGCAGAATGGCATCTTGTTCAGAGGTCAGAAGGTCATTATCCCCAAATAACTACACCCAGAGATGCTTACTCGAATACACTCCAGTCACATTGGAGGTGACGCATGCTAACGCCAGGCACATGAAACATTATACTGGCCAAACATGCAAGCCGAAATTAAAGACTTTGTCAGCAGCTGTACCACATGCAACGAGTACATTCATGAAGAGCAAAAGGAAACCATGACTTCGCACGAACTGCCCACAAGGGCCTGGCAAATCGTCAGCATGGACTTAGTCTATTTGTCTGTGGCTGAATGTCTTCTCATTGTTGATCACTACTCTGACTTTTGGGATATTGTACTGCTCCCTGACTTGTCTGCAGAGACGGTCATAAAGTGCTGCAAGGCGCAGTTTTGAAGGCAAGGCCAGCCTGACAACGTCATCACAGACAATGGCCCACAATTCACTGCACAGTTCAAGCGTTTCGCCTCAGAATGAGAGTTTGACCACTTGCCCCCTCTCCAAGTCATCCAAAGGCACATGGCAAGGCAGAGTCAGTTGTCAAGATTGCAAAATAACTGTTAGGCAAGGCCTTGCGTGACATCAGCGAGCCCTGAAAGTAATCTTACAGTGGGGGAACATGCACACCGAAAACATGGACAGTAGCCCAGACTCCCATCCCCATAGCTAACAAGCTACTTGAGCCCTGCGTCATTGTTGGCATCATGGACAACTGCACCACAGAAAGCAGCTCGCTAAGTGCTTCTACAACCGGACTGCTCGAGACCTACCAGAGCTGGAGGTGGGTGAAACGATAAGGATGAAACCTCTGCCGGGAGACCACACAGGACTTTGGAGGCTGGGCACGTGCCTACAGAGAGTTGCACCACGTTCTTACCTGTTGAATTTTGGTTGCTCCCTCTATCATCACAATCGGGTGGATCTGCACGTAGCAGAGCAGACAACAAACCAGAACATGCCATACACTCACCTAGATGAGCTGGATCACGGTCCAGGCCTAAGGGCAAGGGGCGCAGAATTGAAACATGAGCCAACTGAAGGTGAGGCTTCTACCCTACTAAGCTCTCCAGCTCGTGGCCCTAATCCAACCCCTGTCAGAGCCCACACTTACTCACGGATGGGTTGACAGTGTTCATATGTACAAACGTTTATAACATAAATAAAAATCATCTGAGGAATGGTAGTTTTGACCCTGATTATGTAGAAGAGCCAATCAAGAGTGAGACGCAGGTGGAACTTTGGAATTATTGGGTGTATCCGAGAGCATAAAGAGTCAACCAAGCATCCTTGAGAATTTATAACTTTTATTTATAACATTTACATTTACATTTAAGTCATTTAGCAGACGCTCTTAACTCATGGAATAGGGTTGAGAGGGTACTATGTACACAGTACTTAGCCATTGAACACAATTTTCATAACTTCACCACATATTTGAAAAAATATTATGTCACTGTTCTTTAAGTTTTCTATAATTAGGGATGTAAAGCTACCGGCAATTTACCAAAGTTACCAGAATCTTCAGTCATTTTGGAAATTAACGGAAAAGGCAATCTATTGTAACTTTGGTCACTTTTAAATAATCTGTGTACATGTTGTCCATGAGTTTCTAGTAGACCATATAGTTCAAGACAAAATTGCCCTATTAATGAAAAAAAAAAAACATCTAATCAAAACTGCCACTATTTTCATCTGTAATTCATTGACTTTTTTCACAACTGCCACCAGTTTGATGCCAAACCATTGACAACAAATACGTATTGACATAGTAAATAAAAATGTATGTATATATATATATATATATATATATATATGATAATTCATGCTGGAACCATCATATTAAACACCAATGGTATTAACTAAGTTAATGGTTTATATTTAGGATAAAGTTTTACAGCTTTTTCATTCTAATTTTTATTTTAAAAATGATCTGATTGAATTATTTCATATATTTTACATGTGATAAGACCACACAGAGGGCCAGAGATAATTACAGACACCTGTGATAAGTACACAAAAGGATCACTAGAAGTCTTGTGATAGATTGCATAAAATCCTTGAAAGATATCAAAATGCTGGTAGTTTACTGGTAAACATTTCCAGTAATATAAGCTCATTTTGCAACCCTAGCTATAATTAAATATATATATATATATATTTTAACATTCTTGTGAGCATTCTTCATGTGGTCTTTTAATTTCTTCTGCAGGCATAAACCCTGGAAATCCAGACTCCACAAATTCATCCATAGTCCCTCACCTAACTCAAGGAACAAGATTCAAAAGGAATGAGATACTGAAATGGTTTGTTATGATGTGTTCAGGTATATATTTTTTCTACGTGTATATTGAATTAAACTGTTCCCATGTTTCAACCTTTTTTTTGTTATTTTCTTTGCAGACAATCTGTTTATGAGGCGAAACAGTGGGGACAATCCTTAGAGAAACTACTCACTCATAAACGTAAATACAAAAACAGTTTTTATACAGTAAATACATACAATATATTCTAAATATTGTAGTAAATACAAAGATATTTTTAAACACTTTTACCAGTCTACATAGTCCACCCAAGTTGACTCAAATACTTTCCCTCCATATCGCTTCTAGTTGGCCGAGCGTCGTTTCAGGTCTTCCTGAAGTCGGAGTTCTGTGAGGAGAATCTGGAGTTTAGGCTCGCCTGCGAAGAGTTCAAGTCCATCACCAGTCCAGAGAAGCTTGCCTATAGAGCTACCAGCATTTATGAAGAATTCATCCAAAATGACTTCCCCCATGCAGGTAAACACACAAAGTTATCATTATGACAATAACATTATATTACTTTCCTTATAGTGATAATAAATAAGTGACTTTTTTGCAAGTTATACAGATCCATAAGAATAATATTTAGAAATTCACCATGAGTAACTCTATAATTACTGCACAGTGAGAGAATGTCATCTTTGAGCATTCCAGGATGACATGAAAACGTCTAATAGATTTAGACGTTTATAACCTAAATGTAAACCAAATTAGATGAAGCAATACTGATATGTATGATAATAGTGTCGTAATAGTGATATGAAAGGTTGTGTAGATTGCAGTGGAAGGTGGTGACTTGAACAATTGAGGAGGACGGGAGACACACGGTATAGGCGCGGAACGTACAGAGATGACCAAGTGTGTTTCAAAAATCGTCAAAGATGAATTATTTTAACCTAAAGCATTTAATAAAGACATTTATAGTACAATATTATGGGGAATGGGAATGAGAGGGCTACTTACACCGTGTTGGAAAGGGATCACAGCAGTGATTGAATGAGGGTATGAGGCATGAGTTGAGGTGTTCAGTGGAATAGTTATCACCTCTTAATCAGGGAACAGGAGATGACTTAGCTGTAAATACAAACAGCAGATACATTCCATTACAGCTGCACCGTTGTAGGTTTGGACAAAGAGTGTCTCTATGAACTTAAACTCAGAACTCAGATCTCAAAAGTCATAAAGTCAAACACGGACTGCGCATCTCGCCCAGTTGACACATTATTAAAGTATCCCAAGAAACGTCCCTGAATAAAGCCCTGATTATCCACATACCTGACGATAACTGACAACTGCAAGCAGACTGGTGGCCCCATGTGTCCCAGAGCGGTGGGGCCATTTTTAACAGTTGACTGAAACATTGTTTAGGTGTAGCCTAGGCTGCTGCAACATTTATGTCATGAGTGTTTGCTTGTCTGTCCAGAGTGATTACAGGTTACCATCTTTGCTAAATAAATACCGGAGGAAAGTGGAAATCCTACATGAGCGCACTCTAAAAGATGCACTGTGTCAAGGTCTCTCTTTAATCTAACTTTAAATGGTGATGCGATGGAAGCTATCAAATCATTCAGAATTGTTTTTCGACATTCCAGAAAAGACAGTCGAAAGTTTGATATGTTCAGCAAGTAAAGCATTGTAACGTGCAATTGCCTGCAAGCTCCTTGTAGTTGTTAAGAAGTTTGTTAACGATACTTTCCCTCTCGTCGTGTCCTCTAAAAGCAAATTCTTGTTTACGACCAAGGCTCAGACTTTCCAAGAAGCAGGGCCAGCAATACTTTTGACACCAGTTGGTATTGAATGCCCTCACCTTTTCATCCTTCATTAAACTGATTTTTTTTTAATTCACCCCTTTTCTGTGTACCCCAGAGAATCAAAGGGGTTCTTCAACAAAAAGTCCACAACATTTTTGGCAGCATTGGCCATTCTGGCAGAGAAAACTGCACACTGGTGCTGGCAGCTAGCTAGCTACTGAAGTTAGCAAGGAACATTTTTATACATTTTTATTTTTATAAATTGCACTAACTGGACACAAAAATAAAGTTATAAAAACAATAAAGTTCTAAAACCAAGAAAACTACAATATACCTCTGTCTCCTGTAATTTGAAAAAAAATATTTGAATTGAATAATCTGACAAAAATGCTAAACTATCACTCTTCACTCAATCTCTCTCCAACAATGCCACCAAGCCTCTCAACACATAGAACCCCCAAAATGTCTGTGGCACAATCCCAATACAACTCACTAGGTTCGTTCTCTGATCCTAATTATATGATTGGATGGACAATATGTCAGTTCATATTGTGAAAGCTTTGATTGGTTGGAGGACGTCCTCCAGAAGTGGTCATAATTACCATGTATGTCTATGGAAGGGGGTGAGGCCTACAAGCCTCCTAGGTTTTGTATTGAAGTCAATGAAGCCAGAGGAGGATGGAAGCTAGCTGTAGCACCAGCTACACCATGGTGCTACCCCAGACAGTGCTGTTGAAGTTACTGTAGATATCCATTGCAAAACAGTGTATTTTAATCAATTATTTGGTTACATATCAAATCAAAATGTATATATTTAGTGTTGTATTATCTAAAAAGGATAACATTAACAATGTTATACTATTTTAATGAAATTTCACTCAGGAGGGTGGTCCTCCTCTGAGGAGACCACTGGAAGATTGTGATCATTGACTTTTTTTTCTCTATCAGGTGAACATCGATTTCTACACAAAAGACACCATTGCTCAGAATCTCCTCTAGCCAACGCCATCTTGTTTTGACGGTGCCCGGGGGAAGGCCTATTGTCACGGCCATCATGGGAAGAAGTGGACCAAAGCGCAGCGTAGTGAGTGTACATTTTCCTTTTATTCAAAATATCACCAACAAAAACAAGAAGAAAAAAAAACAAGAAACAACCAACCTTGCCGCTTACAAGGGCCATAGTGCCCCTAACAATAGACAACTTCCCACAACTAACAAAGGGGAAAAGGCTGCCTAAGTATGATTCCCAATCAGAGACAACGATAGACATGCTGTCCCTGATTGAGAACCATACCTGGCCAAAACATAGAAATACAGAACATAGAATGTCCACCCAAATCACACCCTGACCAAACCAAATAGAGACATAAAAAGGCTCTCTAAGGTCAGGGCGTGACACCTATAGCCTTATGGAAAATGAGGTGTACCCTCGATTCATTCAGTCAGACAACGACAAGGACCTGTGTTTTACTGCTGCTGTGGGTGAATTGTGCACTGGACTTGAACACTCCCTCTCCTGGATTGGTTTGCCTGCTAAACGGCTGAGGAAATCTATTGACTTCCATTAGCCTTAACAGTGTCTGTTCTTTGTATATATTCATGATGATGTATTTGTGTACTTGTAAAATGTCATATTTATTCATTTCATTGCAAGTTGTACTTGTAATTCAGCCTGTTGCTATAATGATTTAAACCATTTTTAAAAACTATAATGGATTTAGGGATGCTGAAACTCCCAGCAACCAATGCTTACACCAAACCCATGCTTTCAAAACCATGAAGGGGAGTGTACAAGTCCACACTTCCGGAGAGTAGAGAATCGGGGTGCGGCCTTAGTCCTCTTGACCCCCTTTGGCACGTTAGGGCATCAACCATGGCTCTCCACCTACACTGAACATTGGAGGAATGTCTCACCTGAGAAACGAAGTCAAAGCCAGCTGTGGCAGCTGAGATTCAGAGACTTATCAATCCCAAAAGTGACACCAGACAGTGACTGAAAAACAGTGCAAGGGAAAAGTATGTGTCTGGTTAAAAAAAAATGGAGATCTGGAATCTGGATTGAAGACACACACACCCTTTCCAGTCGGCATATATTGGCTAACTGCTTTTGGATCAGAGATAACTTATACTTGAAATTAAGAGGAATATTATATTTGAAATGTAACCTTTATTTAACTGGGCAAGTCAGTTAAGAACAAATTCTTATTTACAATGACAGCCTACCCTGGCCAATCCCGGACAACACTGGGCCCATTGTGCTCCGCCTTATGGAACTCCCAATCACAGCTTGGTGTGATACAGCCTGGACTCAAACCAGGGACTGTAGTGACGCCTCTTGCGTTGAGATGCAGTGCCTTAGACAGCGACGCCCAAGAGAACAGACATTTCATACTGCAACCTGACTGCAACACTTTGTATATTTCATACATAGGATACTACATATACAAGTACTTTACAAAACCTCTTGGTCCTTAGACAATGATTACGAGGCAAGTGCCATACGATTATGCTTTTATTAGCAGTACCCGAATACCAATTCATGCTTGCTGACGACATATTGTCAAAGAGAAGTGTTTGACTTGACCACAAAGTTACTGACTGTTTCAGTTTGGCAGGGAGGTTGAAAGAAAAATGTAATGCTAGCACTGCAGGTATTGAGTAAACTATGATGTACTTTCCCATAATAAAACAATTCTATTTTTGACCTACATTGTGTTGCCGACACTACATTAAAGCCACTAGTTACATTGTACCATCAGAATATTGACACATACATACAGTACCCGTCAAAAGTTTGGACACACCTACTCATTCAAGGGTTTTTCTTTATTTTGACTATTTTCTACCATGTAGAATAAACTATGAAATAACACATATGGAATCATGAAGTAACCAATAAAGTGTTAAACAAATCAAAATATATTTTAGATTCTTCAAAGTAGCCACCCTTTACCTTGATGACTGCTTTTCACATTCTTAGACCCACTCCAATTTGCATACCGCCCAAACAGATCCACAAATGATGCATTCTCTATTGCACGCCACACTGCCCTTTCCCACCTGGACGAAAGGAACATCTATGTGAGAATGCTATTCATTGACTACAGCTCAGCTTTCAACACCCTAGTGCCCTCAAAGATCATCAAGGAGCTAAGCACCCTGGGATAAAACACTAAACACTGACTTCCTGATGGGCCACCCCCAGGTGGTAAGGGTAGGTAACACCACACCCACCACGCTGATCCTCAACACAGGGGCCCTTCAGGGGTGGGTGCTCAGCCCCCTCCTGTACTCCCTGTTCACTCATGACTGCACGGCCAGGCACGACCCCAACACCATCATTACATTTTCCGATGACATAACAGTGGGCCTGATCACCGACAACAACGAGACAGCCTAAAGAGAGGTCAGAGACCTGGCAGGGCGATGCCAGGACAACAACCTCTCGCTCAACATGATCAAGACAAAGGAGATGATTGTGGACTACAGGAAAAAGAGGACCAAGCACGTCCCCATTTTCATCGACGAGGCTGCAGTGGAGCATGGTGAGAGCTTCAAGTTCCTTGGTGTCCACATCAACAACAAACTAACATGGTCCAAGCACACCATGACAGTCATGAAGTGGGCACGACAAAAGATATTCACCCT
Source organism: Oncorhynchus keta (assembly GCF_023373465.1). Taxonomy (NCBI): domain Eukaryota; kingdom Metazoa; phylum Chordata; class Actinopteri; order Salmoniformes; family Salmonidae; genus Oncorhynchus; species Oncorhynchus keta. The sequence continues at coordinate 40,807,429 of NC_068443.1, forward strand.
CAGGAGACTGAAATGATTTGGCATGGGTCCTCAGATCCTCAAAAAGGTTCAACAGCTGCACCAGTGAAAGCATCCTGACGGGTTGCATCACTGCCTGGCAACTGCTCAGCATCCGACCGCAAGGCACTACAGAGGGCAGTGTGAACGGCCCAGTACATCGCTGGGGCCAAGCTTCCTGCCATCCATGACCTCTGTACCAGGCGGTACAAAGACTGCAGCCACCCTAGTCATAGACTGTTCTATCTGCTACCACATGGCAAGCAGTACCGAAGCACCAAATGTAGGTTCAAGAGGCTTCTAAACAGCTTCTACCCCCAAGCCATAAGACTCCTGAACGTCTCGTCAAATGGCTACCCAGACTATTTGTGTAGCCCCACACACACCACTGTCACTCTCTGTTGTCATCTATGCATAGTCACTTTAATTAACTCTACCAACATGTACATACTACCTCAACTAACCGGTGCCCCCGCACAATGACTCTGTACCGGCACCCCCCTGTATATATTGCTATTTTTTACTGCTGCTCTTTAATTACTTGTTACTTTTATTCTTTTCCATTTAAAAAAAAACTGCACTGTTGGTTAAGGGCTCGTAAAGTAAGCATTTCACCTGTTGTATTTGGTGTGTGTGCCTAATCAAATTTGACTGCAGATGTGGCCAGGGAAATATATTGCAATGGGACGCCTAAGATAGCTCTACAGGAAGACTGATCGTCCTCGCAGTGGCAGACCACGTGTAACAACACCTGCACAGGATCGGTACATCCAAACAATACACCTGCGGGACAGGTACAGAATGGCAACAACAACTGCCCGAGTTACACCAGGAATGCACCATCAGTGCTCAGACATTCCGCAATAGGCTGAGAGAGGATGGACTGAGGGCTTGTAGGCCTGTTGTAAGGCAGGTCCTCACCAGACATCACCGGCAACAACATCGCCTATGGGCACAAACCCACAGTCGCTGGACCAGACAGGACTGGCAAAAAGTGCTCTTCACTGATGAGTCGTGGTTTTGTCTCACCAGGGGTGATGGTCGGATTCGCGTTTATCGTTGAAGAAATGAGCGTGACACCGAGGCCTGTACTCCGTAGTGGGATCGATTTGGAGGTGGAGGGTCCGTCATGGTCTGGGTCAATGTGTCACAGCATCATCGGACTGAGCTTGTTGTCATTGCAGGCAATCTCAGCGCTGTGCGTTACAGGGAAGACATCCTCCTCCCTCGTGTGGTACCCTTCCTACAGGCTCATCCTGACATGACCCTCCAGCATGACAATGTCACCAGCCATACTGCTCCTTCTGTGAATGATTTCCTGCAAGACAGGAATGTTAGTGTTCTGCAATGGCCAGCGAAGAACCCGGATCTCAATCCCATTGAGCACATCTGGAACCTGTTGGATTGGAGGGTGAGGGCCAGGGCCATTCCCCCCTGGAACTTGCAGGTGCCTTGGTGGAAGAAGGGGGTAGCATCTCACAGAAAGAACTCTCACAGTCCATGAGGAGGAGATGCACTGCAGTACTTAATGAAGCTGGTGGCTACACCAGATACTGACTGTTACTTTTGATTTTGACCCCCCTTTGTTCAGGGACACATTATTCAATTTCTGTTAGTCACATGTCTGTGGAACTTGTTCAAATCAAATCAACTTTTATTTGTCACCTACACATGGTTAGCAGATGTTAATGCGAGTGTAGCGAAATGCTTGTGCTTCTAGTTCCGACAATGCAGTCATAACCAACAAGTAATCTAACTAACAATTCCAAAACGACTGTCTTATACACAGTGTAAGGGGATAAAGAATATGTACATAAGGATATATGAATGAGTGATGGTACAGAGCAGCATAGGCAAGATACAGTAGATGGTATCGAGTACAGTATATACATATGAGATGAGTATGTAAACAAAGTGGCATAGTTAAAGTGGCTAGTGATACATGTATTACATAAGGATGCAGTCGATGATATAGAGTACAGTATATACGTATGCATATGAGATGAATAATGTAGGCTAAGTAACATTATATAAGGTAGCATTGTTTAAAGTGGCTAGTGATATATTTACATCTTTTCCCATCAATTCCCATTATTAAAGTGGCTGGAGTTGAGTCAGTGTCAGTGTCAGTGTGTTGGCAGCAGCCACTCAATGTTAGTGGTGGCTGTTTAACAGTCTGATGGCCTTGAGATAGAAGCTGTTTTTCAGTCTCTCGGTCCCAGCTTTGATGCACCTGTACTGACCTCGCCTTCTGGATGATAGCGGGGTGAACAGGCAGTGGCTCGGGTGGTTGATGTCCTTGATGATCTTTATGGCCTTCCTGTAACATCGGGCTGTGTAGGTGTGGAGGGCAGGTAGTTTGCCCCCGGTGATGCGTTGTGCAGACCTCACTAACCTCTGGAGAGCCTTACGGTTGAGGGCGGAGCAGTTGCCGTACCAGGCGGTGATACAGCCCGCCAGGATGCTCTCGATTGTGCATCTGTACAAGTTTGTGAGTGCTTTTGGTGACAAGCCAAAGCTGCGCCTTCTTCACGATGCTGTCTGTGTGAGTGGACCAATTCAGTTTGTCTGTGATGTGTATGCCGAGGAACTTAAAACTTGCTACCCTCTCCACTACTGTTCCATCGATGTGGATAGGGGGGTGTTCCCTCTGCTGTTTCCTGAAGTCCACAATCATCTCCTTAGTTTTGTTGACGTTGAGTGTGAGGTTATTTTCCTGACACCACACTCTGTTCAGTTTATGTCTCAGTTGTTGAATCTTGTTTTCTTCATACAGATATTTACACATGTTAAGTTTGATGAAAATAAACGCAGTTGACTGTGAGAGGATGTTCTTTTTTTTGCTGAGTTTACTTGAGCATGCAGCGTTGCTCTTTAGTCAGTCAGAAGAGGTCATTGGGATAATACATTGGGATAATAGTATTATCTAGGTTATGTAATTCAAGACATATTTGCCTGAGGATGGTGCTGCGGTTAAGGCAGCCTTCCTCGACAATCATTCCCTCGCCAGCATGGGGTCGAAGCCTTACATTGGTAGGCTTTTGCTTCCTTAAAACCAGTAGTGCCTATATTTTAGCCAACAGTGTCCTCTGGTGCTACTAGAAATTGAAGAAGCCTAATACCTTATGATGTTTTTAGCTCACATTAAAGTAACTGTCCAGTGAAAATCTCACATTTAAAAGTTCATATTCTGTTAACTCATATCCAAATAATGTTGTTTACTCATCCTATACTCGTATGTAGCCTAGGCATAAATTGGATAGATATTTTTTTAATGACTGGTAAACGCCCACACCATTCTAACACAGAAAATCTGCTTTTTAACATACTTAATTCAAAGTAAAACTATTTCACTCATATTGCTATTAATGATAGGTCATATTTCATAAAAATATGGAAACACTGGAGAGTTACTTTAAATTTACAGTGGACTAGGATGCGAATTGTGCGAATGACGTTACAGTTCATAGCAGAGGCCCTTTATAACAAAGGCCTCTCTGAAACGATCAACTTGCAGAATATTATTTATTATTCATTAAATAGCCCACTTGCACAGTTTGCCTGGTTGACCAGTCTAGTACCAGGACAAAATCTGAGCTTAGTAAAGGCCCAGTTTTACTTTAAAAAAAATAATTATATGGATAGGAATGATGTGGATTATTTTATCTCCTATTTTGCAATCCAATATCAGATCAATAATGGTTGATTTTAAGCTAGTTTATCAGAAAAGGATTGGATATGATCATTTTAATCAAGGGCCACATTCAGTAGTCAAATGTTGTCCAATGTTGAAAATAGAAATGTCATGTTGAAAAGAGGTACGGTTCGAATTTCCCACTTTGAAAGTATCAGAATCAACCAATAGGAAGTTCTATGCAAAAAACGTACTGACATTTTAACTCAGAGGTTCCGAGTTTCTGAAGTTAGCTTGAAGGCAAAGGCATCAAAAATTGACGCATAGGGAGGTGTCAGGGGGCGTGTTTCCCCAACCATTACTGGCTTTATCAGAACTGATCTGATTGCTCAAAATACTAATCAGTGAAGGAGAAAAATATCAGAATTTGGCTTCCTGTGTAAACGCAGCCTCTGACAAGTAGCACAAGGACTCTCTTCATAGTTTCCAAATCGGACATTTCTGAGTTTCCAAGTTCCGAGACGTCTTTAACAAGGCAGAAGGATGAAAAAGTGTACAACTGGGGTGTAATCATTACGCAAATTCTATGGCAAAACGTTTGCAAAAGAAACCGTTTACTTCAAACTGTAAACATATTGAAAAGAAAACGAGAGTTTCTACTGGACAAATTCAGGTAGGTCCCTCCCCGTTTCATTTTGTTTGCTCTATTTGCTTCTGTTTGGTTCTTAAACGGTTTACGTTACAAAGGTTTCTTCTGCTGAGTTATGTTTTATTCTTAAACGGAAGTTGTAGTTAAGTCATGTTTCTCTTTTTAAAAAAAAGTGTCTGGAAGAGTTCACTCCACTTTAGATCATGGAAGAACCGATCATTTATAGATGTGCAGCTTGTGTCACACACTTCTTAGACTATTCAGATTGGAATGGCAACCCGTTGAAACCATACAATTAAAATTAACTCCAACTTCTGTTTAAGAACCTAGGTTGAAGATTTGCAACGGAATCTGAGTAATGAATACACACACCCCTGCCTGCTGCTGCTGCTCATGTGCTCAGTTTTCCTGGGAATTGGCTACTTTGAAAACAATGTCGCGGGTGAAAATTTATTGGTTGCGAGTTGTAGGTTTTTGAGCAACTTCTAAATTGCATTGCGGACGACATAGCATTTCACTTTTTGTGTTATCTATTCATTTCACTGTGACCTGCTGCTGCTGACTATCAGATCAGGTAGTGAGGTAGGCTGCTGCTGCTAAGTGAGGGTGTGGTGCGGGGAAGGCACTTCATATACAGTCGTTGGAAAGGAGGGACGGACCGGAGTGCCAGAATTAAGCCTAGGCAACGGTACCACCGTGTGGCTATCGTCTACCTTTGAACGTCTGACTAACATGACATGATATACCAAAGCCTTACCAACGTCTGCGTGTACCTAACATGTCATGCATGAGTGTTAATAAAATTCATAAGGTGCGTAGTTATATTCATTCAATCTCAACCATAAAGACAGAGAGTGCTTCTGCTGCAGCAGACAGCTCAGCTGAGTCACGTCCGAGAAGAGCAGCACGAGCGCACATCATGACAAGTGACGTGAGATTCAACAACAGCAGCCCTAGGTAGCTAGCTACATACTTCTTCTTTGCTTCATTCTTTGTGTCCTGACCGCCCCCAGTCCTACCAATCATGACAGCCAACACAGAAAGGGAGAGAAACGGAGAAATGCACAAACAGTTTCAGAGAGAGGATCGAACAATGTGCTTTCTCTCTGGATATGTATGGCCAGAAAGTTGAAGACAGAGGAACGAACCGATTTGATTCGCTAGTTTACTGGCTAGACACGATTCTACTGTCAGAATGGCAGGTAAATGGGCAAAATATTGCAAAGGCTGAGAAAGAGAACTGGTTATAAATGTAATTGATTAAGAGCATCCCAGGAAATGACAAAGCTTACTGTCGGTATTGCAAATCAGAAATGAGAGCCCACCACGACGATCTTATTTCTCATGAACAAATGGAGAAACACAAGAAAAACGCTGCTCCATTTTCTAATGCAAGAATATGACACAAGAACTGCATTTGTAAGAGAGAATAACACAGTTAAACAGAGTTATTGATGGCTACACATTGCATGCCACACCAGCATTGCAACTGTTGATCACCTTCAACAGTATCCACAGAACAAAATGCACAGCGCTCATCAATCAATGCAGTTATAGGGCCTGCGGTGCATGAGGAACTAAAGGACATTGGGAATGAGTCTTACTCATTGATTAATGATGAAATTAGTGATGTCACAACCAAAAAGCAACTGTGTGTGGTGATATGATACCACAGCAAGAAACTCTCTGAAATCACACAAAAAAAAAACAAGAAAAAAGCATGGTGAGTACCTTTTACTATCGTTTATCTTCACGCTGTTGGCTAGAGCGCATGTATAGCCTACCATGATGCGGTTATTATGGACAAAAGAGCAAGATTATTTTTTTTGTCATGTCAGCAGATTAAGACCCTCGATATTTATTGGAAAGGAGCATCAAGCTCATCACCTTACGCTTTCACCACCCTGTGAAGTTCCTAATTTATTTTATTTGTAGCCTAATAAACTGCATGCTTTCCTGACTCATAGTGGGAGGACCACGTCATTGACGTTTACTTCGATATGATGGATTTATATCAATACTTGCGTATTAAAGCGTTTCCACTGACATTTCTCGCATAATACATTTTACAGACACAAAAAGATCCCACCTTTCCGAGCGCATTTAGTTTTGTCTACATTTGGAAAGTTTACGGAAACGAGTTCTGTTTCCATTAGGCCTGTCATTATTTTTTTTTTTTACTCTCGTAAAAAGGCATACGGCGACAAGGAGAACTCTTGAGGGGGTGGTCAAAGTCCTCTCGTACATGGAAGCGGTTTAGAAGGTCAATAACACTATTGACGAGATAGAGCTCGCCCATCTGATAGAGGAGCACAGGCTGGAGCGGGAACAACTACTGAGAGACCACCTGAAGTCCAAAGAGGTGGACAGTGTGCACCAACCAACTTAGTTAACCAACTCTTAAAAGGGGTAATTCACTCCAAAGTAAAGTTGGTCAGATGTTGAGAAGTTCTCCTCCCCGCTAGGTTTTTTTTTTTTTTTTTTTTGTAGATGAATGGGAAAGATAAGCACCATATAATTTCAGCATTATGGAACTATCACTTTTTCATATTAGGGTCTCAAGACATTCTCATTACTTTTTTTGGGATAAGATTGGGGGTTGTTTTTTGGTCTTCTGGTTGTATGATGCCTTTTCTTCTCTGTAGGTATGGAAAACATTGTTAAAGGAGATGCCCATGGCATCAGTGCTAAGAGTCATGGATAAGATGACACCAGACCAAGTCCTCTAAACAGGAAGCTCAGACGTGGTAGCGGTTTGCGAGATGATCCAGAGTTAGGTGGCTTTAAAAAAAGGTGAGACATACCTACCTGCTGTCTCTCACGCTCAATGAACTGGGATTCATTCACTTGCTGCTTTCTCAGAGATCTATCTAGCAGTTGTATTGTTATTGTAGGCAAAAGTCCACCCCTTCAGCATCTTGGCGGCATCAGAAAATTACATGGTGGATCCGGCGGGAAAGCGTTTTGTGGTGGCCGTGGACATTAGCACGCCTCTGAGCAGCATTGTTCAGGGGACCTCAGTCACGGCTGCAGCGATAGCCATGGTAAGTCAACACGACTATCCTGCACTCAAGATGCACCATAGAGATGGATAGAGGCTGCACTTGACACAGAAGCGTTAATGGCAAAGATGGGGGGCTCTCTGTTGACCTATAGCTGCACTCCGAAGCACGGTTTAATGACTAGTTGTCACAGCTGTGTTTCTAAGCTGCATCTATAAACATGGGAAGGCTAGACGGTCTCTGGAGGAAGCTACGGTCAAGGAAAGGGTCTGTTGGGAGATTCCATGGGTTCCTGCCACATCTCCCCCTCACATGCCACCATCTCAAGAGGGCACAGGCATTCCAGGCATGCTCTGTTATGAGTACATGTTATGTCAAATTGTAATGACCATTCCAGGAATTTTAGAGCGGGACTATTTTAACATTATGTACCAAGTTGGTTGTGTCTATGTTACAGGTTCTTGTGCGGGCGGAGGCAGAGACACTCTGAGGGAGCTATAGTTCCTTGCACAATCTCAGCCGACATGTCTCTTCGTGAAGTAACAGCTAAGCTGGTCAAGGTACAGACATTAAGTGTCACACTACAAAATGTGCATCTCGAAACGCACATTGTTTTACAGACAAAAGCTTGCTTGCTGAACGCTTGCTTGCCAACTAGTCACACTGTCTGAAACCAGGGTCATGTCCATAAGGGAACCAAACTGAAGATAATTGACTGAAACAGGGAGGAACTTATCGGACTTGGTCCAATAAGAAAAGCTCATTTTTGTTTTCAAACGTTTTGCTGCCGAGCCCTACTGAACATGGCCCATTTCTTTGATAAAACATGACGTTGTGTAAGTGCTATGACTGTGGGTCATAGCTTACCGCTGCGTCATTGATCTGTTCACAGATAACCAGTGGCTATACAGACTGTGTTCTCCCCAACCTGTGGGCTTCGGAGAAAGGGATCACTGTGAACATGTTCATCATATTCACCAACAGCGCCTGCTGGCACGGCCAACCCGGCGGAGTGTCCGAGGATGTACAGACATGTAAGTCGGATGTATCAAGGTAATCCTCAGAGAATGATTCTGTGGTGTACCACTGTCCTACCCCCACTGCTCTGTTAATGCCAACCTTGATTGAAAAATAGACTTTTGGAAAACACTTGCACAGATACCATGTCACATGGAATATATATATATTTTTTAATTACATGTGATTACACTACTAACTACTCTTTAATCACAATTCAATCATGTTTGTGTCATGCACCTTATCTGTGTCATTATGTGCAGCTTGGTCAAGTACATTCTGGGGTCGTTCCACCTCAAAGCACAAGAAAGAGGATTTTGACACACCAACGCAGATTGTTCTGAAATAGTTTCTGTCGTTAGAAATACAAGACAGTATTTCTACAACATCATTTTGTTTAAATATAATTTGCACTGAGAAATTAAGCTAATTGATTTCACCCAAATTGGCAATTTCAAATGTAGGATTCATATAATATACAATAAATATAGTATGCAACATCCGATTTCCACGAAAATAGCTTAGCAATTATTAAAATATGAGGAATCCAAATAAATTATAAAACGACACATACCCACCCCAATTGGTCAGTATATATTATCAGTTATCTCTGTTTGAAAAGTTGTATGAAGCTGTGACTTGGAGTATTGTTTATTCATGCTATGTAATCTAGTCAGAGTAAATCATTTTCTTTTTTCCTGTTTAGAGAGATCCTGCTACTGCCATTAAAAAAAAAAAAAAAAAACGGTGTTGTGTTTATCAAATGTATCACAACATTTTCTTTGGAACTTTGGGTAGAAAACCAATAGTGTTTGCTCATGGTGAAAAGACATTGTGGTCATCCACAATTCAAATGTCACGCCCTGACCATAGAGAGCCCTTTTTTCTCTATGGTGTTGTAGGTCAGGGCGTGACTAGGTGTAATAGTATAACTTTAGACCGTCCCCTCGCCCATACCTGGTTTATTTATTTTTTGTTTGTTTGTTTGAAGTTTCACCGTAATAAAGATATAGAACTCTACACACGCTGCTCCTTGGTCCGTCCATTATCAAGATCGTAACTTCAAGCCATTCCTCCATGAAAAAAGTTGAGTTTGTCCTTCTCTTAGGCTTAATCTGTGTCCAGAAAAACACCCCTGTGTGTTTGGTGAAGAAGCAAACTACTAGGCTACAGCAGTTCTATTGGTTTCAATGTTATGGTCTCTATCGGTTTTCAATGGTAAAAGTCCCAAACACACACAGTAAAGGGTTTTGTATTGTATCTATTTTTTTTTTTTGTATCTATCTCTCTCAGAATGACCTTCTTGATCCAAATCAGTCAGGTTTCAAGACTAGTCATTCAACTGAGACTGCTCTTCTCTGTATCACGGAGACGCTCCGCATTGCTAAAGCTAACTCTCTCTCCTCTGCTCTCATCCTTCTAGACCTATCGGCTGCCTTCGATACTGTGAACCATCAGATCCTCCTCTCCACCCTCTCCGAGTTGGGCATCTCCGGCGCGGCCCACGCTTGGATTGCGTCCTACCTGACAGGTCGCTCCTACCAGGTGGCGTGGCGAGAATCTGTCTCCTCACCACGCGCTCTCACCACTGGTGTCCCCCAGGGCTCTGTTCTAGGCCCTCTCCTATTCTCGCTATACACCAAGTCACTTGGCTCTGTCATAACCTCACATGGTCTCTCCTATCATTGCTATGCAGACGACACACAATTAATCTTCTCCTTTCCCCCTTCTGATGACCAGGTGGCGAATCGCATCTCTGCATGTCTGGCAGACATATCAGTGTGGATGACGGATCACCACCTCAAGCTGAACCTCGGCAAGACGGAGCTGCTCTTCCTCCCGGGGAAGGACTGCCCGTTCCATGATCTCGCCATCACGGTTGACAACTCCATTGTGTCCTCCTCCCAGAGCGCTAAGAACCTTGGCGTGATCCTGGACAACACCCTGTCGTTCTTAACTAACATCAAGGCGGTGGCCCGTTCCTGTAGGTTCATGCTCTACAACATCCGCAGAGTACGACCCTGCCTCACACAGGAAGCGGCGCGGGTCCTAATCCAGGCACTTGTCATCTCCCGTCTGGATTACTGCAACTCGCTGTTGGCTGGGCTCCCTGCCTGTGCCATTAAACCCCTACAACTCATCCAGAACGCCGCAGCCCGTCTGGTGTTCAACCTTCCCAAGTTCTCTCACGTCACCCCGCTCCTCCGCTCTCTCCACTGGCTTCCAGTTGAAGCTCGCATCCGCTACAAGACCATGGTGCTTGCCTACGGAGCTGTGAGGGGAACGGCACCGCAGTACCTCCAGGCTCTGATCAGGCCCTACACCCAAACAAGGGCACTGCGTTCATCCACCTCTGGCCTGCTCGCCTCCCTACCACTGAGGAAGTACAGTTCCCGCTCAGCCCAGTCAAAACTGTTCGCTGCTCTGGCCCCCCAATGGTGGAACAAACTCCCTCACGACGCCAGGACAGCGGAGTCAATCACCACCTTCCGGAGACACCTGAAACCCCACCTCTTTAAGGAATACCTAGGATAGGATAAAGTAATCCTTCTCACCCCCCTTAAAAGATTTAGATGCACTATTGTAAAGTGGCTGTTCCACTGGATGTCATAAGGTGAATGCACCAATTTGTAAGTCGCTCTGGATAAGAGCGTCTGCTAAATTACTTAAATGTAAATGTATTGGGTTAGGTTTAATGGTAAGTGTCACTAATCACACAACATACCATCACAAAATTTACTAAGAATTGGGTTGTAACAGTTTGCGTTTCGGTACAGTGGGAAAATTAAATGCCATTCACAATGTTCAGCATTCACAATGTTCCTGGCATTGTCTGTTGTGACCGGACTTTATGCTGGGACTCTAAAATTTCCACTCTGATGCTGCATTTTTGGAACCATGTGGGAATTTACCAGTTGTGAAGTCGTAAATACAATTTGTAATGCATTAATCACTATCAAACAATTACTCCAATCAGAATTGGACCAGGCAGCTATGCTGCCGCAGCACAAAGCAAGGCAGTGCATGTTTGAGATTTTGAGTAAATTGCGTATATTGCTATTTACTATAGCCTATTTCAATAAATATGTTGTATTTTCATAAAGCAAGAGAATCTCACCAAAGCAGCACAAAATATCGATTTGGATAGTTAGTTATTTTATTTTAACTCTCGAATATCTGACGATCTGGAATCAACAACCAAAGTATTTATTTTTTATAGCGGATACACAGGTGTCTTGTCGAAGCCCAAATGTTCTATTTTCTCTTCATTTGATACAAATATGACTTGACCTATTAAACCACTCTTTCATTTTAATGCATGCTAGATTTCTCCAGCTGTGTAATTTCATTATCAAACAAATGAATGAATCCTAGAACTCTGTTAGATATCTCAAAGGTAAGTTGTTTTTGAATAACCCCAAAACATGGGATCTAAGGTAATAATGAGAGAAAAAAAACAATAGCAATATATACAAATCTAATGAGAAATTTTAACAAACAGTGAAGCAAAGCATTAATAGACAGAAATTAATCATACTAACTGAAATCTGATAAAAGCATTAAGACATTAAAGTTATGAAGAGTATTTTCCAAACTGTTCTAATAGTGTTTGTCCTAAAGTTTCAGCTTTTAAATGGGAATAATTATGGAAGTCGGAGTCTGCTATTCTCATTCACAGATTTATTTTTAATGACATATTTTAGGCCACACGAAGTGAAATTGAGCATACAATACCAAGATGGAAAATCTAATGAGGAGTCAAAAGAGTTGAGGCTACAACTGAGGAAGTCTTATGAAATAAATGAGTAGTTGGCCTAGGCCTATTCCTTTTATTATTCTAGCAATGTGCAACCCACCTACAATGCATATAGCAGCCTAGGAATAACGAGAGGAGGATGTGGGAAACATTTTTAATTAGTTTATAATTATCCAGTTCATGATGATTTACAACCTATCACAGAACACACAGCCAGCCAGGCCTGTTGACCTACTCCACCAGAATGGAATAGGCTATTTGAAAACATTTGCCTCCACTAAATATATTTTGTCAATGTCATGATGTCTCTCATCCCTCTAGTAAGCATGCCAGCCAAATGCGTAGAAGTATTTTTATTTAATGTGTTACTTTTTGGTACATTATTTGGGATGGCTGTTAGTGCGATAACATTGTCTATGGCAGGGATGTCAAACTCATTCCATGAAAGGTCTAGTGTCTGCTGTTTTTTTCCTTTCAATTAAGACTTAGACAACCAGGTGAGGGGAGTTCCTTACTAATTAGTGACCTTAATTCATCAAGCGGGTACAAGGGAGTAGCAATAATCGATCCCTCCTATGTACACTGATTTTCAGTCATCCCTTTTGACCTATGGTGTTACGGATCTTTTTTATTGTTGTTTGGACAAATTATTTCAGCTTTCGGACAAGTAAAAAATAAATAATAATAATACTTAAAAAAAAAAGTTTAAATAAAATAATAAATCAAGTATTTGGTCCTACATGTCCAAAAGACAAGTGTCTAAAAATGTTAATGTCAAGCCCTGCTTGTGACTTTCATAAAGGGGGCATGTCTGTAGCATGGTACATCCGTCCTCCCACTCCAGGGTAATGTCTGCCACTGGGAAGATTCGATTATGCTGAGCCACAGGGCACCGATCGTTGGCACGTGACATGAATGAGCAAAAACAATGAGGGTAGAGCAACCTTCTCAAATCGAACGTCAACAAGGCAACATGGTGTATCATCCAAAAACCTCTCTTTCCCATAAATGTTTGAATTTTCAAATTATTTTTCATTGGGAAGAAAGGTAAGGTGTTTTTTTTAATCAAAGGCAATCACTTTTGCATGTGAAAACACAATCATAATCATTATTCCACGTGCTCCTATGTCACTTGTTTTGAACAAGGCACCGGGCTCACGCCTGGGAGGCTGCCCGGTACCACAACTAATGCAATCAACTTTCACCTGGTGCTAAACATGCCTACCCAGTCCAGATTAATCGAATCCCCTCACTGTTAAGCAAGCACAACACAGGTTCATGAAAAACTTTGGCTTTGGTTTGCTTATACAGTAACTTCTGAAAGTATTCATACCTCCTTCACTTGTTCTACATTTTGTTACATCCTTATTCTAAAATTAATAAAATAATGTCCTCAACAATCTACACACAATACATCAAAATGAAAACAGGTTTTTAGAAATGTTTGCAAATGCACATAAGTATTCAGACCTTTTTGCTCTGAGAGTTGAAATTGAGCTCAGATGCATCCTGTTTCCATTGATCATCCTTGAGATGTTTCTACAACTTTGAGTCCACCTGTGGTAAATTCAATTGATTGGACATGATTTGGAAAGGCTCACACTTGTCTATATAAGGTCCCACAGTTGACAGTGCGTTTTTGAGCAAAAACCAAGCCATGAGGTCGAAATAATTGTCTGGAGAGCTCTGAGGCAGGCTTGTGTTAGGGGAGGGTTTGGCTGGGGGGGTTTTACTTGGCTCATCGCGCTTTAGTGACTCTTTATGGCGGGCAGGGTGCCTGCAGGCTGACTTCGGTTGTTAGCTGAACAGCGTTTCCTCTGGCACATTGGTAGAGCTGTCTTCCGGGTTAAGCGAGCGGTGTTACGAAGTGCGATTTGGCGGATCATGTTTCGGAGGATGCATGACTTGACCTTCGCTTCTCCCGAGCCTGTTGGGGAGTTGCAGCGATGAGACAAGATTGTAATCACGAAATTGGGGAGAAAAAGGGGTTATACATTTTTTTAAAGAATCAGCAGAGGGGAGACAATGTGTTTCTTTGCATTTACGTCTTGCTCCGGTATACTGGGGCGACGTCGGCATAAATGTGTCATCATATTTCAGGTGTTGGCAACTTCATAGGCTATTCTCGATGAGCGTGGCGACATACTATAAACATTTTATCCACAACTCTCTGTCCATTGCCGTTGTAATATACTGGGAAGCCAAAATGTTCCCAAACTGGAGATTTTAAACGATGATGGGGGTTCCTCCAATTCTGGTTTATCAACCCCACCACTCGCCAACAAATTCCCAGCTGCGCCTCACAAAAGGACAGTTTGAAATGCGCCCATTACGGTTTGAATTTTGATTACAACGTGCACATAGGCCTGAATATTTTTTTCAGCTCAGATTTGCTCGAGGCATAGGTCTACAAGGGTAATGTGATGGGCTGCAGTGTAGGCATAAACTATAGGCATAATGTTTTTATTTTGTAAATATATACAGTATATTTTTTATGTATTAATTTTGGTTTAGAATGTGAACTGAACCGAGGTCCCCGTTCAGTACGAATATGTGTACCGTTACACCCCTACTGAGAATGCATTACATAGTATGAATAAACAATACTCCCAAGTCACAACTTGTCAAACAGAGATCTGATACTGTATACTGGCCATGGGTGTGGGGTTTGGGTGGTCCGTGGGTGGTGCTTGACCATTTATTTGGATTCGTCTCATCTTAACCACGGTTAAGAGGTTTTTGTGCAAATCGGATGTTTGGTACTATATTTGACTAACTGAATCCAAAACATTTAAATGGCCCATTTGGGTGCAAATGAATTTCTCAGAGTTCAAAACGTCTGCCAACAAAATAATAAAATATCTGTTTCTAATTAATGGAACTATTTCAGAACAATCTGAGATGGGTGTCATGATTTACTGAAATGACATGGAACAACACGGGTTATCAAAGTAGTTGTCGAGTTGCCAAATGTTTTGTCTCATCTACAACTATAATCAGCGTCATTCAAATCATTGTTATTCATCATGCCTCTTGTGTTTTTGTTTTTGGTAGAAAATAGGTAGCTTTTCCAAACTGATAGTGTGCGGGCTGACCTCAAAGGCCACTCCATCGCCGCCCCTGCTGAGGACAGGGGCATGCTCGACCTCTAGGGCTTTGACTTGGGAACCGCGGACGTCATCCGTAACCTTATCCTGATCTTCGAACAAATTCTGGACCGTACAAAGAAATAAAAACATTGATAGAAATGGTGGAAAGACTATGAAATTGACTTGGCTCGCAATGACGCACAAAGTGCCCTGGAGGACGGGAATTCAAAAAGATATTGATATTTACAATACTGTTTTTTATTTTGATCATGAGTGAAATGAAGATGCGTCCAGCAGGTTCAATCAAATTGTGGAAATGTGTATTTGGTTATTATCTTAAAGTTGGTAAAGGAGATCTAAAACGATATCATGATATGCGACTACATATATATCACACTACAAGAATGGATATCAAAGTAAAGATTCACCCATTTTTTTATGTCATATTGTAATTTGTGCAATTAAAAATGGGTGAATCATTCATTTAATGTGTACAGTACTCTTATGGTATAACAATGCTTTCTTTCAAGAATAAATAATGGTAGACATTACATGGAAAGACCATTCACGATTATTCAAGATGTTTCATTTGAATTGAGGAGCGGTGGTGTAAGAGACCAGTATCTTGTAATGGGCAATAGTTCCATTGTAGTATCTTGTAATGGGCAATAGTTCCATTGTAGGTTTCTGTTGGAGGGGATCACTGTACAGTACATTACTACTATGATATGTTAAAGCAAGTTTTTTTTATTTTTTGGTACCTTATTTAAAAATTGTACGTAACTACGCACGTCAAGTAAGAACAAATTCTTATTTACAACGACGGCCTACCAAAAGGCAAACGCCTCCTGCCGGGAAGGGGGCTGGGGTAAAAAAAAAAAAAAAAAAATGTGTTGAAAATATAGGACAAAACACACATCACGACAAGAAAGACAACACAATACCACATAAAGAAAGACCTAAGACAACAACATAGCAAGGCAGCAACACATGACAGCAGCACAAAACATGGTACAAACATTATTGGGCACAGACAACCGCACAAAGGGCAAGAAGTTAGAGACAACAATACATCAATCAAAGCAGCCACAAATGTCAGTAAGAGTGTCTGTGATTGAGTCTTTGAATGAAGAGATTGAGATAAAACTGTCCAGTTTGAGTGTTTGTAGCGAACTGAAAAGATGAGCGACTCAGATGTGTTAGCTTTGGGGACCTTTAACAGGATGTGACTGGCGTTGCATGTGGAGGATGAGGGCTGCAGTAGATATCTCAGATAGGGGGGAGTGAGGACTAAGAGGGTTTTATAAATAAGCATCAATCAGTTGGTCTTGCGATGAGTATACAGAGATGATCAGTTTACAGAGGAGTATGGAGTGCAGTGATGTGTCCTATAAGGAGCATTGGTGGCAAATCTGATGGTAAAGAACATCTAGCCGCTCGAGAGCACCCTTACCTGCCGATCTATAAATTACATCTCCGTAATCTAGCATGGGTAGGATGGTCATCTGAATCAGGGTTAGTTTGGCAGCTGGGGTGAAAGAGGAGCGAAACCAAGTCTAGATTTAATTTTAGCCTGCAGCTTTTATATGTGCTGAGAGAAGGACCAATGGTCTTTTGAAGTATGTATGTATGTAGCATTGTAAATTAGTACAGATAAACTGGAGAACTCGATAAGAAGTGAGGCACCGAGCGTCTGATAAAGCCAATGAAAGTCAGTTATTGGATGTTCTGTGAAAATCTAGAACTGAGCTTATCGAGAAGTGTAATGACAGAGCCCTTGGACTGTTTCTGTCTTACTCAAATGGTCTGACCACTATACTCAGACTAACCAACTAGTTTTGTTTGATAGCAAGTGTTTTTTTTATTTTTTACAAATTGATATTTCTGATGAGATCAAACTCATGATAGAATATCCTTGGTGCAAAGGCCCTTCTCCCCCGATTGTTCAGTTTGGCCGGAAGGCCAGCTCTAGGAAGAGTCTTGGTGGTTCCAAACGTCTTCCTTTTTTGAATGATGGAGGCCACTGTGTTCTTGGGGACCTTCAATGCTGCATAAATGTTTCGGTACCCTTCCCCAGATCTGTGCCTCGACACAATCCTGTCTCAGAGCTCTATGGACAATTATTTCGACCTCATGGCTTGGTTTTTGCTCTGACATGCACTGTCAACTGTGGGACCTTATATAGACATGTCCAATCAATTGAATTTACCTCCAAGTTGGACTCCAAGTTGTAGAACCATCTCAACGATGATCAATGGAAAGAGGATGCACCTGAGCTCCATTTCAAGTCTCATCGCAAAGGGTCTGAATACTTATGTGTATTTGGTAGTTGTTGGGGAATTGTTAGATTACTTGTTAGATATTACTGCACTGTTGGAACTAGAAGCACAAGCATTTCGCTACAATTGCATTAACATCTACTAACCATGTGTATGTGACCATTAAAACATTTGATTTGATTTATAGTACCTTGTTTTGACCTTCAACAACTGATACCACTTGGGGAAAAAAATCCATGATTTTTTGGTATGCAAAAAATGGTATGCAAAAAGTGCATTCGGAAAGTATTCAGACCCCTAAACTTTTTCCACATTTTGTTACGAAACAGAAAAATTATTTTTACTTATCAATCTACACACAATTCCCCATAATGACTAAGTGAAAACAGTTTTTTTGCAAATTTTGCAAGTGCATTACAAATAAAAAACATACCTTATTTACACAAATCTAAAGGTGTGAATGAGAATATGTAGATATAAGTATATGGATGAGCGATGGCCGAGCGGCAAAGGCAAGGTGCAATAGATGGTATAAAATACAGTTTATACATGTGATATGAGTAATGTAAGATATGTAAACATTATTAAGGTGGCAATATTTAAAGTGGCATTGTTTAAAGTGACTAGTGATCAATTTATTAAAGTTTCCAGTGATTTGGGTCTCAATAAAGTATATAAATGCGAAAGATATGTAACATTATTAAAGTGATCCATTTATTAAAGTGACCAGTGATTGAGTCTCAGTGTAGGCAGCAGCCTCACAGTTAGTGATGGCTATTTAAAAGTCTGATGGCTTTGAGATTGAAAAACAGCTTCTATCTCTCGGTCCCAGCTTTGATGCACCTGTACTGACCTCGCCTTCTGGATGATAGTGGTGTGAACAGGCAGTGGCTCGGGTGGTTGTTGTCCTTGAGGATCTTTTTTTATTTTTCCATTTTTTTTATTTCACCTTTATTTAACCAGGTAGGCCAGTTGAGAACACGTTCTCATTTACAACTGCGACCTGGCCAAGATAAAGCAAAACAGTGCCACACAAACAACAACACAGAGTTACACGTGGAATAAACAAACAGAGTCAATAACACAATAGAAAAAGTCTATATACAGTGACTATACACATCTTTTTGGCCTTCCTGTGACATCCGGTGCTGTATGTGTCATGGAGGTCAGGTAATTTGCCCCCGGTGATGCGTTGTGCAGACCAAACCACCCTCTGGAGAGCCATGCTGTGATACAGCCCGACAGGATGCTCTCGATTGTGCATCTGTAAAAGTTTGTCAGGGTTTTGGGTGACAGGCTGTTACGCCTTCTTCACCACACTGTCTGTGTGGGTGGACCATTGCAGTTTGTCTGTGATGTGTACGCCCAGGAAATTAAAACTTTACACCTTCTCCACTGCTGTCCCTTCGATGTGAATAGGGGGGTGCTCCCTCTGCTGTTTCCTGAAGTCCATGATCATCTCCTTTGTTTTGTTGACGTTGAGTGAGAGGTTGTTTTCCTGACACCACACTCCGAGTGCCCTCACCTCCTCCCTGTATGCTGTCTCGTCATGTTGTTGGTGGTCAAGCCCACTACTGTTGTGTCGTCTGCAAACTTGATGATAGAGTTGGAGGCGTGCATGGCCATGCAGGCGTGGGTGAACAGGGAGTACCGGAGAGGGCCGAGCACACACCTTCGTGGGTTCCCAGTGTTGAGGATCAGCGAGGTGGAGATGTTGTTTCCTTCCTTAACCACCTGGGGGCGGCCCATCAAAGTCCAGGACCCAGTTGCACAGCGAGGGGTTGAGACCCAGGGGCCTCCAGCTTGATGATGGGCTTGGAGGGCACTATGGTGTTGAATGCTGAGCTGTAGTCAATGAACAGAATTCTTACATAGGTATTATTTTTGTCCAGATGGGATAGGGCAGTGTGTAGTGTGATGGTGATTGTGCCATCTGTGGACCTGTTGGGGCGGTATGCAAACTGAAGTGGGTTTAGGGTGGCCGGTAAGGTGGCAGTGATATGATCCTTGACTAGCCTCTCAAAGCATTTCATGATGACAGAAGTGAGTGCTACGGGGCGGTAGTCATTTAGATCAGTTATCTTTGCCTTCTTGGGTACAGGAACAATGGTAGCCATCGATAAGAGTGAAGCTGCTAGAAGCACATTAGAAGTATTCCAGTGTAGTTTTTTTTTGATAAAAACGAATGTAATGTCAGTCATGCTAAACCTAATTTACCAATATTCCCGTAGAAACGCACTAGGTACCTTTCCAATGTAATAGATCCAACAATGTAACTTTTTACATAATTATGTAACACTTTAGAAGTATAAATGTAATAATTGATTTCTTCAAATATTGAATAAATAAAATGGGATAATACTAAAATGATTCATCTTTATGTGTCATTTCAGAAGGACAGCTGAAGATACAATTGCACAAGTGGAAATTAGTAGCTGGGATTCATTGAGTTTTGGTCATCTACCATTTTAGATCAACTGTTTTAGGCAAAGGTAATGTTGACCATGTAACTGATTTCTAAAGATTTGTTTTATTTGTGTTTTCATCTTGTGCAATAAAAGCACAAGGTATGTCAATCAATAAAGAACCCACCAGAAAGTACATGTTTGAATAGGTACTACTAGACCCTGTAATTAAACATACTTGTAGGCTACAATCTATGCCCATTCTGAGGAAAAATACATTGGAGTCAGTTGCAGTAATTGAATATAGTGGGGCACATTGACACCTGTCGATTTAAAATGGCCACAGTCCATATTAATAGAGACCAGTCAATCTGACATCGTCTATAAATTGAACTAAATTGAAAATGTAGGTCTTAGTGTCACATGGTTGTAATATTCCACTCCACTGTCAATGAAATTGAAGTATTTTTTCTCCATTTACTAGCTCTCGAAAACCCTTCAAGGGTTTTTAGTGGGTACGGTTGGCTGGGTGTGAACTACAATTCCAACACTGTTTTAACATTTAGAAACACGCTGTGTGTGCCTCCAGTTGATGAACTCCACTTCATCCCCATGTACAGGTGTGTTGTAATTGAACCTTTTGTATTTAGAAAATTATTTCTAGCTGATATGAAAGATAAGGTCTTATGTTTTCAAATCCGTACCGCAAGCTATGAGTTTGTAACATTCAGAACGAGTGTCGTTGGGCTCTTACAAAACGTCCCCTTGCTAAATCAGCATCCATGAATGGGTTAGCCATTTACAGCAGCCATAGTGTCAATGCCAACCTTAATAATAGTAGTGTTTACTATCAATTGTACTTTTTTTTTGTGCAGGGAAAACAAAGAAAATATGTTATGAGGGTAACGTTAATTACACTGTTTACTGCAGAGATTAGTGCATCTCAAACTTTGAGGTATAACATTAATGGGCATGAATTAAATACACGTTTTGAATGCGTGTGTGTACATAGAGGGATCAGTCAAAATATGTGTAATGCAGTTTGTTTTCAGGCTAGGTTTATCAATTGACATTGAACATAAATACAACTGGGAATTGGGATCAGGCATTCAGTGAGACCACATTGCATTCTGTTGATAGGTGACTGGAGGCCTTGCAATCATAGCTAGATGAAGACAAGTGAAGATGGCGGACGTGTTGAGTGTTCTTCGCCTGTACAACATCCAGAAAAAAGAAATCGTCGCCAAAGGAGACGAAGTTATCTTTGGAGAGTTCTCTTGGCCTAAAAATGTCAAGACTAACTATGTCATTTGGGGGTATGTTATTTAAAAAAATTAATTGGTAAATAACTATTCAATTGGCCTGTTGTAGCGAGCTAATGAGTAACGTTAGTTAGCTACTAGCCACTGCTGTGTTGCCAAAACTTTTCTTGCTGTTTGTAAGGTGCGACTAATTGCACTGAAAGATCGCACATGCAGTTGGTTTTTACTGTTTGTTTTGGGGTTAAACTATTACGTTAACCGTCTAATTTCAAGCTAACTAACTTGCTTATTCAACTGTGTACTGTTATGGTTCGTGTAGCTAGCTATGGTTAGCTTCCTAGCTAACAGAACCATGCCAGGCAACGTTGTCGTAAGCCAGCTGTCTCGCATACAATGCAAACCCACCAGGTTTAGTCAGCTAACAGTAGTTAGGTAACGTTAACTAGTAATCCAGAAGTAAAAGTGTATTTGAGAATCTGTCCACGAACGATTAGCTAGCCAGGTAGCTACTATATTGCAGTTAGCTAGCTATTATTGATGTCTGCACGTGACCATAAATGTCACTGTTTGACATTTCTAACCTGCCCAGGTAGACATTTACCTTGATGTTATGTGCAAGTCAGGTAACTAAGTTGGCTAGTAGAGTTTGTGGCTAGATAACAATCTACTTTTGCTTGCAAGCTACCTACAGTATTTCCAGTTTTTTTTGCAGAACCAACAGTCTCTCAGGCCATAATAAATGTAATAGTTGGACCATCCCTTAATTAACCTCGTGCACCTGAACCAAGCAAGTTGGACCAGTTGTTGGAAGTGTAATTGAAGAGCTGTGATATGGTTGCCCTGGTCACAATTTGTGTGTAATGTCATTAACAAAATACAGGACTTAGACCATTAAAAAAACAAAATAGCCATAGCTATTAATATATGCATTGTGCCTAAATTCCAGATTAGTTCCATAAGAGGGGGCCACAATAAAAAAAATTCTTTAACAACTGGACAAAACTGCTGGTCTAAGCTGATGGTAATTTTCACCTCCCATTTTCAGAACTGGGAAGGAGGGTCAGCCGAAGGAGTACTATACTCTGGACTCCATCCTGTTCCTGCTCAACAATGTGCATCTCCCTCATCCATCCTATGTCCGAAGGGCTGCAGTAAGTACATTTATATCCTCATTCCAAAAGCTTCTTAGTTAGAATGTGTTGCCTGATGATGAAATGAATGTCATGTCTTCTAACCTGGTGTTGCCATTGGCCTATTGGCTGTTGTCGGAAGCTTTATAGTGACCTTTGTCAATTTTGTTCTATTCCATCGTGATTTACATGGTTTTATGATCACCCTAGACCGAAAACATTCCAGTTGTCAGAAGACCTGATCGAAAGGGCTTGCTTTCGTATCTCAATGGAGAAAGTTGTAAGTATATGAATTGAGAATTATTTATGCAGATTTTAAAATATTTGCATGATGTCTCCAATTAGATGGAAACCTAACTAGTAAAATGAATACACATGTGTTGATTCCATTGAAATCGTTGTACTAAAACATATTCCCCTTTTGATTTCCCCTTCACAGCTACTTCAACAAGTATCGACAGAAGTGCCCCTATAGAGATTGGTTTGCAAAGGCCAACACAAGGTACAGTTTAAGCATTTTGGATACTCTTCCATTGATTGACTGGATGATTTTAATCCATTTATATTAGGAAGTATTTTCTCTTGCATCGGATATATCCACAGTCGGAGCGGCAGGGTAGCCTAGTGGTTAGAGCATTGGACTAGTAACCGAAAGGTTGCAAGTTTGAATCCCCGAGCTGTCAAGGTACAAATCTGTCGTTTTGCCCCTGAACAGGCAGTTAACCCACTGTTCCTAGGCCGTCATTGAAAATAAGAATTTGTTCTTAACTGACTTGCCTAGTTAAATAAAGGTAAAAAAATACATTAAAAAAAAGTCCATGCTGTGAGGCCTAATATGCAATTTGTACGCCATTGGCTTGTTGCACTTATGCAATTTGTGTGCAGTTTGGTGAGAAACAGCCAAGTAGAAAGTCATTTGAGAGATATTGTAAAGGTATTGCGTAGTTGGCTAATTATTCATTTTTTTTGCATCAGTCAAACGAGCAGCAGACGAGGTGTCATCTGAAGCCAAAAAACCAAGGATAGAGGTGAATAATATTTTTTATTTGACCTGCAACGTTCTGACTCCTCAGCTCAATAGAAATCCTGTTTAACAAGAGTGCTTAAGTATTCACACCCCTTGACTTTTTCCTAATTTGGCTACAAAGGGGGATTTAATTGTCATTTTTGTCAACGATCTACACAAAATACTCTGTCAAAGTGGAAGAAAAATTCTAACATTTGTAAAAAATAATTATGTGTATGCATGTGTGTGTGTTAATTTTACTTCCACTTTGACAGAGTATTTTATGTATATATATATATATATATATATCACAAAAATCTTAATTAGGTAAGTATTCAACCCCCTGAGTCAACACGTTAGTCACCTTCGGCAGAGACAACAGCTGTGAGTCTTTCTGAGTAAGTCTAAGAGCTTTGCCCACCCGTGTTGTACAGTTTTTGCGCATTATTCTAAAAATATTCTTTGAGTTCTGTCAAGTTGGTTGTTGATCATTGCTACACAGCCATTTTCAAGTCTTGCCATAGAAAACGGAGCATTTTACCATTCTATAACATTTTGTCGTTCTCTAGGATGAGGAACGAGTGCGTCTGGACAAGGAGCGTTTGGCTGCTCGACTGGAGGGCCACAAAGAGGGCATTGTGCAAACTGACCAGATCAGGTATTTCGGTGCTTTTCCCGTCCATCCAGTTTTTTAATTTTTTTTTTTTTGTTGGAAGTGCAGAAATGTTTTACTTTTTTTTACTGTTCTTCAACAACATTGTACAACTGGCACCAACAAGCTGAATTGCTATTAAAATGTACATGGATAAAAAAGAGATGTAGGTCCTTAGCAATGGATAAAAGAAGTTGGTAATGTTGGGCCGTTGGCTTTAGCGGAGCAGTCTCACTTTCTTATGACTAGCATTAGGATAGGTATGAAGACACATTCATTGAGCTCCCTATTTACTAAAAGGGGCAATTGTCAATAAGCCACCATTGCTGCACACAGGTTTTAAGATACTAGCTAACAAATCCCAATGAGAGCGGTTAGCAGACATGAACACAAACCAGGAACCTTGCTTATTCTCAAAACGGTGCATTATTTAATCGCATTGCTGCTCAATCAACCTCGGACATGAACCTCTACTCAATGACAACTTGGCTTTTCATAATTTTACTAAAAAGCTAAATGATAACATTCCTTTCAGCTCACCTAGTGAAATAAGTGTTAGCTGAAATAATCTCTACCCCCCCCAGGTCACTGTCTGAGGCTATGTCGGTGGAGAAGATCGCCGCCATCAAAGCCAAGATCATGGCAAAGAAGCGCTCCACCATTAAGACAGACCTGGATGAGGACATCACCCTGAAGCAGAGGAGCTTTGTGGATGCTGAGGTGGACGTGACCAGGGACATTGTCAGCAGGGAGCGGGTGTGGAGGACCAGGACCACCATCCTACAGAGCACTGGAAAGGTCAGAGGTTAACCCCTAGACTAGACTGGCAATGACTGGGGGGGGTGTCATTCTGTCATTTAGGGATGCTGTCATTTCATGACGTTATGAGGAGGAAGCCGGCCACATGGGAAGTCACACACTCCATGTAGGCGTTACCCTCGGGTAACCATTGCACAAAATTGGCCTTGAAGGGTGGGGGCGATGATCCTTATCCGTAGCTGATCAAAAACCTTTGGTTTAAAACTTGTTCTTTTATGCCTGCAGGTGGCAGCATCACCACAGGGGAAATGTGTTTTGATTTGGTGGTGAGATCTATTAAGTGATGTCTGAGATTATGCATTTTGCAGAAAACCTCCATGTATCAGAATCTAGGTATATAAAAAAAAATGTGTAACATTTCTGTGGACTAATCTCCCCAATTATTAATACCTCTTGATTTATATACATTTGAGTTTAGGACATTTTTGGGTAGAGGGAGCTCAATGGATTTGTTTATGGTGCTTGCTTTGCACATGTCACTGCACAATGTGCACAGAACAGGGTCCGTTGTAGCTTTGATCTACACATCAAAGCTTTTTCTTTGGAGTGATGTCTCGCCTACTTTTTACACTGTGCTTATAAGTCTTTTGCTCATGCAGAACTTCTCCAAAAACATCTTTGCCATCCTGCAATCGGTGAAGGCCAGGGAGGAGGGGCGCGCCCCTGAGCAGAGGCCAGCACAGAACACCACTCTGGTGGTAAGGAACATGTTTAATTGAATGCACGCTGTAGACGTACCACCATAGATTTGATTTTGGATACGCACGTTTGCAACCGAAGAATCCAGCCAATGCATTATTGAGAATTAAATCCATGGCCAGTAAATGCTCTTGCTGCGGAATTCCATAACATCTATGAGTACCTCACCTCCCTGTTGTCATTTCTAAACGAAATGGAGCGTGAAATGAACTTGGTGCTTCTTCCATAAAAATGTGTATGTAACCTGTCGAAGCAGGGTTGAGCGGACTATTACCACTTCATTATAATAGTCTCAATATGCGGATCATTAATTGAAAATGACCTGTGTTTTAAGTGTAACCTCTTGCCTCCCCTCAAGGACCAGTCCATAAGGAACAAGCAACCTGTCCCAGCTGCCTATAACCGATACGATCAGGAGAGATTCAAAGGAAAAGAGGGTGAGTGGGACCAGGACACATATTGTCATTGTGATGTTGTTTCTTTGTAAATATGGCCATGAATAATAGTATTTTGTGTGTGTGTAAAGGAGGCTGGTGGGAGGAGCTAAAGGAGGACAGGCTCATTGTAATGGAATGAATGGAATGGAGTTATGCGCTGTTGCTATGCGTTTGATATGTTTGGCACTAAAGGTGTGAATATTTCAATTAAGTTGGGATCCTTAAAGTTAAGAAAAATCCCTAACCAAAAAAACTGTTGTATTACATGCTGACAACACCGCTTGTCACGTGCGCTCGCATTGCAAAATAAATGTTAACATGTTATTCAATTATTGCACCCACACTGCTCGTGCGTGCCAACGAGCATCTGCGTTGCCAAGCGCTAAAATAGAAGCCAGTTCTATTTGTGAATCTGTAAGTCAAATCAAATCCAAGTTTATTTGTCATGTGCGCCGAATACAACAGGTGTGTAGACCTTACAGTGAAATGCTTACTTACAGGCTCAAACCAATGTTGCGAGGAAAAAAAGGGATGTGTAGAAATAAAACAGTAAAAAGGCATTTGACAAAAGAGTAGCAAGGCTATATACAGACACCTGTTAGTCAGGCCTATTGAGGTAGTATGTACATGTAGGTATCGTTAAAGTGACTACGCATATATGATGAATAGAGAGTAGCAGAAGCGTAAAAGAGGGGGGGCACACAATGCAAATAGTCCGGGTAACCATTACCTGTTCAGGAGTCTAATGGCAGGGGTAAAACTGTTGAAGCCTTTTTGTCCTAGACTTGGCACTCCGGTATCGCTTGCCATGCGGTAGTAGTGAGAACAGTCTATGGCTGGGGTCTTTGACAATTTTTAGGGCCTTCCTCTGACACCGCCTGGTGTCGAGGTCCTGGTTGGCAGGCAGCTTTGCCCCAGTGATGTACTGGGCCGTACGCACTACCCTCTGAAGTGCCTTGCGGTCAAAGGCCGAGCTATTGCCGTACCAGGCAGTGATGCAACCGGTCAGGACGCTCTCGGTGTTGCAGCTGTAGAACCTTTTGAGGATCTCAGGACCCATGCCAAATCTTTTTAGTTTCCTGAGGGGGAATAGGCTTTGTCGTTCCCTCTTCACGACTGTCTTGGTGTGTTTGGACCAATGTAGTTTGTTGTTGTGGTCCTGCCTCTCCCATCTCCTCATTGGTTTATAGAAGCTGATCGATGAACTGAGTTCGGTCGGTCATCATGGTAACTATGAAAGTTAGATGCCAATCACCATATATAACGTCCAAAGAAGAAAAAGCCTGGAAGGAGGAGAGATGACTAGGAACGATTCGGTTGACCATTTTTGTGTAGATTAATTGTCGGAGTAGAGGACCTTGTGCATTTCAGGTAAAATAACTCAAAGTTTATATCCTAGGACAAATTAGCTAGCAACACCAAGCTAGCTAAATAGGACAAATTAGCTAGCAACTGTACGCTAGCTAGCTAAATTGCCATAAATGTTTAATGCTTTTCGACCTGTCCCCAAATTAATATATTTGGTTGAGTTTGTTTTGATATTTCAACTTGCGTTTCGTGTTTGGGGACAATCTATTTGCGCACATACTCGGCCGCTTTGGGTACGGTGTTACCAAAATGTATGAACACGCTTCTGCCTGCCCCTCCCCTCTCTCCTTTGCGCTGTCTGCCTGCTCTGTCTCTTTGCTAATGATGCAAGTGTGCATTTGATTAGTTGCGTGTAGGATACCCTAGCCTATTCATGGCACGATGTCTCTGGGCTACAGGGTTGTCTTCAGGCCAGTCTTGCAAGCACGGGGTACCCAACTATTTGTTTTTATCTCATATGAAATTACAGTAGGCTGCTGGTAGCCTTTATTAATTTAACCTTTTCACACACAATGGAATGTGTCCCCTTGAGTGCGCCTCGGCTACGACAGGTTTGTCTGTACAGGTAGGCAAACATTTTAATGTGGACACGAAACCTCTGAATATATGAACCAGCATTTTACTTGTCTGTAAAGGAATGAGGCTTCTCAGAGTGTAGCGAAATGCTTATACTTCTAGATCCAACAGTGCAGCAGTATCTAACAGTTAATATCTAACAAGTTCCACAACAACACCTAATGTGATAATAGTAAAGGAATGGAATAAGAATATAAGTATAAAATATATGGATGAGCAGTGACAGAGCAGTTAAGATCCAATAGATGGTAAAGAATAGATAGTGAAGGATACAGTATATGCGTATGAGATATGGAAACATTAAAGTGACTAGTTTTCCATTTATTAAAGTGGCCAATGATATCAACTCTGTAGGTAGGTAGCTGCTTCTCTGTGCTAGTGGTGGCTGTTTAACAATCAGATGTCCTTGACAGTGTGAAAAACAGCTTCTGTCTCAGCTTTGATTCACCTGTACTGACCTCACCTTCTGGATGGAAGTGGGGTGAACAGGCAGTGTCTCGGTTGGTTATTGTCCTGGAGGGCAAGTAGTTTGCCCCCGGTGATGCGTTGTGTAGTCCGCACCACCCTCTGGAGAGCCCTGCAGTTGTGGGCAGTGCAGTTGCTGTACCAGGCGGTGATACAGCCCAACACGATGCTCTCAATTGTGCACCTGTAGAAGTTAGTGTCTTTTTTCGGTGACAAGCCATTTTTTTCAGACTCCTGAGTTTGAAGAGGCGCTATTGTGCCTTTATCACACTGTGTGCATGACCATTTCAGTTTGTCGGTGATATGTACACAGAGGAACTTAACCTTCTACCTTCTCCACTGCTGTCTCATCGATGTGGATGAGGGGTGCTCACTTTGCTGTTTCCTGAAGTGTACGATCATCTCCTTTGTTTTGTTGACATTGAGTGTGAGGTTATTTTCCTGACACCACACTCCGAGGGCCCTTAGCTCCTCCCTGTAGGCAGTCTCGTTGTTGGTAATCATGCCTAGCGCTGTGGTGTCGTCTGCAAACTTGATGATTGAGTTGGAACCATGCATGGTCATGGGTGAAAAGGGAGTACAGGAGGGGGCTGTGAACGTACCCTTGTGATCAGCGGGATGAAGATGTTTCCTACCTTCACCACCTGGGGGCGGCCCGTCAAAGTCCAGGACCCAGTTGCACAGGGCGGGATCGAGACCCAGCGTCTCAAGCTTAATGACGAGTTTGTAGGGTACTATGGTGTTGAATGCAGAGCTGTAGTCAATGAACAGCATTCTTACATAGGTAGTCCTCTTGTCCAGATGGGATAGGGCAGTATGATAGCGTTTGCGTTGTCTGTGGACCTATTGGGGGCGGTAAGCAAATTGGACTGGATCTAGGGTGACGGGTAGGGTGGATGTGATATGATCCTTGACTAGTCTCTCAAAGCACTTCGTGATGACAGAAGTGAGTACTGCGGGGCGATAGTCATTTTGTTCCGTTACCTTATCTTTCTTGGGAACAGGAACAATGGTGGCCATCTGGACCATGTGGGGACAGCACACTGGGATAGGGTTTCAAGGGAACTGAAGCAATACTAACATCCATCACTAGGCCGGAACTGTCAATCAAATAATCTTGAGCTGCTGCACCCAGCCTGCCTGAACTATCGCCTAAAAAAAAAGTACTTTCAAGTTTGTTAAATACCTTGACTTACCAAGACATTTAGCTCCCATACCATAAACAGAGCAGCACATCAATCAGTGACGACTATTGTTCTTAGCGGGAGAAAAAAAACATGTTATGCTGCAGCAGAATTCTGTCTTTTTTTGTGGTCTGGAAAGTTACAAATTGTCGCAATCGACATGTTATTGCAGCTGTGTTCTATGTCTGTTAAGGGTCACACGGCTAGCTACTGCGACTTGGTGAGCTAGAATTGCTAGCTCTCCTCGCTCGTTGAGGGCAACCCACATTCCCTTGTTTTGTGTTGACACGACTGACGACTTATCTACACAGGTGCTTTGTTCATCAAGAGACAAAGAAAGCGCATGCCTTTTCCGGTTGGCATTGTGCTAACCAACTAGGCTGCGAAGCATAGTTAACTTGGCTTGCACTTAACAAAGCCAGCTAACCATACTAGCCGTCCTACCAGCCCAGACAGTAGTATTGGTAGCGCCATTCTCTCCTTTAGTTCAATTAAGGGTGGGCGATATGAACTTATATTCATATCACGATATTTTCCACTGTCCGGACATAACGATATAATATCACGATATACTGTACATTTTTTAAATTTGAATTATTTTTTTTGAGCCCTTCAAAATTAATAAATGACAAAATATTGCTTTTAGCCTTATAAAAACAGAAAGCGAGCATTGCAGTTAACTTCTTGGTGACTGGGGGCAGTATTTTCACATCCGGATTAAATGCATGCCCAAATTCAACTGCCTGCTACTCATCCCCAGAAGATAAGATATGCATATTATTAGTAGATTTGGATAGAAAACACTGACATTTCTAAAACTGTTTGAATCATGTCTCTCAGTATAATGGAACTTATTTAGCAGGCAAAACCCAGAGGACAAACCATTCATATTATTTCTTTGTTTTGAGGTCACTCTCTTTTCAATGGGTTTTCATTGGGAATCCAGATTTCTAAGGGACCTTCTTGCAGTTCCTATCGCTTCCACTGGATGTCAACAGTCTTTAGAAAGTGGTTGAGGTTATTCCTTTGTGTAATGAAGAAGTACGGCCATCTTGAACGAGGGTCACTTGAAGTGTACTGTTAGATAGAGGAGACGCGTGACCAGAAAGCTAGCTACTGTTTTTTTCCCCTCCTGTATTGAACACAGATCATCCCGTCTTCAATTTGATAAAATATTTACGTTAAAAAATACCTGAAGTTGTATTACAAAAGTAGCTTGAAATGTTTTGGCAAAGTTTACAACTAACGTTTGAGATTTTGTAGTCACGTTGAGCAAGTTGGAACCGGTGTTTTTCTGGATCAAACTTGCCAAATAAATTCACATTTTGGATATATATCGACGGAATTAATCGAACAAAAGGACCATTTGTGATGTTTATGGGACATATTGGAGTGCAAACGAGAAGCTCGTCAAATGAATTATTTTTCTTTCTGCGTTTTGTGTCGCGCCTGCATGGTTGAAATATGGTTTCTCTCTTTGTTTACGGAGCTGCTATCCTCAGATAATAGCATTGTTTGCTTTAGCAGAAAAGCCTTTTTGAAATCTGACATGTTGGCTGGATTCACAACAAGTGTAGCTTTAATTTGCTATCTTGCATGTGTGATTTAATGAAAGTTTGATTTTTATACACTGCTCAAGAAAATAAAGGGAACACTTAAACAACACAATGTAACTCCAAGTCAATCACACTTCTGTGAAATCAAACTGTCCACTTAGGAAACAACACTGATTGATTGACAATAAATGTCACATGCTGTTGTGCAAATGGAATAGACAACAGGTGGAAATTATAGGCAATTAGCAAGACGCTCCCAATAAAGGAGTGGTTGTGCAGGTGGTGACCACAGACCACTTCTCAGTTCCTATGCTTCCTGGCTCATGTTTTGGTCACTTTTGAATGCTGGCGGTGCTTTCACTCTAGTGGTAGCATGAGACGGAGTCTACAACCCACACAAGTGGCTCAGGTAGTGCAGCTCATCCAGGATGGCACATCAATGCGAGCTAAGGTTTGCTGTGTCTGTCAGCATAGTGTCCAGAGCATGGAGGCGCTACCAGGAGACAGACCGGCAGGGTAGCCTAGTGGTTAGAGCATTGGACTAGTAACCGAAAGGTTGCAAGTTCAAGTCCCTGAGCTGACAAGGTACAAATTCTGTCGTTCTGCCCCTGAACAGGCAGTTAACCCACTGTTCCTAGGCCGTCATTGAAAATAAGAATTTGTTCTTAATTGACTTGCCAAGTAAAATAAAGGTAAAATAAAAAAAAGTACATCAGGAGACGTGTAGGAGGGCAACAACCCAGTAGCAGGACCGCTACCTCCGCCTTTGTGCAAGGAGGAGCAGGAGGAGCACTGCCAGAGCCCTGCAAAATGACCTCCAGCAGGCCACAAATGTGCATGTGTCTGTTTCTGACCGTTTGAGCAGACTCCATGAGGGGGGTATGAGGGCCCGACGTCCACATTTGGGGGTTGTGCTTACAGCCCAACACCGTGCAGGACGTTTGTCATTTGCCAGAGAACACCAAGATTGGCAAATTCACAGATGAAAGCAGGTTCACACTGAGCACATGTGACAGTCTGGAGACGCCGTGGAGAACGTTCCATATGCTGGTACGGTTGGCCCTGGGTTCCTCCTAATGCAAGACAATGCTATAGACCTCATGTGGCTGGAGTGTGTCAGCTGTTCCTGCAAGAGGACTGCATTGATTCTATGGACTGGCCCGCCCGTTCCCCAGACCTGAATCCAATTGAGCACATAATATCTGGGACATCATGTCTTGCTCCATCCACCAACGCCATGTTGCACCACAGACTGTCCAGGAGTTTGCGGATCCTTTCGTCCAGGTCTGGGAGGAGATCCCTCAGGAGACCATCCGCCACCTCATCAGGAGCATGCTCAGGCGTTGTAGGGAGGTCATACAGGCACGTGGAGGCCACACACATTACTGATCCTCATTTTGACTTGTTTTAAGGACATTACATCAAAGTTGGATCAGCCTGTAGTGTGGTTTTCCACTTTAATTTTGAGTGTGACTCCAAATCCAGACCTCCATGGGTTGATAAATTTGATTTCCATTGATCATTTTTGTGATTTTATTGTCAGCACATTCAACTATGTAAAGAAAAAAGTATTTAATAAAAATATTTCATTCATTCAGATCTAGGATGTGTTATTTTAGTGTTCCCTTGATTTTTTTGAGCAGTGTAGTAATTTATTTGAATCTGGCGCTCTGCAGTTTCCCTGGCTTCTGGCCAGGTGGGACGCTAGCCACATCTCAGAGAGGTTATATATATTTCTGTGGTAAACCTGTGCAAACATTAAACAAACAAGGGTATGTAAGTAAAATATTTAAAGAATTACATTTTTTGGTGGGGGGGCTTTTTCCTGCCAAATATGTGGTCTTTTTTTTTTAAACATAACACTTGTTATGAATTCAAGTTGTAAACTTTTTTTAAACAAACTTTTTCAAGCATTAACGAGACAAGTCTGTATGTTTCTCGTTTCAACATGTAACAATTCACTACCTCTTCACAAGTTCCGTACCAGGAACATCAGCCTATTGACAGTCTCTGGCTTCAGTTGCCCTTTGGCATGTGATCACATTGCCCCCAGTGAAACATACTCTCTGAAGGCAAACTTGTGGCAGGGATGCTGAAGTATTTCTTTGTCAGACAGCTCACTTGGGAAAGTTGGATGTGTGAACTTGCCACCAGTAAAGGATCAGCCTCACTGTTTGCTGCCATCATCAGAGTGTAGCTGTCCAGCTCTTGCTCGATGACCTCTCTCTGTGATCTTAAGGCAGGTACACTTCCGGTTTTCTTAAAGAAGCTCCCAAAGCCCTTCTTGGACACTGATTGTGGCGAAGTGGCAGCTTCTTTCTCTCTCACTCTGTTCCTCTTGAACATTGGGTCCAGAAAGGTAGCCATGGTGAGCAGCTCATCTGTTTCTGGGTCGGTGTATTTGTAATTGAGGACTTGGAACAAATGGAGGACTGGCTTCAGACACACTCATGTAGGTCTCTCCTGACAGGGAATCTGTGAAATCCTGGAGGTGTTTAAGGGCTGCTGTGATAGATTCAAAGACCTCAGTGTCTTTCCAGGAGAGTGCAAGGTGCAGCATATATAAAAAAACAAGGTTGTTTGCTGCCTGGACTCTTTCCATCTGCAGTCGAGATCCCCCACCTTGTCGGGTTCCCTGATGAGCTTGGGGTGGGGCAGGCTCAGTTTATCCTGTGTACTTTTGGCCTTCTGCTTCTTCCAACTATAGGAAAATGGGTTGACCACTTTCTTGCACACCCCTGTGGTTAGTTTTGGACACTCCTCAATGAAAAGGTGAAAAATAATTACATATGAATCGGAATTATTCAATAGAAATAACATTCCATCTGATGGATTTACAGCATGGACACTGGACATGTTTACAAATGTCATCCATCTATAGATTTACTTACATCTGTTGTGATTAAGAGGGCTATGTTGCTTTATGAAACACGATCATTTATTGAGTAGGCTATTTATTATTGAAAGAGGATAGATTCATATTTTGAAACCATAGGCTAATGTATCAATTAAAAATCAAATCAAAGTAATCCATGTAAATGTTTGGATATTGCGCACATTTACAAATATTATAGATTTGCATAGATTTATATATTCGGCTTAACGTATTGAAGAATCAGGCAGTGTAGTCAGCTATAACTTTAAACAGAGGAGATGAGGAATGCAATGGGTATTCTGCATTTTAAATGGTTTTTGTAAGTTACGTTATCTTTCCACCTAGCTCTGTTTTGGAAGTTGAAACTTAACAGTAGCAATGTGTAGCCTGTGTCCGAAACACCCTACCTAGTCTTGTCCATAGCTTTGACCATGTTCGATCCGCTGTCGGTAGTCATACATACTTAATGCGACTCTTTCAAGCCCCCGGGATTTTAGATTTATTTTTGCAAAAACTTCAATATCACTTCTACATAATTATTCAGACCCTTTACTCAGTACTTTGATGCACAGTTGGCAGCGATTACAGCCTCAAGTCTTCTTGGGTATGATGCTACAAGCTTGGCACACCTGTATTTGGGGAGTTTTTCCCCATTCTTCTCTGCAGATCCTCTCAAGCTCTGTCCGGTTGGATGGGGAGCATACCTGCACAGCTATTTTCAGGTCTCTCCGGAGATGTTCGATCGGGTTCAAGTCCGGACTCTGGTTGGGCCACTCAAGGATATTCAGAGACTTGTCCCAAAGCCACTCCTGTGTTGTCTTGGCTGTGTGCTTAGGGTTGTTGTCCTGTTGAACTTTAACCTGCTCAGGACCTCAAACTAAGGTGTTCATCCAGCATCTCTCTGTACTTTGATCTGTTCATCTTTCTCTCGTTCCTGACTAGTCTCCCAGTGCCTGCTGCTAAAAAACATCCCCACAGGAGGATGCTGCCAATCCCATGCTTCATCGTAGGGTTGGTATTGGCCAGGTGATGAGCGGTGCCTGGTTTCCTCCAGTGCTGCAGAGACGGTTTTCCTCTTGGAAGGTTCTCCCATCTCTACAGAGAACCTCTAGAGCTCTGTCAGAGTGACCATCGGGTTCTTCGGGTTCTTGGTCACCTCCCTGACCAAGGCCCTTTTCCCCCGATTGCTCAGTTTGGCCGGTCGGCCAGCTCTAGGAAGAGTCTTGGTGGTTCCAAACTTTTCCCTTTTTAGAATGATCGAGGCCACTGTGTTCTTGGGGACCTTCAATGCCGCAGACATTTTTTGGTACCCTTTCCCAGATCTGTGCCTCGACACAATCCTGTGCTCTGACATACATTGTCAACTGTGGGACCTTATATAGACAGGTGTGTGCCTTTCCAAATCATGTCCAATCAGTTGAATATAAAGTATTTATAAATAAATACATTTTATAAATACGTTTTTTTTTTTCGTGTTCGCTTTGTCAATATTTTGTGTGTGTAGATTGTCGAGGGGGGTAAAAATAATCTAATCCATTTTAGAATAAGGTTGTAAAAGTGAAGGGTTTTGAATACTTTCCGAATGCACTGTACACCCCAACTTTTGTATCGCAACTAAAAGTTGGATAAATAAATTTAAACTAAGCATATAGGAGTACCTTTTTCTTTGTTATCCGCTCAACACAGAATGGCCGCCTGTGCGCACTCCCTCAAATAGTTTATTTTATTCAGCTATGTTCAATTGTAATCATTATAATAGAAAATAATGCTGCGGAATTCTAAGCAAATCTTGTCTGCTAAATGAACGAGTGTAGCCCACAGCCATATGGCATAGCCAGATCAAGGCCTAACATAAGGACATCTCAAAGTATTCTCTTCTGTAATAGACTACATTTTCTTAACATGTTTCTTTTAGACCTGTCTAAAATGAATAATGGATTTATTGTGGATGGTGTAGGCTATATTACATGGATTTATTAGACCTTTTAGAATGTAGATGTTCCAAAAGGTTTGCATTAGTGGCTTGTAGGCTATGCGTGGAAGCCAGGAGATGCTAATTGTGTTTGTTAATTAACGGCCGTTATTTTATTGACTATCAACTGGCTGACACAATGTCATGACTGCCGCAGCCCTACCCTAAGCCACCTGAAAAGTAACATGCATTACTTGTTGTGTCCTTTTAGAAACGGAGGGATTCAAGATTGACACCATGGGCACCTACCACGGCATGACTCTGAAATCTGTAACGGTAAGTCCATCTTCTTTTGGGGCGTCTACCAGAATGCTAACAAAATTGGCACAAGTAAATAGCGAAGTCACATAGACGCCATTAGCGAAATGGAAATGTAATTGCAACGAATGGCAAATCAAGCTCAAAGCTATACAAGCATTACTAGTAGCTACCAAATGTAGTTTTTGGTGAGAAATTGTGCAAATGAACAAAGTTGTTGTGCATGCTTTTCTGAGTGAATAGCAGCAGGTGTACACGGAGCAGAGGGGATGTGGGAGAAACTCTAGTAGTAGGACTTCTCAAATACAGCAGAAAGCCATTGTAAGATATCTGATGGCAAACATTTAGTAGTGAATTGCATACAAGTGTAACTTCATCACCTCAAGTGCGCTGCACAACAGACTTGCCGATAGATATAGAACGCTATGGATTCACCACCTCTCACTTTCTCCTGTTATGCTATTTACAAACTTGACTGGCTCAACTGTTCTGGGGAACTACAGTAAGCGTTATCCTCTAATGCATATTTGAATATTTGTAGATACTTTATGGAAAACTATTAAATGGTTTTGACAGTATTGAAAAAAAAAAAAACATTTTGGTCTTTTCCAAATACCCCAGTATACAGTATACCACCCAAGCCTAACCTCCATTGACTATTAAGTAGCAGTCTACCTGTTGACTTTTGGTCATATCCTTCTCAATTAAAGATGCAATATCTAACTAACTTTTTGGGTGACCTGACCAAATTCACATAGAAATTTGAGTTATAGATCTGTCATTCTCATTGAAAGTAAGTCCAGAAACAGTATATTTGTTCTAAGTGCGCCATTTCAATGCTTCCGGTTTTAAAGTCTTGGTTTTGTACACTAGTTTCAAACAGCTGAAACTACAAATTTGGAGTTATTGAAAAGATATTTCAGTGGTCTAGATGGTACAATGATTCTCTGCACCAGGGGTATTCAACTCTTACTCTACGAGGTCTGGATGCTGCTTGGCTTCTGTTCTACCTGATTTTGAAAACAAGTAGTGGAACTGGCTTCACGGTCCAGAGTTGAGTTTGAGGGCTCTGACAAAACATCTCAAAGATGATCAATGGAAACAGGATGCACCTGAGCTCAATTTCAAGTCTCATAGCAAAGGGTCTGAATACTTACGTGAATAAGGGATTTTTGTTTGCAAATAAATGTGCAAAACATTTAACCTGTGTTTGCTTTGTGACTGGGGTATTGTGTAGACTGCTGAGGATTATTTATTTTAAAATCCATTTTTATAAGGCTACAAAGTAACAAAATGTGTAAAAGTCAGTGGGTCTGGATACTTTCCGAAGGCACTATTTCCATATCTTCCATTGATTGGATCATCTCAACTTGCTTTGTCACGAAACGGAGGCTCTATGATTATAGTGCCGTGTTAATGATTTGTGATTAGCCAATAACAACAAGCTACATGCGCCAATCTGCGTAGGCTATTCTCTTTGAGCAGTGGCGCCATACTGTTAACGTTTTATCCACAACTTTCGGTCCATCGTTGTTGTAATCTACTGTGAAGCCAAAATATTCCCAAACTAGGGATTTTAACGATCATGGAAGATCCTCCAATTCTGGTTTATCGACCACCCTCATCGTACAGAACTCCAGAGATTTTTTGGGTGACAATTATTTTTATTTTCGATGTATTCTTCCGCAGGCGGATCAGAGGTTGATGTACTGACCGTTTCGGTGCTAATACGTGTACCGTTACACCTCTAGACCATTGTGACCATGTCTGTGCAACTTTTAAAAAAATATGTTCTTGATGACCCTGTTCATGTAAAAATCACAATACCCTGGCTGTTTTAAAGCCAAACTATTTATTATGGTGAACCTGAATCGAAGTAAATTCTGAATGTTTGAAAACTCCAACCAGCAGTTGGATGTGGGTTGTCCTCTCTGTTAAAATGCCATTTTCTACAGTGCATTTGGTAACAATGACCCAGCAAATTACATTGGTTGTCACTTATAAAGCCTATGATTTGACAGTGTGAAAGCCACTTTTACAAGCATTTGAATGTTGAACGTGCTGTGCAGATGCACAAATAGCCCATTAGAACAGGGATAAGGCCCATCTCTCATTGACATGAGCAACTGTCTTAAACTGTACCCTTATCAGATAGTTGTACGCAGTTACATGAGTAAACATTTGATAGGCTACTGATCTGAAGGAGAGGACTCGTCAATTCAGCCACAAAAGATAAGGTATTTTTGGAATATTTTTGAAAAACATTTAGTAAACCGGCAATTCATAACGTTTTGGATCGGTTTTCAAATGCTCCCATGCACTAGTATCTTATGCATCGGTCCAAGGTTCAAATTGAATCGTTAAATCTCTAATAGCTGGAGAGAATGCAATTTGCTTATTTTATACTGAACAAGAATATAAATGCAACAGTGTTGGTTTCATGAGCTGAAATAAAAAAAAATCCCCAAAATGTTCCATATATATGCACAAAGCTTTCTCTTGTATTCTGTGCACATCTGTTTATCCCTATTAGTGAGCATTTCTCCTTTGGTAAGGTAATCATCCACCTGACAGGTGTGGCATATTAAGCTGGTGATTAAACAGCATGGTCACTGCACAGGTGCACCTTGTGCTTTCTTCAATAGAAGGCCTCTCGAAATTTGCAGTTTTGTCACACAATTCCACAGATGTCTCAAGTTCAGGGTGCATGCAATTGGCATGCTGACTGCAGGAATGTCCACCAGAGTTGTTGCCAGAGAATTTAATATCTACCATAAGGCACCTTGTCTCAAGTTGTTTTATAGAATTTGGCAGTATGTCCAACTGGCCTCACAACAGTAGACCACGTGTAACCACGCCAGCCCAGGACCTCCACATCTGTCTTCTACACCTGCGGGATCGTCTTGAGACCAGCCAACCAGAGAACTGATGAAACTGGGTTTGCACAACCAAAGAGTTTCTGCACAAACTGTCAGAAACCTTCTCAGGGAAGCTCATCTGCATGCTTGTCGTCCTCACCAGAGTCTTGACCTGACTGCAGTTCGGCATCATAACCGACTTCAGTAAGTAAATGCTCTGGGCAAATGTACTGGGCAGACGGCGTGTATGGTGTCGTGTGGGCGAGTGGTTTGCTGATGTCAGCGTTGTGAACAGAGTGCCCCATGGTATGGGCAGTCATAAACTAAAGATAACGAACACATTTCCATTTTATCAATGACAATTTGAATACACAGAGATGCCGTGATGAGATCTTGAGGCCCATTGTCATGCCATCACCTCATGTTTCAGTATGATAACAAGGCTCTTTACACTAGCTGGAAATGTCAGTTCTTCCATGGCCTGCATACTCACCACACCTGTCACCCATTGAGCATATTTGGGATGCTTTGGATAGACTGGAACACGTTGCCGTACACGTTCCCGCAAATATCCAGCAACTTCGCTCAGCCATTGAAGAGTGAGACAACATTCCAACTATATGCAAAGGAGATGTCATGCTGCAATAGGCAAATTGTGGTCTCACCAGATACTGACTGGTTCCCTGATCCATGCTCCTAGCTTTTCTTTTTTAAGGCATCTGTGACCAACAGATGCATATCTGTATTCCCAGTCATGTGAAATCCATTGATTAGGGCCTAAATTAATTTGTTTGACTGATTTTTCTTATGAACTGTAACTCAGTAAAATCTTTGCATTTGTTATATTTTTGTTCAGTATAAAACATTTGGGGTATTGAAAATCCTACCGAAAAAGCACATCTTCACATTGATCATATTCTTATTATCAACGTGATATTTTGTTTGAACTATTACATACCTTGGACAATAACAGATGCAAACCAGTTGGAAGTCCAGTTCCTACTCTACTGTTGTAATAGGGAGTTCATGTTCCTCTGATCGGTTTCTGTGACTAATTTATTACCCAAAGCTTGAGGTATATTGTTGTGCTCTGGCCAGCTCATTGACGTGTTCTGTTAGCTCGCTGCACCTCCAGGTCTTTGGGGCCTGTGATCTGTGTCCAGAGGCTGCCCAGTCTATAATGAGATTGGGATCCAGGTACTGATTGTAGGGAACCACCGAGTACAGGGAATGAGTCATGACTCGGCGACGTCTCTGCAAATGGGCAAACCTGGGAAGGTCAAGCTGCCTTTTGTCTTCCTCATCCACACACACTGCAGTGGTCTCATTTTAGTGTATCTATCATTCTGAAATTAATGCTGATTCTACTTTGCCATTGCTGCTGTTTTAGTTAATCTCCAACCTTAATTTTCATCAACGCTTCTGAAGACGGTTAATTCACAAAGCCGAATACAATTTCTCTGAGTTACTCTGAAGCATTCTTTGGTGGGGTCTTATGCGTAGGAAGAACTCATGATGAATGTACATATCTCCTTCGTGACGGAATTATGCTGAACTTTTTTTCCGATCAAGGCTGAACTTCATAGTCACTATTTTGAGTGCATTCTATTACATTGTGTTTTCAGTTATTTGTTATGGTATGCGCAATATAGTTGCAGCTTTATCAATTAATAGTTACATGATTTGTTGTGTGTTAGTGTTCTGTTTCTTCACTATTCTACAGTACCAGTCAAAAGTTTGGACACCTACTCATTCCAGGGTTTTTCTTTATTTGTACTATGTTCTACATCATCAAAACTATGAAATAACAAATGGAATCATGCAGTAACCAAAAATGTGTTACACAAATAAAAATATATTTTATATTCTTCAAAGTAGCCACCCTTTGCCTTTATGACCGCTTTGCGCACACTTCGCATTCTCTCAACCAGCTTCATGAGGTAGTCACCTGGAATGCATTTCAATTAAAAGTTCATTTGTTTTTTTCTTTCCTTAATGCATTTTGAGCCAATCGGTTGTTGTGACAAGGTAGGGGTGGTATACAGAAGATCACCCTATTTGGTAAAAGACCAAGTCCATATTATGGCAAGAACAGCTCAAATAAGCAAAGATCTTGAGAAAGTCCATCTCAATCAAGTTTCTTCAAGTGCAGTCGCAAAAAACATCAAGCGCTATGATGAAACTCGTTCTCATGAGGACTGCCACAAGAAAGGAAGACCCAGAGTTACCTCTGCTGCAGAGGATAAGTTAATTAGTTACCAGCCTATGATTGTAGCCCAAATAAATGCTTCAGAGTTAAAGTAACAGACATAAACTGTTCAGAGGAGACTGTGTGAATCAGGCCTTCATGGTCAAATTACAGCAAAGAAACCACTACTAAAGGACACCAATAATAAGAGACTTGCATGGACCAAGACACACAAGCAATGGACATTAGACTTGTGGAAATCTGTCCATTGGTCTGATGAGCCCAAATTTGAGTTTTTTAAATATTTTTTTTATTTATTTATTTATTTTTCTCCCCCCCCAACTGCCATGTCGTTGTGAGACGCAGAGTAGGTGAACGGATTATCTCTGCGTGTGTGGTGGTGCTTTGCTGATGACAGAGTTATTTAGAATTCAAGGCACTCTTAACCAGCATGGTACCACAGCATTATGCAGTGATACGCCATCCCATCTGGTTTGCGCTTAGTGGGACGATAATTTGTTTTTCAACAGGACAATGACCCAACACACCTCCAGGCTGTGTAAAGGATATTTGACCAAGAAGGAGAGTGATGGAGTGCTGCATCCGATGACCTGGCCTCCACAATCACCCGACCTCAACCCAATTTAGATTAGTTGGATGAGTTGGAATTGCAGAGTGAAGGAAAAACAGCCAACAAGTGCTCCGCATATGTGGGAACTCCTTCAAGACTGTTGGAAAAGCATTCCAGGTGTAGCTGGTTGAGAGAATGCCAAGTGTGCAAATCTGTCAAGGCAAAGGGTGGCTGCTTTGAAGAATATAAAATTATATTTTGATTTGTCGAACACTTTATTTTATTTTTGGTTACTACATGATTCCATGTGTTTCATAGTTTTGATGTCTTCACTATTGTTCTGCAATGTAAAAAATAAATGAGAACCCTTGTGTGTCTGAACTTTTGACTGGCACTGTACATGGTAAGCTAGAAACACATTTAACACCAATGTTGGTTAAACCCTTGAAGTGACTACCATAGTACTGTAGAACCCTTTTTTCATAAGGATTATTCAATGTATTTAGTTTGGATCTCTCTGCCTAGCTGATTGTCAGGGGTGGGTGGAGTGCTTTCAATATAAACAAGATGTATTGATTTATCAATCATTGGGCTGAACCCTGACCAAGGAGGTTTCATTATTTTCATCTCTGGCAGAAAAATGTATGACCTTATTAAATGTATTTTACCACTTGTGGTTTCGTAGTGTACCACCCATATCGTTTTCCACTTTCACCCACGTTCTCTCTTGCAGTTGCCCTGCCCTTCAGAATTCATGTAGATCAACTGGTACTTGTGAAATGATTCAATGTTCCTTTTGATACTGTACACTTTTTACTACTAAGCTATCTGGAATTTAAGGTAATACGGAGGATAATTTTGCAATTTGATTATACATTTTATGTCCCCTTGAAGTATAAAAAAAATAGTAAAATGTTTTATTGGCCTTACTGCTATTAGCCCATACAAATGCATCTAAAACAATCAGAAGTTTGTCCTGTATCTGAGAGACGGTGTAATCAGA
The DNA here is from genome assembly GCF_023373465.1 of Oncorhynchus keta. Lineage (NCBI taxonomy): Eukaryota > Metazoa > Chordata > Actinopteri > Salmoniformes > Salmonidae > Oncorhynchus > Oncorhynchus keta. Next base: position 40,850,137 of record NC_068443.1, read on the forward strand.
CCTCTACTTTTTCCACATTTTGTTAGACTTTTTAAAAAATTGATTAAATTGTTTTCAATTTCCGAACAATATCCCATAATGACAAAGCAAAAACCATTTAATATACTTTGCTCTGTTCATCTTTCCCTTGATCCTGACTAGTCTCCCAGTCCCTGCTGCTGGAAAAGCATCCACACAGCATGATGCTGCCACCATGCTTTACCGTAGGATGGGTGTCAGGTTTCCTCCAGAAGTGTTGCTTGGCATTCAGTCTAAAGAGTCAAATCTTGGGTTCATCAAACCAGATATTGTTTCTCTTTTGGCAAACTCCAGGGAGCTGTAATGTGGCTTCCATCTGGCCACTCTACTTTTATTTAAAGGCCTGATTTGGTTGAGTGGTGCTGCAGAGATAGTTGTCCTTCTGGAACTTTCTCCCATCTCCAGAGGAACTCCAGGATTTCTGGCAGAGAAGGGCCTTGGTCAGGGAGGTGACCAAGAACCCAATGGTGTTCTTGGTCACCTCCCTGACCAAGGCTCTTCTCCCTCGATTTGCTCAGTTTGGAAGAGTTTTGGTTGTTCCAAACTTCTTCCATGTAAGAATAATAGAGGCCACTAATCTTCTTGGAGACCTTCAATGCTGTATAAATGCTTTGGTAACCTTTCCCAGATCTGTACCTCGACATAATCCTGTCTCGGAGCTCTAAGGACAGTTCCTTCGACCTCATGGCTTGGTTTTACCTCTGACATCATTTGATTTGTCACATGCACCTAATACAACAGAAGGTTTCACCTTACAGTGAAATGCTTACTTGCAGGCCATTAATGAACAATGCATTTAACAAAAGACCCCCACAAAAGTAAGATAAGAATAACAAATAATTAAAGAACAGCTGTAAATAACAATAGTGGGGCTATATACAGGTGTTACCTGTACAGAGTCTATGTTCGGGGGCACCGGTGTTGAGGTAATATGTATATGTAGTTATAGTTATTAAAGTGACTATGCACAGATAACAGAGTAGCAGCAGTGTAGAAGAGGGGGGTGGGGGCAATGCAAATAGTCTGGGTAGCCATTTGATTAGATGTTCAGGAGTCTAATTGCTTGAGGGTAGATGCCTTTTAGAAGCCCCTTGGACCTAGACTTGGCGCTCCGGTACTGCTTCCTGTGAGGTAGCAGAGAGAACAGTATGACACAGGTGGCTGGAGTGTTTGATAATTTTTAGGTTCTTCCTCTGACACAGCCTGGTATAGGGGTCCTGGATGGCAGGAAGCTTGGCCCCGGTGATTTACTGGGCCTTACGCACTACCCTCTGTGTAGTGCCTTGCGGTCATACCATGCAGTGATGCAACCCGTCAGGATGCTCTCAATGGTGTTGCTGTAAAACCTTTTTGAGGATCTGAGGACCCATGGCAAATCTTTTCTTGATGGGGAAGGGGTTTGGTCGTGCTCTCTTCATGACTGCCTTGGTGTGCTTGGACCATGCTAGTTTGTTGATGTGGACGCCAAGGAACTTGAAGCTCTCAACCTGCTCCACTACAGCCTCGTTGTTGAAAATGGGTGTGTGCTCTGTCCTCCTTTTCCTGTAGTCCACAATCCTCTCCTTTTTATTGATCACGTTGAGAGGTTGTCCTTGTGCCACACGGTCAGGTCTCTGAACTCCCTATAGGCTGTCTTTTCGTTGTCGGTCATCAGGCCTACAACCGTGTCATCGGCAAACTTAATGATGGTGTTGGTGTCATGCCTGGCTGTGCAGTCATGAGTGAACGGGGTTCAGGAGGGGACTGCGCATGCACCCCTGAGAGCCCCTGTGTTGAGGAACAGCGTGAGGTATGTGTTGATACCTTACCACCTGGGGGCAGCTTGTCAGCAAGTCCAGGATCCAGTTGCAGAGGGAGGTGTTTTAGTCCCAGGGTCCTTAGCTTAGTGATGAGCTTTGAGGGTACTATGGTGTTGAACGCTCAGCTGTAGTCAATGAATAGCATTCTCACACAGGTGTTCCTTTTGTCCAGGTGTGAAAGGGCAGTGTGGCGTGCAATAATGGTGTTATCTGTGGATCTGTTTTGGCCGTATGCAAATTGGAGGGAGTGTATGGTTTCTGGGATAATGGTGTTGCGAGCCATGACTAGCCTTTCAAATGTTTTCATTGCTACAGCTGTGAGTGCTACGGTTCGGTTGTCATTTAGTCAGGTTGCCTTTGTCCCTGTGCCCAAGAACACTATGATGGTCTGTTTGAAACAACATGTTGGTATTAGACTCAAACAGGGGGAGATTGAAAATGTCAGTGAAGACACTTGCCAGTTGGTCAGTGCATACACGTCCTGGTAATCCGTCGGGTCCTGCGACCTTGTGAATGTTGACATGTTTAAATGTTTTACTCATATCGGCTGCGGAGAGCGTGATCAGTCGTCTGGAGCAGCTGATGCTCTCATGCTTGTTTCATTGTTACATGTCTCAAAGCGAGCATAGAAGTTATTTAGCTCGACTGGTAGGCTTGTCACTGAGCAGCTCTCGGCTGTGCTTCACTTTGTAGTCTGTAAATGTTTGCAAGCCTAAATACATTGAATTCTAAATAAATCACTGACAGTGTCACCAGCAAAGTACGATCACACAACCTCCATGCTTCACTGTGGGAACCACATATGCAGAGACTTTGTTCTCCTACTCTGTGTCTGACAAAGACAGTGTTGGAATCAAAAATCTAAATTTTGGATAGGGCAGATTAACACTGGTCTAATGTCCATTGCTTGTGTTTCTTGGCCCATGCACATCTTCTTATTGATGTCCTTTAGTAGAGGATTCTTTGCAGAAATTTGACAATGAAGGCCTGATTCACACAGTCTCCTCTGAACTGTTGATGTCTGTTACTTGAACTCTGAAGCATTTATTTGGGCTGCAATCATATGCTATTAACTAATTAACTTATCCTCTGCAGCAGAGGTACCTCTGTCTTTCTTTCCTGAGGCGGTCCTCATGAGAGCCAGTTTCATCGTAGTGCTTGATGGTTTTTGCGACTGCACCTGAAGGAACTTTCTAAGTTCTTTATTTTCCGGATTGACGGACCTTCGACTTAACCTCTTACAGCTCCCCCCCTACTTTGTGCAATTTCCGCCTGAAGACATACCCAAATCTAACAGCCTGTAGCTCAGGCACAGAACCAAGGATATGCATATTCTTGGTACCATTTGAAAGAAAACACTGAAGTTTGTGTACATGTGAATTGAATGTAGGAGAATATAACACAATATATCTGGTTTAGATACTTTTGTATGTTTAAATTGTTTTATCTTTAAAATGAACAAGATAAAACAAACATTCAGATAGGACGATGGGGACCATTTCAGTGAAAAATATGAGGGCAACAGTACTTGTGCAAAGTTTCAGAATGATAACTTCCAAAATGAGTGTGCTTCATTTATCATGAAGTCACCCAGGTGTCCCACACATGTACCCAAGTGGCCAAATTGGTGAAGGTATACATTTTGAAACCAAACTATATACAAAATATCAAAATGGTATTCTAACACCCCCCAAAAAAAAAAACAAATTATATATATTGGTGCACAATGATGTCATGACTTGTTGTCTTCAAATCGGTTTCTTTCAGTCAATACGTCCCGCGAAATGGCCCATGACCCATTGATTGTGTTAAACAAACCAGTTGATTGCAGTGAAACCAAACATGACTGGAAAAGTCACGTTCTGTGTGGGTTATTTACCTGGAATGTGTCGTCCAAAATGGAATGAGACGGAATTCACGACACAAGCGGTTCACAAAATGTTTCGTGTTAGGCTATAAAAACAGATTTTATCAAACAAAAGATCATTAATTGTGTAACAATGGGCATTGGAATTGCAAACAGACAAAGATCGTCAAAGGTAAACAATTTATTTTAATGCATTTTGTGATTATGTTACGCCTGTGCTGGTTAAATTTATTTTAATTTTATGGGGCTCTATGCTCCGATAATCCCATCGTATTCTTTCGCAGTAAATCCTTTTTTAAATCTGACAACGCAGTTGGATTAGCAAGATTCTAGGCTTTCGATACATGTGAGACACTTGTATTTTCATGAACGTTTAATATGACTATTTAAGTAGTGATCCATGCGCAGAGAGATTAAAGTAATGATGGACTGTTTCTCTTTGCTTTTTTGAGCTATTTTACCAAATAGGGACATTTTTTTTTGTATACCACCCCTACCTTGTCACAACACAACTGAATGGCTCAAATGCATTTGAAGGAATACAATTCCACAACTGATCTTTCAACAAGCTTGTTGAAGCTTGTTGAGAGAATGCCAAAGTGTGTAAAGCGGTCATAAAGGCAAAGGGTGGCTACTTTGAAGAATCTCAAATATATTTTGATTTGTGTTACACTTTTTTGGTTACTACATGATTCCATATGTGTTATTTCATAGTTTTGATGTTTTCACTATTATAATGCAATGTAGAAAATAGTACAAATAGAGAACCCCTTGAATGAGTAGGGGTCCAATCTTGACGTGTGTGTGTGTGTGTGTGTGTGTGTGTGAAAGAAAAGCACCTTTTTTTGGTTCATTAAAATAACATCAAATTGATCAGAAATACAGTTTGGACTTTGTTGTAAATGACTTGTAGCTGGAAACGGCAGGTTATTTTGTGGAATATCTGCATAGGTATACAGAGGCCCGTTATCAGCAACCATCACTCCTGTGTTCCAATGGCACGTTGTTAGCTAATCTATGTGTATCATTTTAAAAGACTAATGGCCAGAAACTGGAAGTTACATTAAATAGTACCCGCAAAACACCAGTCTCAACGTCAACAGTGTAGAGGCGACTCCGGGATGCTGGCCTTCTAGGCAGAGTTCCTCTGTCCCAATGTCTGTGTTCTTTTGCCAGATCTTCAGTTTCTTGGCAATTTCTTGCATGGAATAGCCTTCATTTCTCATAACAAGAATAGACAAGTTTCAGACGGAAGTGCTTTGTTTCTGGCCATTTTGAGCCTGTAATCGAACCCACAAATGCTGATGCGCCAGATATTCAACTAGTCTAAAGAAGGCCAGTTTTATTGCTTCTTTAATCAGAACAGATTTTTAACTGTGCTAACATAACCCTTTTGCAATTTTCTAATGATCAATTAGCCTTTTAAAATTATAAACTTGGATTAGCTAACACAACGTGCCATTGGAACACAGGAGTGATGGTGGCTGATAATGGTCCTCTGTGCGCCTATGTGATCTACAGTTTCCAGCTACAATAGTAATTTACAAGATAATGTCTACACTGTATTTCTGATCAATTTGGTGTTATTTTAATGAACAAAAATTGTGCTTCTAAGTGACCCCAAACTTGAACGGTAGTGTATGTATATGAGAACAAAACATACAAACGCGACATGCAACAATTTGTAATATTTGACTTTACAGTTACAGTTAAGGAAATCGGTCAATTTAAATGAATTCATTAGGCCATAATCTATGGATTTCACAGGACTAGGCAGGGGTGCTGCCATGGGTGAGCATAGGCCCACCCCACATGGGAGCCAGGCCCAGCCAATCAGAATTAGTTTTTCCCACAAAAGGGCTTTATTGCAGACAGAAATACTCAAAATGAGAGAAATAAGCTTTTTGTGCATATGGAAAATTCCTAGTATTTTTATTTATTTCAGCTCATGAAACATGGGGGGACGAACAATATGTGGCGTTTTTTACATTTTGCCTATGGGCGTCTTAGAGCAAAACAACCGACATGTTCGTGTCAGTGAGGGTCATCTTTGCACAGAGGGCAGTCCCTCCAGGATTCTGCGTTTCTGTGATTCATTGCAAAATCAACGCATATGATGCAGTAGTTCGCAATTTTGACCAATTCCCACACTTTTTGCGAATAAGGGTCCAATCAAAAGCGGGCTTTTAATTTTTTACCAATTACTGCACTGTTACCTTGGAAAATGGCCCAATCAACCACACGTCAACAGGTTCTTTTTTCTTTTTTCCCTCTCTCCTCCCTGGCCTGTCAGCATATTCGCGTGCCAAGATGGGTGATTGTTGATGGCTGACGGGCAGTATAATGAACAGAAATCAATCTCATTTGCCAACAAAAATAACAGCTAACGACTGTGCAAAACAATTTCCAAATGTTTTTGGAAACTAGAGAATGTCGACGATCAAGTCACTTCGCATCAGCAGAGCATATGAGAATGTCTGAACAGTTCCCACAGCAGCGGCAGATCACCATGACTGAAGTGGTAGCAGGGAAGACTGGCAAGCTCTGAAAGAATCAAGTTGAGTGGCGTTTTACTCAAACTTTTACTCCGCTAACCTTGGCTTTAGTGGGAGGGTCAGCACTCTCTCCCCAGTCTGTCTATGGAGAGTGCTGCTCAAAGCACCGAGTGCAATTTGTCAGCTTTGCTGTTTTAAACTCTCTAAAACGTAATACTTATCATGAAAGCACGATCTTTCTGGATTTTTTAAATAAATGGAATAGTAAATATCAACCACAATTCTCTATTTTTACGTTTTCTCTTAATCTCCCTTACAACCCTTTCAGAAAAAGCCTTCAAAATTCTTGCTTGTGATAACTTATTAGAAAGAAATACTGATCCTCAAATTGAAAGAGATTGATCAGCGTTGAATATGTTAAGAGATGCATCCTGTGTTGATGGCAAGCCAGATGGAGAGGTGTGAATGGATTATGACAGATGTTAAAAGGAAAATAACCAAAATTGAGCACTTTAGATGTTCTAATTGTTTTTCTATTATGTATTCTGCTTAGTCGTCCTCAAACTGAGCACATGACTTTTATTGCTTTATATGAAATTAATATGAAATGTATAGCAGAGTTTCAGAAAAGTTTATGCTTTTTTTGGCTGTAGAAATCACAAATGTTGCTAAATCTTGGAGGGATACGGGTCATATTAATGTGTAGCTCATACTGTTCGGATGCTGCATACAGAAGTTGGCAGATCAGCTGTACCAACTTCAGATGAATCCCAAGTTGTGGTGGTCGTAGCGCAAAATGGAGAACACTCTCGTTTGCGTGAGTCATCTTTCCATAGAGGGGTTATAAAAGTTTGTAGTCAAACTGTTTGGATGATTTTGTGAGACCGATTTTGGGGATGTCTCATTGTCTGACAAACTGCTCTAGCTCTTTCAACTTTCACCACAGATGCGGAAGGAAGTGTGACGTGTGGATCCAATGCAAAAATAAAAAACCCATCTCTAGCTGAAACTCACAGATCTTTTTTTATTATGATTCTTCGATTTAAACCTTAGGGGGTTAAAAGGACAAGTATTTAAACTCAAGTTGAACAAAATGGATACTGGACAGTGACAGTCCACCAATAGTCTTAAGATATATCCTCATAATAAACAGCACCCACATTTCACATAAGTGATGTCTTCCTCTGTACCCCAATGCATATATTCTTTCAATGAATGTATTAAACTCGACTATAAACTGTAGTTTAAAAAAAATAGTCTTCAAGCATTAGTTTGTCCAAAAACATGCTTGACTCTGTCATCTCTTGCCCAGTGACTCCTGCACAGGCAATGACCTAACATCACACTCAACCCTCTGTCACCAAATAGGCTGTACACCCTGCAGTTTCCTCTGGTGAAACCTGTCCACCTTGTCTTTGGACGTGTTGATGCAGGCGTTGTGCTTGTTGCTCTGCAGGTGGTGCCAGTACTTGAGCAGTTCGTTGGGGTGAAACTGGTGGGAGGTTATGAGGTGGCTATACTTGCAGCTGGAGTAGGACACACGCCAGTGGTTGAACAGGAACTCATTAGGCGGCGGCGTGGGTTCGATCCGCAGCTTGGCCAGGCAGATGCCCACGTAAACGTCCTCCAGATGCAACCTGCGGATACCCAGGGAGGCCCTGTAGATCTTTCCAGCCAGGTCCCCTGAGAACACATAACCCGTTCCTGAGCAGAAAGTAGGGTACACCTCGCTGGGGTACAGCTCGGGGGGCATGTACCACTTGCTATTCTTGTTCCTGTTGGGTGCATAGCCCCTCATCAGGTAGCCTGTAATATAGTCCCGTTTGGGGTGCATCTCTGGCTGGAGCAGCTTGTGCACGAGATACTCTGTGTTGACAAACATGTCACTGTCTGTCTTCATGACATAGTTGGTGCCCGGGCAGTGCGTGGACACCCAGTGCATGCCCATCAGGGTTTTTATAGTCAGGTTGTTGTAAGTGTCCATGTAATCCTGCTGGATGATGTCATGGTGCCTCCGGCTCTCGGCCTCCAGGATGCTCTGCTGCAGGCGGCCTACCCTGCCCTCCTTTACGCCTAACAGGAAGAGCCTAACAAAGCTTAGGCCCGGGACCATGCTCTCGTTCCCCCAGGTCTGCCGAATGGTCTCCCTGGCTTCCACCTGATTGCCCTCCGTGGCTATCAGCAGCACCAGGAATGGCTCTGGGTTGCCCTCCCGGCACTTGTCTGGCTCATTGATGATGTAAGGGTATGGCTCTGAGGTCAGCAGGCCCCTTAGCCCGACTTCCCCACTCAAGCTAGCATTAGCCGCCACTGAGTTCTCCAGTCCCGTAATCCCCTGTGGAAAGGAGGAGTCCTGAGGGGAACTGAGGTTGGCATTTCTTTCCGGAGGCGAAGGGGGAACCAGTGCGTCCCTCCATAGAGTCTGTGATGAGCTGTGATTCCCTTTTTCTTTGGTAGAGTGTAATCCTCTTTCGGTGTAAGCCACTAGGTGCTCCCTCTGCCATGTTGGCCCCCTGAGGCCCGGCAGCCAGTCTTGATGGCCCAGGATGATCAGGAGCGAGAGGAGAGACAGTAGGCCAGCGACATGCGTGTAGCAGTGGCGCCTCCTCCACTGCATGGTGTCTGTGTACCACCTCACGTGGGCAGCCGTAACACACTTGGTCAGGTCAGGCGTATGCTGTGTGCGATATCGTTGATGAACCAAGTAATTAGTCGGGAGGTGGTGCATGTATTGAACCGTAACATTCAAGTCACTTTGAATTGTTGGTCAGTTGTCAAACCTGCCCATATGTTTCAACCAGGTTCATGCGGTCTTCAGCAGAGGCCAACGTTTTTATCTAGGAGAAAAACAACAGTGGTAATGTTAGCACAAGTTAAAACCATCAAACGCTTTGTCTAGGGTGACTGAGTGATTGTCGTGGTGTGATAACATACAGTGCATTGGGAAAGTATTCAGACATGTTGACTTTTTCCACATTTTGTTACGTTAAAGCCTTGTTCTAAAATGGATTGATGAGGGAAAAAACAATTTAATCTACACACTACCCCACAATGACAAAGCAAAAACAGTTTTTGTGAATGTAAATACAAAAAAAACTACATTTTAAAATAGCATTCAGACCCTTTACTCAGTACTTTGTTGAAGCACCTTTTGGCATCGATTACAGCCTGGAGTCTTCTTGGGTATGACGCTGCAAGTTTGGCTTGGTCAGGCTCCGGAGACGGGCACATCGCGCACCGCTCACAAGCATACTACTCGCCAATGTCCAGTCCCTTGACTACAAGGTTGATGAAATCCGAGCAAGGGTAGCATTCCAGAGAGACATAAGAGACTAACATTCTTTGCTTCAAGGAAACATGGCTCACTCGAGACACACTATCGGAGTCGGTACAGCCACCTGGTTTCTTCATGCATCTCGCCGACAGAAAGTAGTATCTTTCTGGTAAGAAGAGGGACGGGGGTGTATGCCTTATGATTAACGAGACATGGTGTGATCATAACAACATACAGGAACTCAAGTCCTTCTGTTAACCTGATTTAGGATTCCTCACAATCAAATGTTGACCGCATTATCTACCAAGAGAATCCTCTTCGATTATAATCACAGCCGCATATATTCCACCCCCCCAAGCAGGCACATCGATGGCCCTAAACAAACGTTATTTGACTATGTAAACTGGAAACCACGTATCCTGAGGCTGCATTCATTGTAGCTGGGGATTTTAACAAGGCTAATCTGAAAACAAGACTCCCTAAATTCTATCAGCATATCGATTGTGCTACGAGGGCTGGTAAAACCCTGGATCATTGTTATTCTAACTTCCGCAATGCATATAAGGCCCTCCCCCGCCCTCCTTTTGGAAAAGCTGACCACGACTCCATTTTGTTGCTCCCTGCCTATAGACCGAGACTAAAACAGGAAGTTCCCGCGCTCCGGTCTGTTCAACGCTGGTCCGACCAATCTGATTCCACGCTTCAAGATGGCTTCGATCACGTGGATTGGGATATGTTCCGCATTGCGTCAAACAACAACATTGAATACGCTGATTCGGTGAGCGAGTTTATTAGCAAGTGCATCAGCGATGTCGTACCCACAGCAACTATTAAAACATTCCCAAACCAGAAACCGTGGATTGATGGCAGCATTTGCGCGAAACTGAACGCGCGAACCACTGCTTTTAACCAGGACAAGGCAATCCGTAAGGCAATCAAACAAGCTAAGCATCCGTGTAGAGACAAAGTAGAGTCGCAATTCAACGGCTCAGACACGAGGTATGTGGCAGGGTCTCAGTCAATCACAGATTACAAAAAGAAAACCAGCCCCGTTGCGGACCAGGATGTCTTGCTCCCAGACAGACTAAACTTCTTTGCTCGCTTTGAGGACAATACAGTGCCACTGACACGGCCCGCTACCAAAACCTGCGGACTCTCCTTCATTGCAGCCGATGTGAGTAAAACATTTAAACATGTTAATGTTGTAAATGACTGAAGCTAGAAACGGCTGATTTTGTTTTAATGGAATATCTACATAGGCCCATTATCAGCCACCATCACTCCTGTGTTCCAATGGCACGTTATGTTAGCTAATCCAAGTTTATAATTTTAAAAGGCTAATTGATCATTAGAAAGCCCTTTTTGCAATTATGTTAGCACAGCTGAAAACTGTTCTGATTAAAGAAGCAAGAAAACTGTCCGCCTTTAGACTAGTTGAGTTTCTGGAGCATCAGCATTTGTGTGTTCGATTACATGCTCAAAATGGCCAGAAACAAAGTACTTTCTTCTGAACCTCGTCAGTCTATTCTTGTTCTGAGAAATGAAGGCTATTCCATGCGAGAAATTGCCAAGAAACTGAAGATCTCGTACAATGCTGTGTACTACTCCCTTCACAGAACAGCGCAAACTGGCCCTAACCAGAATAGGAGTGGGAGGCCCCGGTGCACAACTGAGCAAGAGGACAAGTACAATAGTGTCTAGTTTGAGAAACAGACTCCTCACAAGTCCTCAACTGGCAGCTTCATTAAATAGTACCCACAAAACACCAGTCTCAACGTCAACAATGAAGAGCCGACTCTGGGATGCTGGCCTTCTAGGCAGAGTTGCAAAGAAACAGCGATATCTCAGACTGGCCAATAAGAAGAAAAGATTAAGATATGCAAAAGAACAGACACTGGACAGAGGAACTCTGCCTAGAAGGCCAGCGTCCTGTTATACAATAGTTAGTGGCACCCTTCTCTTTTAGCGCCTCTCTCCCTAATATTGACACCCACTTTCGACTGGTACTGTGTGTTACAATTTACATTAAAAAAAGGACTACTAATGTTGCTTTGCATGTGAGTCATGCAAGTCTAACTGGAGCCAGTTACTTTTGAGAGAAAATAAACCAAATTACTCTTAATGACATGCCACAGGATCGATTATTATACTTGTATTTACATGTGTATCCGTTTTTTAAAACCTCACTTTTAGATGTGTTATGAAGAGGAAACCAACATCCTGTTAGAGTGACTTCATAGCAAATCTTCTCTCTTAAATTGAGGGCTATTTGTGCCTTTCCTTGTAAGGAACCACCCTTGTGCATGATTACGGTTACTATCTAATATATGAGTGAACTAAATAAGTTAACTATGAAGATCTATGTCCTCAATCGCTCCTTTAGACAATTGGAGGAATTGATACTTGGATAAAGGTATAAGCAAGAAGTGGGCACATTTGGAACAGCAACCCAAGCGAACTGAAAAAGTATGTTTAATTTAGATTGCTGTGAAAGCACTGCACTGTTTTCACATTTTCGGGCATCTATAGTCCCCTGGAGTGGTGTGGGTTCTCTCACATTCGACTGGATTACATGCCGCTCTCAAATACCCCCAGACAAAGGGTTGTTTGTGAGAGCGCACAAAAGGTGCTAAAAAGCCAAATCCCTCATGTAGGCATCCTCTGGTATGCAAAGAAACATTAAACACACACACCCCAATGTGTTCTCAGGTTCTAAACAAAAACGAGCTCTCTAAGCTATATATTCCTTCCTAGCAGCCAGCACCTGTGCATCAGTGTGTACATGGCAGCTTTTACTACCAATACGCTCTTGTAAGAGCATGTGTGTGTTTTTGAGCTGTAATTGAGCACGCCGGACCAGAAGACATACCTGTTCAAGTCGTTTCAGGGCAGTGCGGAGGGCTTGCTCCCCTCATCTCTCATCTACTAGGGCACAACAACCTGCCCATGACTGCCCAGTGCTGCTGCCAGCTTCAATGGTTTATCTATTTCTTCCTGTCCACCACACACCTTGGCTCACCTCTCAGCTCCATCTCACGGTTACCGTTTTATCGCAGCTTTTCTCTCTGTGTGGGGTGGCCCAATAACGGTGCGACTGCTTCTATGGATCCCGCTTTGGCCGGTGTCGTTCCTTCTCTGCCATGTTTTTCAATGCCTTTTGCTGCGAACGCACCCACACGCGCAGAGCGATCCCTCCCTTGGTTTTAAATATGACTCATTGTCAAATTCACTCGGGCACACTGGCTCTTGGTGCCTGTGTGTGTGTAGAGCACCCGAGCTACATTCTCTTCATCCACGGTGCTCTCTGTGTCGCTTATGTCTCTTCTGTCCCCACACGCTTCCCCTCTATCAACCTCCCTCGCTCCCTATCTCTCTTGCTGTGCTATCGCTCTGTCGCATCTGCTCTAGCTGGTGGGGGCTACTGAGGGGGGCAGGGCTGTTTTCTCTATGTTCTGATGGATAGTTGCAGGCTTGGTGACAGTATGCTAGTGTTGTCACGATACCAGATTTTAGTGTTGCACGGTATACCGGTACCACTGTAATGTCACGGTACCAAAACGCCAGGTTTACTTATAATACCAACATTTTAGAATACCGTAGTACCGTGTCTTATATACTAACGACTTTTTCAGTCCTACCAATCTAAAAAATCTGCTGGCGCCTGTTATAAAATGTTTATCAAGTCTGTTTTTGTTTCAATTCAGTTGAATTTAATAAGCAACAGCCACTACTAGTCTCTTGTATGCACTGGTCCAATATCCACTTCACTTTCATGCGCATATCATGTGTGGCAGCTGTAATCAGCCAGCTGCATCCCCTACATGCCTTTACCTGCTTTTCTCCGTCCTCTCTTCGCGTGTGTCTATTCCTCTGTCAGTTTTAGAAATATATAATTTAGCCGTGATGGCGAGCAGGGATGCAGTCCCTGATGAGTCTTCTGTTAGATTTGTGCATTTGTTACATTGTATCATGTATCATCACTTGTTATAACCAAGAGTACAGACTAGTCTGAGTAGACTTTGAAAGTTCACTGTCATGCAGCCTCAGCTTCAGTGTCAGCGAGGGAACATAGAGCACCACTTCGTGACAGGCATGCTTACAGCAAAGAGAAATGTTTTTGTCTCTAGCCTAAACGGTTAAAAAAAAATATATGACCCATTTTTACTGGATGTGCCCCCCTTTTAATCGGGATTCACGCGCATTTTATATACGGGCTATTTTAAACTAGTCCCGTGTTGCTATTTATTTTTTTGATTACAAATGTTATGTAAATATGAAAAATATTTTGGCTGGTAAAAAATAATCTGTGGCTGGTAGATTTTATTCAATTTTTTTTCTGCCACAGTGGCTGGGGGACCAAAAAGGTAATTTTAGGCCCTGGTTCGGATCATTACAATTTTTTTAAATGTACCGAAGAAAAATAAAGATCCCTTTACATTTCTCGTTGAGAGCATGGCTCTTCTGTGGCTTGTTGTGCAGGCCTATGACTGGCATTCCAGTCAGGCCAGTGTTGATGTAGTTTAAGCAGCTTGACTTCCAGACTATCCCAGCAAAGCTGCTGATTCACTAATCTGTCTGCGAGGCCAGTAGATCATGAATAGGAAAGAGAAGACCGTGGGAAAGAAACTAGATGCGAGGGAGATTAAGGGACAACAGCTCTAGAGGGATAGACCAAAAACCTTTGCAGGGGCAGAGGCCCCCCCATACAGGTTTACTAACTTTTTGACTGGACTGGAGGACTATTGGCCTAATATTGACTGATTTTGAGAGTTAGGGTGACCAATGTCATTACGAATTGGCACCAAAGAAGTACAGGCCTACATAGAAATGGTTACTTATATTTTCTACATACTTGGAGAATCATACTTGAATACTCCTCGCATCCTTCCTCATCCTCAAACCCCATTGGATGACAGTCACACGTCTCTCCAATCTGACCACCTCCAATGGATTTTGGAGAGAGAGGACGTGAGGAATTTGAAATTCTCCCTTGGACTAGATGGACAAAATTTGTATTAAACCACCATTCTAACTCAAGCCTTTATTGGTGGACGATGTGCGCTATCTGGACAGCTAAATTAATCTGATAAAATATTCACAGTTCATTATTTTGACAATACAAAACAGGCTTGCATAATTTATTGCATAAGAACTTTAATGTACCGCAATAATACATTTAAAAAACAGCCCATGGGCCCGGGATTTTCATTGCATTCTCTTGACTCTGCCCTGAACTATTGAATCATATCTGTCATCTACAACTCACAAGTCTGTGCTGCTGCTCATGGAGTAACTGACAAATCTGCAGGAAGCCGACGCATTAGGAGTTCTGAGTAAAATTATATGAAAACATATCTATCTGTATAACTCTGCGTCTCTGAACAGATGGCTCCGGTCACAGCAGTTTTCCCTACCATTCAATCTGCCACCTAACTGTGTTGGAAAATAATCTATGGGAAACACTGGGTCAACTGGTGACTTTCATGAAGTTCTGTGGGCCGTGTTCCATACATCAAGTAAAATAAGAGACTAAAGAATTATTCAACCTACTAGTAGAAATCCAACAGGAACCAATGTGTTAAAGCAACATTGCCAGAATTTCAGGAAGTGCTTCAGGGTGGAGTTTCTCCATGGTTCTAATTTAGAATCAGCTTCCCTTCCCCCAATCCTAACCTGAACCATTAGGGGGAAATGCAAAACTGACCTACCGAGGTTCTGGAAAATGGTTCCCCTTTTTTTCTGTACTGAGCAAAGTTTAGGTCTGCTGAGTGCAAACTTCTGTGGAACTTCCAGCATGTGTTTACTGTGAACACTGAGGCTGTACCCGCTTTGAGTTTGACTGTGGTCAAATAGGCTTCTGTGGATGATCATAATGTAGACCTACCAGAGTGGCCTACCATCAAAAACAAAATGCATCCCATAACATTTGAACATGGAAATGGCTGTTCTATCATGCAGTGTAAAATGTAGGCTTACATTCCACAAGACTTTTGTGGAAAAAACATGCAGGACTTGACGTTAACCTGTTTATCCACTTGACCTTCAGACAAGGTGACTGAAAATGTTTGAAAGAAACTTTAAAAATAAAATGCATTATTATTCCCATACCATTTATTACAGAGAATCAGATCAATGCTACACTCTGCCGTATTGGCTACGTAGATTAGTCAAGGTTGTCTCAAAATACAAGAGTCCTACGTGTCAATGCAATAGAATCAGGTGCATTCTGCCTACAACAAAATAATTTGCATAGTTTTGCATACTAATGAGTCTTGCATAGTTTGTTTTGGTATGTTGCATTAAAAGTTGATAATGTTGATTTGATCACAATTTCCACCATAAAGAAAAGCATTGAGTGTTAACTAAGGGGGGCGGGGGGGCTGAGTGAAGTTCATTCGCAGGCTTATTTCTAATGCACGCAGCTTAGAGGGAATATTGGGTCTGGGTTAGTGATACAACCACTGGTTTGAGTCCCAGGCTCTGGCCGGATCGACACTATTGAGAGCTCTGACAGTATCAACACTTAACTCCCTGTAAATGTTTCTACAGCGCTTCTTTGAAGCCGAGCTCTGGGACTGTCATTAGATGATGAATTACCACTAGACCTTAGAGAGGGTGTGACCCTTGATACACTCCCATCAGACTAGATGCACACCCCTTCTAAGGGGAATTGGCCTGAGGGAGGAGGGAGCAACAGTCATCATACACAACACTGAGGCTCTTGATATGGACAATATATACAGTGCAATCGGAAAGTATTCAGATCCCTTCTCTTGTTCCAACATTTTGTTACGTTACAGCCTTATTCTAAGTCTACACACTAACCCATGATGACAAAGCGAAAATGGGTTTTAGAGATGTTTGCAAATTTAGTAAAAATGATAAACCGATATCTTATTTACTTAAGTATTCAGGCCCTTTGCTATGAGACTTGAAATTGAGCTCCGGTGCATCCTGATCATATTTGGGATGTTACTACAACTTGATTGGAGTCCACCTATGGTCAATTTAAATTGATTAAACATGATTTGGAAAGGCACACACACCTGTCTATATAATGCCCAACAATTGACATTGCATGTCAGAGCAAAAACCAAGCCATGAGGTCAAAGGGATTGTCCGTAGAGCTCCAAGACAGGCAGCGATTAATTTCTTGATGCACCCATCCCGTTAGCGGGATCATTTACGTCAACATCAGCTGGAATGCAGCGCGCCAAATTCAAATGTAATTTTCATTAAATTACAAGTGCAATATAGCAAAACACAGTTTAGCTTGTTGTTAATCCACCTGGCGTGTCAGATTTCAATAAAGCTTTTTGTCGAAAGCTATAAAAGCGTTTATGTAAGAACATCTCTCTCAGTAGACAAAATACACTGCTCAAAACAAAAAAGGGAACACTTAAACATCACAATGTAACTCCAAGTCAATCACACTTCTGTGAAATCAAACTGTCCACTTAGGAAGCAACACTGATTGACAATAAATTTCACATGCTGTTGTGCAAATGGAAAAGACAACAGGTGGAAATTATAGGCAATTAGCAAGACACTCTCAATAAAGGAGTGGTTCTGCAGGTGGTGACCACAGACCACTTCTCAGTTCCTATGCTGATGTTTTGGTCACTTTTGAATGCTGGCGGTGCTTTCACTCTAGTGGTACCATGAGACTGAGTCTACAACCCACACAAGTGGCTCAGGTAGTGCAGCTCATCCAGGATGGAACATCAATGCGAGCTGTGGCAAGAGGGTTTGCTGTGTCTGTCAGCGTAGTGTCCAGGGCATGGAGGCGCTACCAGGAGACAGGCCAGTACATCAGGAGACGTGGAGGAGGCCGTAGGAGGGCAACAACCCAGCAGCAGCAGGACCGCTACCTCCGCCTTTGTGCAAGGAGGAGCAGGAGGAGCATTGCCATAGGCCTGCAAAATGACCTCCAGCAGGCCACAAATGTGCATGTGTCTGTTTCTGACCGTTTGAGCAGACTCCATGAGGGTGGTATGAGGGCCCGACGTCCACAGGTGGGAGTTGTGCTTACAGCCCAACACCGTGCAGGACGTTTGGCATTTGCCAGAGAACACCAAGATTGGCAAATTCGCCACTGGCGCCCTGTGCTTTTCACAGATGAAAGCAGGTTCACACTGAGCACATGTGACAGACGTGAGAGTCTGGAGACGCCGTGGAGAACTTTCTGCTGCCTGTAACATCCTCCAGCATGACCGGTTTGGCGGTGGGTCAGTCATGGTGTGGGGTGGCATTTCTGTGGGGGGGGCGCACAGCCCTCCATGTGCTCGCCAGAGGTAGCCTGACTACCATTAGGTACCGAGATGAGATCCTCAGACGCCTTGTGAGACCATATGCTGGTGCGGTTGGCCCTGGGTTCCTCCTAATGCAAGACAATGCTAGACCTCATGTGGCTGGTGTCAGCAGTTCCTGCTAGATGAAGGCATTGATGCTATGGACTGGGCCGCCCGTTCCCCAGAACTGAATCCAATTGAGCACATCTGGGACATCATGTCTCGCTCCATCCACCAACGCCACATTGCACCACAGACTGTCCAGGAGTTGGTGGATGCTTTAGTCCAGGTCTGGGAGGAGATCCCTCAGGAGACCATCCGCCACCTCCTCAGGAGCATGCCCAGGCGTTGTAGGGAGGTCATACAGGCACATGGAGGCCACACACACTACTGAGCCTCATTTTGACTTGTTTTAAGGACATTACATCAAAGTTGGATCAGCCTGTAGTGTGGTTTTACACTTTAATTTTGAGTGTCACTCCAAATCCAGACTTCCATTGATCATTTTTGCGGGATTTTTGTTGTCAGCACATTCAACTATGTAAAGAAATGTAATACATTCAGTTCTAGGATGTGTTATTTTAGAGCAGGGTATTACAACCCGCTAGCCGCCAAGTAGATTGGTCACAAGTCAGAAAAGCAATAAATTAAATTTGCTGATCTTCAGATGTTTTCACTCACGAGACTCCCAGTTACACAATAAATGTTCCTTGTGTTCCATAAAGATTATTTTAATATCCAAAATACCTCCATTTGTTTGGCGCGTTATGTTCAGAAATCCATAGGCTTGAGCGGTCACGACATCGCAGACAAATTCCAAATACACAGCCAAAAACTCTGGGGACACCCTGCTATACACTGACGCGATGTGATCTTTCTCGCTAATTTTTTCAAAATAAAAGCCTGAAACTATGTCTAAAGACTGTTCACAACATGGGTAAGCCATAGGAGAAGGAATATGATTGATATCCCTTTAAATGGAGGGAAGGCATTCAAAGGAACATGGAGCTTTCAAAATAGAGGCCACTTCCTGGTTGTATTTTCCTCAAGTTTTCATCTGCAATATCAGTTCTGTTATACAGACAATATTTTGACAGTTTTGGAAACTTTTAGAGTTTTCTATCCTAATCTGACAATTATATGCATTTTCTAGATTCTGGGCTTGAGAAATGGGCAGTTAAATTTGGGAATGTTTTTCATCCAAAAATCTAAATACTGCCCCCTACACTCCTTATGTAAATGTGATATTACATTTGCTAACATTTCTAAACATTTAATCAATTTAGAATAAGGCTGTAACGTAACAAAATATGGAAAAAGTCAAGGTTTGAATACTTTCCAAATATGTTGTAGACGAGTCAGTTGGATGGAACTTGCTTACCCTATGCCAATATGTAGGGTTGGCTTTTCATTCATCAGGCTGTAGGTTGACCGTTGTGTTTTTGTTTGTGTGTTTCAGGAGGGAGCGTCTGCCAGGAAGGCCCAGACACCAGCCCTGCAGCCCGTCCCCAGACCAGGTCTGTATATCTGTCACCACCAAAGTAGGTGACATGAAAACATTGTGTTAATGTAGGCCTTTTGTAGACACAGCTTTCCCAGTATTTCAAAGCCCCTGTATCAGCAGTCACCACCAACCCTGGCCCAAAAAGTAACCTTTAGAGCTGGGTTGGAATAAAACTTTGCACGTCACGTTGAACCCCCTCGCAGTGTGCATGGTTTCATTACAGCACAGTACTCAAACACCTGATTCAAGACCTTTATTGGTTGAATCTCGTGTGTTTTTAATGGGCAGGCCTGCAGAGCCTGTTACTCTCAAGGACTGGAATTAGTGGTTGACTCAAACAGTCGTGGCCAAAAGTTTTGAATGGCACAAATATTAATTTTCACAGTCTGCTGCCTCAGTTTGTAGGATGGCAATTTGCATATACTCCAGAATGTTATGAAGAGTGATCAGATGAATTGCAATTATAATTGCAAAGTCCCTCTTTGCCATGCAAATGAACTGAATCCCCCAAAAATATTTCCACTGAATTTCAGCCCTGCCACAAAGGGACCAGCTGACATCATGTCAGTGATTCTCTAGTTAACACAGGTGTGAGTGTTGACGAGGACAAGGCTGGAGATCACTCTGTCATGCTGATTGAGTTCGAATAACAGACTGGAAGCTTCAAAAGGAGCGTGGTGCTTGGAATCATTGTTCTTCCTCTGTCAACCATGGTTACCTGGAAGGAAACACATCATCATTGCTTTGCACAAAAAGGGCTTCACAGGCAAGGATATTGCCGCCAGTAAGATTGCACCTAAATCTACAATTTATTGGATCATCAAGAACTTCAAGGAGAGTAGTTAAATTGTTGTGAAGAAGGCTTCAGGGCACCCAAAATAGGCCAGCAAGCGCCAGGACCGTCTCCTAAAGTTGATTCAGCTGCGGGATCGAGGCACCACCAGTACAGAGCTTGCTCAGGAGTGGCAGCAGGCAGGTGTGAGTGCATCTGCATGCACAGTGAGGTGAAGACTTTTGGAGGATTGCCTGGTCAAGAAGGGCAGCAAAGAAGCCACTTCTCTCCAGGAAAAACATCAGGGACAGACTGATATTCTGCAAAAGGTACAGGGATTGGACTGCTGAGGACTGGGTAAAGTAATGTTCTCTGAATCCCATTTCCGATTGTTTGGGGCATCCGGAAAAAAGCTTGCCAGAAGAAAAGGTGAGCACTACCATCAGTCCTGTGTCATGCCAACAGTAAAGCATCCTGAGACCATTCATGTGTGGGGTTGCTTCGCAGCCAAGGGAGTGGGCTCACTCTCAATTCTGCCTAAGAACACAGCCATGAATAAAGAATGGTACCAACACATCCCCCGAGAGCAACTTCTCCCAACCAACAGTTTGGTGACAAACAATGCCTTTTCCAGCATGATGGAGCACCTTGCCATAAGGCAAAAGTGATCATTAAGTTCCTCGGGAACAAAACATCGATATTTTGGGTCCATGGCCAGGAAACTCCCCAGACCTTAATCCCATTGACAATTTGTGGTCTATCCTCAAGAGGCGGGTGGACAAACAAAAAAACACAAATTCTGAAAAACTCCAAGCATTGATTATGCAAGAATGGGCTGCCATCAGCCAGGATGTGGCCCAGAAGTTAATTGACAGCATGCCTGGGCAGATTGCAGAGGTCTTGGAAAAAGAAGGGTCAACACTGCAAATATTGACTCTTTGCATCAACTTCCATGTAATTGTCAATAAAAGCCTTTGACACTTGTGAAATGCTTGTCATTATACTTCAGTATTCCATAGTAACATCTGACAAAAATATCTAAAGACACTGAGGCAGCAGACTTTGTGAAAATTAATATTTGTCATTCTCAAAACTTTTGGTCATGACTGTACATGTAGACAGCTTTCTATGTACTACTACATCATGTTCCTGCCGTTTGAAACACTTTCTAGTCTTTCTCAGGACAACTGATGTTTGCTTCAAGGTTGTGACCTAAGCCAAACGTAAGGGATGGTAAGATTCACAGATAAGCATCCGTCCCAATAAGCATCTGTCCTGGGTGCCCAAACCAATCCATATTAAACATGCATCAGTAATGGGAAATAAAATTAACACCTGCCAAATGCGGGTCAATTTAGATATTGGCGGGTAATACTGCCTATTTCACCAGCCACGTTGGCGGGTGGTCAATTTGCAAGGCTCTACAGTGCGAGCATTACATTTGTGAATAAAAATAATCCAAAGTAAAATATGAGCACATGTGAGTTAAAAAAATGCTGCAGTATCTCTTTACAAAGCATTTGTGATTTTGTTTCACAGCAGCTAATTGCACAAAGAAATATGAATCCTATATCCCACACTGCCTGGCAGGGGAGCTGTGTGCAATTAGTGAAGTTCATTCATAGATTATTTTTATTTACTTGAATATCTACAAAGTGAGCCACTATACCATATTACTACTTAATAATATATTTATTGTTTTACACTGAACAACAATTTTAAAACAATTTAACTGAGTTACAATTCATATTACAGTGCATACAGACCCCTTGACTTTTTCACATTTTGTTACAGCCTTATTCTAAAATGGATTAAATCGTTTCCCCCTAATAAATAGACTACAATGCAAAAACAAGTTTTTAGAAATGTTTGCAAATAATTTTTTAAAAACCTTTATTTAACTAGGCAAGTCAGTTAAGAACAAATTCTTACTTTCAATGATGGCCTAGGAACAGTGGGTTAACTGCCTGTTCAGGGGCAGAACGACAGATTTGTACCTTGTCAGCTCGAGGGTTTGAACTTGCAACCTTCCGGTTACTTCATAGATTATTGTCCAATGCTCTAATCACATTTACTTAACTTCACTAGGGTATGTGGGACGTTAGTGTCCCACATCAACAGCCAGTGAAACAGCAGGGCGCCAAATTCAAAACAGAAATCCCATAATTAAAATTCCTCAAACACACAAGTATTTTACACTATTTTAAAGATACACTTGTTGTGAATCCAGCCACAGTGTCCAATTTCAAAAAGGCTTTACGACGAAAAGCACACCAAACGATTGTTAGGTCAGAGTCAAGTCACAGAAAAACACAGCCATTTTTCCAGCCAAAGAGAGGAGTCAGAAATAGAGAAAATTAATTACTAACCTTTGATCTTCATATAATAATAATAATAATATATGCCATTTAGCAGACGCTTTTATCCAAAGCGACTTACAGTCATGTGTGCATACATTCTACGTATGGGTGGTCCCGGGAATCGAACCCACTACCCTGGCGTTACAAGCGCCATGCTCTACCAACTGAGCTACAGAAGGACCATCAGATGACACTCATAGGACTTCATGTTACACAATACATGTTTTGTTCGGTAAAGTTCATATTTATATCAATCTGAGTTTACATTGGCACATTATGTTCAGTAGTTCCAAAACATCCGGTGATTTTTCAGAAAGCCACATCAATTTATAGAAATACTCATGATAAACATTGCTTAAGGATTACAACTGCAATGCATGGAATTTTCCGATGCAACCTCTGTGTCAGATTTTAAAAAAACTTTACGGAAAAAGCACACCATGCAATAATCTGAGTACAGCGCTCAGACCAAAACAACCCAAACAGATATCCGCCATGTTGTGTAGTCAACAGAAGTCAGAAATAGCATTAAATATTCACTTACATTTGATCTTCACCATAATGCACTCCCAGGACCACAATAAATGTTTGATTTGTTCGATAAAGTCAATTTATGTCCAAATACCCCCTTTTTGTTTGCGCGTTCAGCCCAGTCATCAAATTCATGAGGCGCGATCACTAGGTGCAGACAAAGTCAGTTCCGTTACAGTCCGTAGAAACATGTCAAATGATGTATAGAATCAATCTTTAGGATGTTTTTAACGTATCTCCAATGTTAAGCGGATAATTCCTTTATCTTTAGAATTGCAATGGAACGCAAGCTAACTCGCACGTGAACGCGTGGTCAGCTCATGGCACTCTGGGAGAGACCTTACTCAATCCCCTCTCATTCGCCCCAACTTCACAGTAGAAGCCTCAAACAAGGTTCTAAAGACGGTTGACATCTAGTGGAAGCCTTAGCAAGTGCAATATGACCCCATAGAGTCTATGGCATAGTCTATGGCATAGACACTGTATATTCGATAGGCAATGAGTTGTAAAACTACACACCTCAGATTTCTCACTTCCTGGTTGGATTTTTTTCTCAGGTTTTTGCCTGCCATATGAGTTCTGTTATACTCGCATACAGTTTTAGAAACTTCAGTGTTATCTATCCATATCTACTAATTATATGCATATCCTGGCTTTTATGGCTGATTAGTAGTTTAATTTGGGCACGCTTTTCATCCAAAATTCCCAATGCTGCCCCCTACCCTAGAGAAGTTAACTAAATCCATTTTAGAACAAGGCTGTAATGTAACAAAATGTGGAGAGTCGAGGGGTCTGAATACTTTCACCACCATTTGCCTCATGCAGTGCGACACATCTCCTTTGCATAGAGTTGCTGGATATTGGCGGGAACTGGAACACATCGATCCAGAGTGTCCCAAATATGCTCAATGGGAGACATGTCTGAGTATGCAGGCCATGGAAGAACTTGCACATTTTCGGCTTTCAGAAATTGTGTACAGTTTCTTGCGACATGGGGTCGTGCTTTATAATGCTGAAACATAAGGAAATGGCGGCTGGATGAATTGGATGACAATTGGCCTCAGGATCTCGTCACGGTATCTCTGTGCATTCAAA
Source organism: Oncorhynchus keta (assembly GCF_023373465.1). Classification (NCBI taxonomy): domain Eukaryota; kingdom Metazoa; phylum Chordata; class Actinopteri; order Salmoniformes; family Salmonidae; genus Oncorhynchus; species Oncorhynchus keta. The sequence continues at coordinate 40,874,143 of NC_068443.1, forward strand.
TTGCCATCGATAAAATGCAATTGCGTATGTTGTCCGTAGCTTATGCTTGCCCATACTATAAACCCACCGCCACGTTGATAAGAGAACTGCTCGCTCACACAACACCATCTGCCTGGTACATGCCTGGTGGACTTCCTGAAGTCAGCATGCCAATTGCACGCTCCCTCAACTTGACATTTGTGGCATAACTAAGCATATTTAATGGCCTATTGTCCCCAGCACAAGGTGCAATGATCATGCTGTTTAAGCGGCTTCTTAATTTGCAACACCTGTCAGATGGATGGGTTATCTTGACAAAGGAGATATACTCACTAACAGTGAAGTAAACTAATTTGTACACAGTCTTAGAAACAGGTTTTTTGTGCATGGAACATTTCTGGTATCTTTTATTTCAGCTCGTGAAATTTGGGACCAGGCATGTTGCGCTTGATGTTTTTGTTGCAAAAAACTGTGTGGCTGGTAGATTTTTCATTTCTACCTGCAACAGTGGCTGGTAGAAGAAAAAAAATCTGTTGGAATACTTGGGAAAAGATATCCAAAATGTTAATCACTTGGCGCTGATTTCTTGATTCTCAGTCTTATGTCCAACAATTTTAAAGTATATGCAAAAAAATTGTGGGTGCAAATAGTTGGGGATTCCTGGTCTAAACTAGAGGTGCACGATATATCGGTGAACATGTCGGAATCGGCTAATATTAGCTAATAAATGCCAACATCGGTATCGGCCGATATCTAGTTTAACAGCGATGTTAAAAACTCATGTCAAAGCTAACGTGCATACCTATATAACGTGGGTACGTAACGTAATAATGGCAAGAAAGATTTTTCGCTTCACGTGCAACACAGCATTCCTAACCATGTCAGCTGTGTAGATCAAGCAGTCATTTGAAAGAGTAAGAACATTTTAGCAAGACAACTCAAAGGCGAATGGAATTCAGTGCCCTTTACAATCAACCGTTCTCTGTCGTGTGTGTGATGTTGGCTTTCGCCGACTGGTCGAGCACAAGTACACACTACCAAGTACTCTATTTTTCAGATGTTGCCCTACCGGAGTTACACAGTAATAGCGTCACTGCTATTAGCTTCACGACATGCATACTATGGAACGCCGTTTGGCTCATTGCGTGTCAAAGTTGATACTGTAGCACTGTCAAAGCTGTGCAAACACTCGTCGCGAATTATGTGCTTACAATACCGTGTTAGGAATAAAAGCATTGTTTGTTTGACTGCAACTTCTGGGGTAGCTAGCTTTAGCTTGGTACCAATTAAGCACTAATACAACCAGCCTGAAAACAATGACCAGTAGAAACTGCAGTCATTTTTCATTATTCTTAGCAATGATTTAGGAATCCTTGTGATTAAGTATTAGCTAGGTTGCCACTTGTTGTTCGCCTATTGAAATTAAACATCGGTTCATGAAAACAAATGGCTAACCAGCTGCTTAACCCTGTTGCCCAAAGCTAACATAATAATAATAATAATAATATATGCCATTTAGCTGACGCTTTTATCCAAAGCGACTTACATAAGTTGCCAGCTAGCTTCATCTGGCTAGTGAGGCTCGACCGGACCGGGTTATGTGTTGTGAAGCTAGCCACTGTTGGGCTTCTATTTAATAATGAATAGTCAAAATGTGCACTTGTAAATCATATCAGTTTTAATCAATACAGCTGTAGACAGAAGTCAAAGATCAAACATACAACTGATGTCTCTCCCGAGTTCTGCAAAATAGGAAAAGTCCAAGTTGCTTTTATTATGCTTGCCCATAGTGATGTAACTGCCTACATCAACACCTACTCATGAGACCAAGCCCATGCATATACAGTTATACAAACTTGCAGGAGCGAAATATAGTTCCAGTGTTTTCTAAGGGCTCAGCAGTAATTTTCCACTCCCCAAGTTGCTTTATAGTGGTATGTCTGACTTGTTTCTTATCTCTTTCACTCCCCTACAGAGTTCTGTCTATGAATCTCTTTAAGCCTTGAGGTGCATTCTCACACACCCTGTTTTGACTGCAATAATTCAAAGCTCAAATATATACATTGGCTAAATGCCATGCTAATTTCTAAAGATGAATATTGACAGTAGTAGCTCAACGACATTTGATCTGCAAAAATGACAAGTTAATCAGTGGGTGATGGCGGTTTCAGATAAGTGAGGGGAATAAAAGTATAAATTGCCCCCACCCCTAATGCCTACACACTCTACTTTGAGAAGTCATCCCATCAGCAGCAGATGGTAATAAACCAAATCGCATGAATTCGTTCCCCAAAACAAATCACACCAAAACGTATCGGAGGCTATGGATCTAGATGCGTATATGGAATTGTTCATGAAAGAGAGCTGCCAAACGTCAACGTTATAAACGTCCTGTCAATTCTGTGATCGGCACCCTACACGGAACGCGGTCAGACAAGTGTTTAGCAGCTGCCATCAAGCGTCCGTCATTGTTCCCACACATGGCAGTTATCGTGGAAATGAAAAGAACATGAGGTCCAGAGCTGAAGGTCACCCCTTCCCCGGTCTTTGTGCAGCGTGATGAATCACATGTCTGTTTTGCTATCCCCCTCTGTTATTCGGCATCTCTATGGCTGTGTAGAGAAGTCACATTCTCTGTGTGTGTGTGTTTTTGTGTGACATGCACTAAATATACAAAAGTATGTGGACACCCCTTCAAATTCGTGGATTCGTTGCTGGCAAGTGTTTAAAGTCGAGCACACAGTCTGCAATCTCCATAGACACACATTGGCAGTAGAATGGCCTTACTGAAGAGCTCAGTGACTTTCAACGTGGCACCGTCATAGGATGCCACCTTTCCACAAATCAGTTAGTCAAATTTCTGCCCTGCTAGCGCTGCCCTGGGCAACTAAGTTCTATTGTTGCTTGTAGACGTTTCCACTTCACAATAACTGCTCAGACGCAACGTGGTAGGCCACACAAGCTCACAGAGCTGGACCGGCGAGTGCTGAAGCGCACAGTACGCAAAAATTATGTCCTCGGTTGCAACACTCACTACCGAGTTCCAAACTGCCTCTGGAAGCAACTTCATTACAATAAGTGTTTGTCAGAAGCTTCATGAAATGGGTTGCTATGGCCAAGCAGCCACACACAAGCCTAAGATCACCATGCGCAATGCCAACTGTCGGCTAGAGTGGTGTCATGCTCGCCACCATTGGACCCTGGAGCAATGGAAACGCGTTCTTTTGGAGTGATGAATCACGCTTCACCATCTGGCAGTCCGACGGACAAATCTGTGTTTTGAAGATGCCGGGAGAACGGTACCTGCCCCAATGCATACTACCAACTGTAAAGTTTAGCGGAGAAGGAATAATGGTCTGGGGCTGTTTTTCATGCTTTGGGCTAGGCCCCATAGTTCCAGTGAAGGGGAATCTGAATGCTACAGCATACTATGGCATTCCAAACAATTCTGTGCTTCCAACTTTGTGGCAACAGTTTGTGGAAGGCCCTTTCCTGTTTCAGCATGACAATGCCCTGTGCATGTAGTGTGCGTCCACGTTGTGAGCGATCATGAAAGAGCGAATCTCCGTTTGGGCTGATCTGTAACCCACTACCACCTCCCCCAGTTAGAGGTGAATAAGGCAACCTCAGTTACACAGGCAAGGGTACTTTATTGACACACACACAGATTTAAATGTACATGGAAAGGTAGTGTTTCTGAAACAAAAGAAACAGAGGTAATGAATGCACTGTACACAATACAGTAACTGATAGCACAAGTAGAGCAACAAGGCTTAACAAAGGAAGGACTCATTTTGAATATTGATATGCTACCTGCACATACAGGTATTACTAAATAGCTCTACACAAAGGCATTACTTGATAGCTACCTACACACATAGCTAGCTAGAACAAAGTGTTAATAAGATAAATTCATTAAAAAGATTAAAAGCAATACAAATAGAAAGTTGCAGAGTTTGTATCCCTGACAGAAAGCTGAGAGTTGGTGTGCTAAGGGTCTCCGGCAGGGATTTCGTAACAGATAGCCTGACAGGCAGAATGTTAGACATTTCTACTACTCTGCTTGTGTAGATTAATAGATGAGCTTGGTTTGATAAACAAGAAGACATCACAAATGCTGGCCTGGAGAAATGAACACTTTTTTAAAATGTACACTGCTCAAAAAAAAGGGAACACTAAAATAACACATACTAGATCTGAATGAATGAAATATTCTTATTAAATACTTTTTTCTTTACATAGTTGAATGTGCTGACAACAAAATCACACAAATTATCAAATTTATCAACTCATGGAGGTCTGGATTTGGAGTCGCACTCAAAATTAAAGTGGAAAAGCACACAACAGGTTGGTCCAACTTTGATGTAATGTCCTTAAAACAAGTCCGAATGAGGCTCAGTAGTGTGTGTGTGTGTGTGTGGCCGGCCTCCACGTGCCTGTATGACCTCCCTACAACGCCTGGGCATGCTCCTGATGAGGTGGTGGATGGTCTCCTGAGGGATCTCCTCCCAGACCTGGACTAAAGCATCCGCCAACTCCTGGACAGTCTGTGGTGCAACATGGCGTTGGTGGATGGAGCGAGACATGATGTCCCAGATGTGCTCAATTGGATTCAAGTCTGGGGAACGGGCGGGCCAGTCCATAGCATCAATGCCTTCCTCTTGCAGGAACTGCTGACACACTCCAGCCACATGAGGTCTAGCATTGTCTTGCATGAGGAGGAACCCAGGGCCAACCGTACCAGCATATGGTCTCACAAGGGGTCTGAGGATCTCATCTCGGTACCTAATGGCAGTTAGGCTACCTCTGGCGAGCACATGGAGGGCTGTGCGGCCCCCCCCAAGAAATGCCACACCATGACTGACCCACCGCCAAACCGGTCATGCTGAAGGATGTTGCAGGCAGCAGAACGTTCTCCACGGCGTCTCCAGACTGTCACGTCTGTCACATGTGCTCAGTGTGAACCTGCTTTCATCTGTGAAGAGCACAGGGTGCCAGAATTTGCCAGTCTTGGTGTTCTCTGGCAAATGCCAAATGTCCTACATGGTGTTGGGCTGTAAGCACAACCCCCACCTGTGGACGTCGGGCCCTCATACCACCCTCATGGAGTCTGTTTCTGACCGTCTGAGCAGACACATGCACATGTGGCCTGCTGGAGGTAATTTTGCAGGGCTCTGGCAGTGCTCCTCCTTGCACAAAGGCGGAGGTAGCGGTCCTGCTGCTGGGTTGTTGCCCTCCTACGGCCTCCTCCACGTCTCCTGATGTACTGGTCTGTCTCCTAGTAGCGCCTCCATGCTCCGGACACTACGCTGACAGACACAGCAAACCTTCTTGCCACATCTCATATTGATGTGCCATCCTGGATGAGCTGCACTACCTGAGCCACTTGTGTGGGTTGTAGACTCTGTCTCATGCTACCACTAGAGTGAAAACACCGCCAGCATTCAAAAGTGACCAAAACATCAGCCAGGAAGCATAGGAACTGAGAAGTGGTCTGTGGTTATCACCTGCAGAACCACTCCTTTATTGGGGGTGTCTTGCTAATTGCCTATACTTTCCACCTATTGTCTATGCCATTTGCACAACAGCATGTGAAATGTATTGTCAATCAGTGTTGCTTCCTAAGTGGACAGTTTGATTTCACAGAAGTGTGATTGACTTGGAGTTACATTGTGTTGTTAAAGTGTCCCCCCCCCTTTTTTTTTTTTTTTTTTTTTTTTGAGCAGTGTATTTTTAATTTCACTAGGCTAGTCAGTTAAGATCCAATTCTTATTTACAATGATGGGCCTACCCCAGCCAAACCCTAACCCGGACGACGCTGGGCCAATTGTGCGCCACCCTATGGGACTCCCAATCACAGCCGGTTGTGATACAGCCTGGAATCAAACCAGGGTCTGTAGTGACGCCTATAGCACTGAGATGCAGTGCCTTAGACCGCTGAGCCACTGCAGGGTTTAAAGCAGTGTTAATTTTTGCAGCTTTTTTTGTTTAGTTTTAGTCTTAACACCATTTAGTCTTAAGTCACATTTGAGTAATTTCATCCTTTTAGTTTTAGTTATCAGTTGACAAACTCTGGACAATTCTAGTCTAGTTTTAGTCACAGCCATTTTAGTCTTTTTTTCCCCTTCTATTAAATAATGAATGTTTAGGCTACCTCTAACTTCCATAGTACACATTCAGATAGCCTTGTCCAACTAGGCCTACTATCTCCTGGTATACCTTGGCTGGCAACATTGGTATTGTGGCAGATTGTAACCAATGCCAGCCCAAATTAACCATATTTGGCTATAAAGCCTTGGCTACAGGTCAAACCATTTACAGCTCTGATTTTCTCCCCATCATAACCATCAAGGGGGTAATTTGAGCTTTCCAAAACATGTCAAGTATTACTGTACTCCTAATATTCATCAAATAGCGTTGTTTTTCCCCCATTAGGAAATAAGCAACCGCAAGATTGTTTAAAACTGTTTATTCATCGAATATCTATGATGAGTACTCATCTGTGTCTGGGACTGAGTTGGGCCTCTGGGGCTTGAGTTGACAATTTACCTACAGCTGGCATTCCGTAGATGTGATGTGTGTGACCCGAGATAGACAGAGCCTGGCGGAGTAGAACAATCCCATATTGGATCCAATCATTCTTGCATCTGGGAAATGGCACCGGGTGCAGGTGACCACAGGATGAACCCAGGATGGTGCCCCTGATCTGCATGTGGAGGTGGAAGCAACCATGACTATGCATTTTTGGGTCCCCTATAAGATTTAGTTTTTTTTTCATTAAAGGTTAAGCTCTCGGCAAAACACCTTTTAGTGTGTGGCCGACCAACTGCATTATTGTAATAATTAATCAATATTAAATAAAGGTGTTTGTTTGAAGAAATTAGTCTCTCTCAGTATACATTTCCACAGTAGGTGTAAGAGCGGCAACACAGTTGAATGAAACGGTGCATATGGGAAACTAGACCTTCTGATGCGATCAAAACAAAAATAGCCTACATGAAAAGGAGAGCGTAAACATTGTTTTTAGGTTAGTTACAAGACAAGTGTTCTGACTTCGCATCAGTTCAAAAGATTGACAAGTGACTGCCTGAGAGCTGTGTGGGAGAGCCGGGCAGACCAGCTCCATCAGACCGCGCAACTGAAAGATGTTAATTCTGCCAATGAGAGGACTGCAAACGGCTAAAAAAAGGTGACCCAGCTGCCTCCAATCCCCCTAAAAAATGGAAAAGATAAGCACAGCAAATCTGGAAGTTACATGGTGCCTATTATTCCATTCATTTTGAATTGTGGGATATAGCTGCATCTTTAATAATGGCCTGGTTTGTGGACTCCGATGACCACTTTGACCACTTGAGTTATGACTCTGACACATTTTGATTTTGGAGTGTTATGTCTATTTAATGACGGTGTTTCTTCCCTTTGATTTGTGAACCCCAAATTTCAATGTCTTTCCCTTTTGCTTATTCTTTGTTTTTGCATTAATGCAACACGCTGTCTCATCTCTCGTGTCAAGTAAGCTCTTAATAATCAAAGTAGGATCAATTCTGTTTTGTCCTTGGTGGAAAAACGGTTGAAAAGAGATGTGAGCGTTAAAAACAAAACAGCAAATCTATTTTTGGAAGTCTCACTAGGCCTGCAACTACTGTAGCTCGCAAGGCTCTTCATATCAAACACATTGCTCTGTTAGATGAGATCTGGGTAGGAGTGCTCATATAGGATCAGATTTGCCTTTTAGATTTTAATGAATAAGATTATTGATGGGGTGACCTGATTTCGGGACAGAGATGCTTTGTGGATATCCGTGTTTTAACTACAATAAAGACAGGCGCTTTGCTTCTGTGAAACATACAAAACATAACAAGAGTAGCTGCTCCACTACTCATTGGATCCAATGGCTAAAGCTGGTCTTGGAACCAGACAAAACTGACATCGTTACAGATGTGCGTGTCTGAGGTAAACTAACTCCTTGAAGGTATTTTTTTTTTTTTTTTAATGATCAGAAAATTAGTGCATTAGCTTTACCTGGTTTATGCCTGTCCGTTTCACTTAATTCAGGACACAAGCCAGAGCTGTCATCTCCTCTGTTCAGTGTGTCTCATCTGTCAAATTTGATACTTTTTGCAGCACATGGCTCATAATAGGATATCGGTTCTTGCTGTCACTTATTATTTATTTTTCTCCTCCAGTTTCCCAAGCCAGACCCCCACCAAATCAAAAGAAGGGTATGTACTGCTACGACAGTGTGTATGTGCAAGTGTTATTGATGAATGGTGATAAATGGTAATAGTTTAACTAAACATATACATTGTGTTCGTTTCATTAAAGGCTCTCGGACTCCCATCGTAATCATCCCGGCGGCCACCACATCCCTCATCACCATGCTCAATGCAAAGGACCTACTGCAGGACCTCAAGTAAGTAGACTGTGTGTGCACGTGCATGCGCCAGGATTTCCTTTAGTTGCTGAGCACTTGTTGGCTGCTTTTCCTTCACAATGAGGAACAACTCATTCCAAACCATCTCAATTGGGTTGAGGGCAGGTGATTGTGGAGGCCAGGTCATCGATGCAGCTTTCCATCACTCACCTTGGTCAAATAGCCTTTGCACAGCCTGGAAGTGTGTTGGGTCAGTCCTGTTGGAAAAACAAATTATAGTCCCACTAAGCGCAAACCATATGGGATGGCGTATCGCTGCAGAATGCTGTGGTAGCCATGCTGGTTAAGTGTGCCTTGAATTCGAAATAAATCACTGACTGTGTCACTAGCAAAGCACCATCACACCTCCATGCTTCACGGTGGGAACCACACATGCAGAGATCATCCGTTCACCTACTCTGCGTCTCACAAAGGCACAGCGGTTGGAACCAAAAAGCTCAAATTTGGACCCAAAAAGAACAGATTTCCACCGGTCTAAAATCCATTGTAGAGTTTTTTTTGCCCAAGCAAGTCTCTACTTCTTATTGATGTCCTTTAGTCTTTAGTGGACGTTTCTTGACAGCAATTTGACCATGAAGGCCTGATTCACACAGTCTCCTCTGAACAGTTGATGTCTGTTACTTGAGTCTTGTGAAGCATTTATTTGGGCTGCAATTTATGAGTCTGGTAAACTAATGAAATTACCTCTGCTGCAGAGAATAACTTTGGGTCTTTTCCTGTGGCGGTCCTCATGAGAGCCAGTTTTAATATAGTGATTGGTTTTTGCGACTGCACTTGAAGAAACTTGACATTTTCAGGATTGACTGACCATGTCTTAAAGTAATGATGGACTGTCGTTTCTCTTTGCTTATTTGAGCTGTTCTTGCCATAATATGGAATTTTACTAAATAGGGCCATCTTCAGTATACCACCCCTACCTTGTCACAACATAACTGATTGGCTCAAATGCATTAAGAAGGAAAGAAATTCCACAAATGAACTTTTAACAAGACACGGCACACCTGTTAATGCATTCTAGGTGACTACCTCATGAAGCTGGTTTTAGAGAATGCCAAGAGTGTTGAAAGCTATCCAAGACAAAGTGCGGCAGCTACTTTGAAGAATCTCATATATAATATATTTTGATTTGTTTAACACTTTTTTTTTTTTATGATTCCATATGTGTCATTTCATAGTTGAGGTCTTCTCTATTGTTCTACAATGTAGAAAATAATACAAATGAAGAGAGAAACCCTTGTAGGTGTCAAATTTTGAATGCTACTGTGTATATAGTGTGTTCTAAAAGTATTCAGACCCCTGGACTTTTTCCTCATTTTGTTAGCCTTATTCTAAAATTGATTATATTGTATGTTTTTATCAATCTACACAAAATACCCCATAATGACAAAGCATAAACAGGTTTTTAGAAATGTATGCTAATGTATAAAAATAAAACTTAACATAACATTTACATAAGTATTCAGACCCTTTACTCAGTACTTTGTTGAAGCACCTTTGACAGCAATTACAGCCTCGAATCGTCTTGGGTGTGACCAACAAGCTTGGCACACCTGTATTGGGAGTTTCTCCCATTCTTCTCTGCAGATCCTCTCAAGCTGTCAGGTTGGATGGAGTGTCGCTGCACAGCTATTTTCAGATCTCTCCAGAGATGTTCGATCGGGTTCAAGTCTGGGCTCTGGCTGGGCCACTCAAGGACATTCAGAGACTTGTCCCGAAGCCACACATGCTCTGTCTTGACTGTGTGCTTTGTGTCGTTGTCCTGTTGGAAGGTGAACCGTCGCCCCAGTCTGAGGTCCTGAGCGCTCTTGAGCAGGTTTTCACCAAAGATCTCTTTGTACTTTGCTCCGTTCATCTTTCTCTCAATCCTGACTCGTCTCCTTGTCCCTGCTGCTGAAAAACACCCACACAGCACAATGCTGCCACCACCATACTTCACCATAGGGATGGTGCCAGGTTTCCTCCAGATGTGACGCTTGGCATTCAGGCCAAAGAGTTCGATCTTGGATTCATCAGACCAAAGAATCTTGTTTCTCATGGTCAGTCCTTTAGGTGCCTTTTGGCAAACTCCAAGCGGGTAGTCATCTGTTTTTATATTATGTAATGGCTTCCATCTGGCCAGTCTACCATAAAGGTCTGATTGGTGAAGTGCTGCAGAGATGGTTGTCCTTCTGGAAGGTTCTCCCTGGAAGGTTCTCCCATCTCCACAGAGGAACTCTGGAGCTGTCAGAGTGACCATTGGGTTATTAGTCACCTCCGTGACCATGGCTCTTTTCCCCCGATTACCCAGTTTGGCCGGGTGGCCAGCTCTAGGATATTTCTACCATTTAAGAATGTTTTATTGGACATTCAATGCTGCAGATATTTGTTAGCACCCTTTCCCAGATCTGTGCATGCCTTTTCCAAATCATGTCCAATCAATTGAATTTACCACAGGTGGACTCTAAGTTGTAGAAACATCAAGGATGATCATTGGAAACAGGATGCACCCGAGTCTCATAGCTAAGGGTCTGAATACTTATTTACATTTTTATTATTACATTTGCCAAAAAAAAGCCTTTTCGCTTTGTAATTGTGGTATTGTGTGTGGATTGAGGATTTTTATTTGATCAATTTTATATATATGCCATTTAGCAGACGCTTTTATCCAAAGCGACTTACAGTCATGTGTGCATACATTCTACGTATGGGTGGTCCCGGGAATCGAACCCACTACCCTGGCGTTACAAGCGCCATGCTCTACCAACTGTGCTACAGAAGGAGTGCAATTTTAGAATAAGGCTGTAACGTAACAAATTTTGGGAAAAGGGAAGGGGTCTGAATACTTTCCAAATCACATTGACTGCACTGGGCCTTTAAGACAATGACACAAATCTCGAGGTAGACTGTGCCTTTTTTAGATTTGGAAAAACTAGACTTTTTCACTTCTCCCATTGACTTTCCAAACCCTAGTCTGGTATGCTTTGTGAGGGATTCCCGGAAGTGTTTTAAAATTTAGCGTTTATTATTGGCTTAAGTCCAGGAAGTTCCTCCCTGTTTCACGGAGTTTCTGGTTTAGTGCCAAATGAATGACTCTTGGCTACCAACCCAGTCTACTGCCCGTTTCTGTGTAGATTTGCATTTGTAAACAGACCAAATAAAGCGTGAAAAACGGGGGGATGCGCACTTTTTTGTTGTTGGTATGTCATCTATACATATACTCGGCTATACTGTACAGTAGGTCTTGTATTGTGTGTGGAGAGGCTAGCATGCTCGCAGTTACCAAGTTTTAAAACGGGCAACAACAAACTACGGGGATGTCATTTGTTTTGGTATGTAGGCTATAGTTTGATGGGTAGAAGAAGATTGTAGGACTTGTTTTGTATGCTAGCAAGGAAATGGAGGGAAGGAGTGGGAACAATTCAGACTGGGCTAAAATAGCTGTGCTGGAAACGAATAATAACACTTCATTAATTAGGACACTTCATTAATTGGGACACTTAAGATGAAGTTACTATCACACACAAGACTGCAACATTTATCCACATGTACCAATAAACGTTTCATTAAAAAACAAGCTTCACACGTGTTGGACTTAATAAATCCCTATATTAGAATCATGTTAAAAAACATTGATTTGCTAACAATAATGCTTTCTTGACGGAGGTTTTGTATCGTATGCATTAGCCATTACTCTTCTCCCTCCCCTCTCCGTGAGGTTTGTGACACCAGAGGAGAAGAAGAAGCAGGGCATCCAGCGGGACAACGAGGTGCTGCTCCAGAGACGCAAGGACCAGATCCAGCCCGGGGGGGCGACGCTCAGCGTCACCGTGCCCTACAGGGTCATCGACCAGCCCCTAAAACTAGCTCCGCAGGACTGGTGAGTCACCACCACCGTACATGGGTCATTTGGCATCTTCGATACATACATTCCACTCCGTGTCATTGACCGGCCACTGTGTCACCAGGACCGTACATGACCCTACTCCATAACCATTTATGATCTTCAATACATACACTTCACTTAGAACTGGTGAGTCTCCAGGACCATACATGACCACATTATGAACATTCATGATCTTCCATAAATACAGTCTTTTCAGAAAGTATTCACACCCCTTGACTTTTTCCACATTTTTTTTTTACAGCTGGAATTTAAAATTGAATAAATTGAGTTTTTTCCCCCCACTGGCCTACACTCAATTCCACTTTGTCATTATGGGGTATTATGATTTGATTTATGTTTTACAAATTAATAGCTGAAATGTCTTGTCAATAAGTATTAAACCTCTGTTATGGCAAGTTTAAATTGTGCTTAACTAATTGCATGGACTCTGCAATAGTATTTAACATGTTTTTGAATGACTACCTCATCTCAGTACCCCACACATACAATTATCTGCAAGGTCCCTCATTGGAGCAGTGAATTTAAAACACAGATTCAACCAAAGACCAGGGAGGTTTTCCAATGCCTCGCAAAGAAGGGCACCTATTGGTAGATTAAAAAAACAGACATTGAATATCTCTTTGAGCGTTGTAACATTATTAATTATACTTTGGAAGGCGTGTTTATACACCCAGTCACTACAAAGATACAGATAGCCTTGCTAACTGTTGCCGTAGAGGACACGGCTCAGGGATTTCACCATGAAACCAACTGTGACGAGTTAAATGGCTGGGATAGGAGAAAACCGAGGATGGATAAACAACCTTGTAGTTACTCCACAATACTAACCTAATTGACAGTGAAAGGGAAACCTGTACAGAATTTGAAAAAACATGCATCCTGTTTGCAACAATGCACTAAAGTAATATTGTAAAAAATGTGGCAAATCAGTAACTTTTTGTCCTGAATACAAAGTGTTATGTTTGGGGAAACCCAATAAAACATACTACTGAGCACCACTCTCCATATGTTCAAGCATAGTGGTGGCTGCATCATGTTATGGGTATGTTATGAGTTTTTCAGGATGAAAAATAAATGAAATGGAGCTAAGCACAGGTAAGATCCTAAAGAAAAACCTGGTCTCCTTTCCACCAGACACTGTGATAAATTCACCTTTCAGCAGGACAATAACCTAAAACACAAGGCCAAATATACATTGGAGTTGCTTAACAAGAAGACAGCGAATGTTCCTGAGAGGCCAAGTTAGTTTTGACTTGAATCTACTTGAAAATCTATGGCAAGACCTGAAAATGCTTGTCTAGCAATGATCAACAACCAATTTGACAGAACTTGAAGAATTTTGAGATGAGTAATGGGCAAATGTTGCGGAATGCTCTTAAAGAGCAATATGTTTCTTGTACATGTGTGTGTAGACACAACAGTACTACAGGATCGACAGTACCTCACGATATTGTGGTAATGGTCGGCTGTAAATGAAAGTACTTGTCCCAAATCCACATACCGCTACACCACTTGAGCAATCAGCCCCTCAACTTACCCATGGCCACAAATGACTATACATCCTCTCTACATCTGGCTTACAATGTGAAGATTGTGCAAAACTTACTCCCATTTTATTGTGCCACACATGCAAAACGGTCTCATTTTGTATTAATTGTTTTCACACTAGAGGTTGATGTTGACTGTTTGTGCAGGGATCGCGTGGTGGCCGTGTTCGTGCAAGGCCCTGCCTGGCAGTTCAAGGGCTGGCCTTGGCTGCTACCTGACGGATCTCCTGTGGACATTTTCGCTAAAAGTGAGATTCCTCCCACTTGCTCTTATACATACAGGGGTAGCACATTACTTTCGACAAGGTATGTAATGTCTTTCTTGTTACAAGTAAATGGTTACCCAGTTATTTCAAACTGTAAAGTGCTACCCATACAGTTCTTTGGCTACTAACCTGTCATCCCTTTAGATGGACTTAAGTTAATGTATTTGAGCTAACCTGTCCAACCCATGTCTCGAAACGAGTATTGGTCCTATCTAATTGACTGTGTGTGGTTGTGGTCACCCTGCAGTCCGAGCCTTCCATCTGAAGTATGACGAGCAGAAGATGGACCCCAATGTGCAGAAGTGGGACGTGACCGTGCTGGAGCTGAGCCACCACAAGCGCCATCTCGACCGGCCCATGTTCCTGAAGTTCTGGGAGACCCTCGACAGGTGTGTTTTGATAGCACATTGTGCACGTATGTTCGTGACGCAATGGGGTTGATACCAAACCCACCTATACCTTGTTATGAAAACCCTTCTCCCTTCCCTCTTTCTATACTGGTCTATCCTTTCAATGAAATTACTTAAAATATTTCTGAAAAAATGTATTATTTAAAATTAATTATGGAAGTGCACTGAATTCCAATTCTCTTCAATTGGGAAAATCTGGTGTTGGAATTTGATTTACTTTCTCATTTGAAATGGAATTGACCCTAAACCTGGAAGATATGTTCCCATGTAAATGTTAGCACTCTTGTACATTGGGTTAAACAGTAGAATGCATGAGCTCCTTCTGACCACATGCCATCTTCTCTTCCGGTTCTCTCTACAGATACATGGTGAAACACAAGTCGCACCTGAGGTTCTGAGCCTAGACCGTGGCCTCCTTCCTCCACAGGTCCCGTCAAGGCATTTATAAACTCCCGCCCCAAACCTAGCCCTCCTCCTCCCCACCAGGACTACCACTAGAAGAGAAAGGAGACACACGGGCCCACAACACCCCCCCACCAGCACTTTGGGGATCCAGAATAGACCCACGTGTTCAGATTGTCATTCAGGAAAATACTTTCTACCTGGTCTTCATGGTTTCCATAGATAGAAGCAGCAGATACAGTACGTCTGGACATTGGGAAGGGGAGGTTGGAGCGTCCCATGTTTTTCAAGTTCCTATGTACAATATAAAACAATATACCAAAACTATATATTTTCTAACAGTATAGCGTTTTACTGTGGAGACAGATTGAAGAGTGAGAGAAAGCGAAAGGGGGATGGATAGATGGAGGTGGAAAACAACTTCCCATACTATTTCCTTTGTGAAATGAATCTTGTAAATTCCATGTGAAACATGAACTGGATAAGAAGCCCTTTGGATCACTGCTGGCAATAAGGGATACGAGACCTCTGTCAGTTTCATTTTCTGATGTTTTTACTTCCTTACGATAGGAACATTTGTCTCTACTTTTTTACTAAGTGCTTCCGAAATGGCACCCTATTTCCTAAATAGTGCACTACAGTGCTCTATGAAGGGAATAGAGTGCAATTTGGGACAGAATCCTAGTTTGAAAGCGCATAGGTATGCAGTCTTATAGCCAAGGAGCATCTGAGTGACGTGCCATGCGATCCAAATGTATATATGATGATATATGCCAGACTTTGAAGATCAAAGAAGCTAGGTATCATATTCTTGATGCATAACAAAGCTAATGATTCAGCGATAGATGGGTTCAAATGTTCGACAGTAAATTCCAATATTTGCGGCTTTTCTTCTTTTTTTTTGCAACTGCGCACTACTTTGGTCACTACATGACGATGTAAAGATTTTTAGTTGGTGTTGTGCAAATGAAAGGAATGATGGACATTGCTTTATTTGATGTGTTCACAATGCAAATGGTTAATAAAAGTTGGTAGACGGAAAGTGTATCGTCTGTGTTCCAGTTTAAATCCCCTTTGTCTTTCTTTACCATGCAGAGTTGAGTTTCTGTTTGGACTTGGAAGTTTTTCCTGCCCTCATGATCTGAGCAGGAAAACATCTGGATAAGATAGATAGATGGGGAAACTACTTGTAAAGGCATACGGGTTTTGATTGAGCTGTTTTTTTTCTTCCGTTAAGTCAGAGGATGATTGTACACTTTCAGTTATAAAAAGGACCATCTTTTCGTATTTTTGATAAAGTTAATTATAGGTGTAACTGTTAGGCTACTGTTGCTTCATGCGTTGTATGCGTGTACTTACTTTCACTCTGGGTAGGTACTTTCCATGCCGTTGCCGTTACTTTCCAAGCAGGAGTAAAGGGCACTGTTCCGGTTGTTGCCGTAGTAGACTATGTATTACAGTCTAGATTGTTATAAATATTAGTTATTTATTGTGTAGGCTTCTAACCTACTTGAAATAAAGTAATGCGAGAGAAAATGGCCACGTAGTTACCACCGCACCGGCGACACGACCATCAATTATACACAAGCACGAAGAACTGAGTCGGCAGGCACAAAACTAGAACATTGAGCACTGACCGCCGGGTTATTGACTCGTCCATCTGCCACGCAAAACGGTCTTGAATGCCAACAAATCGGACCGATTCGCTTTCCATACACCCACTTATTTCGACACACCCGGTCGCCATATTAGGATGCAGCTACCCCCTTCACGAAGATAGCCAAGCTAGCTAGCTAGGGTTAATTAAGGCTGCAAATGCATTCGCTTTCTCATTCTACAGTTTACAAATAACTCCATTCGGGAATATTAAAAAGGAGCCTACCTGTTGGCTCGGGGTCGTTGTAGCCTATCCTTCTCCCTTAATGTAGAGTTTTGTCATTTTAATTCAATTTTACATAGATATCTAAATCAAACTTTTGCCACACACTGACATGCTGACCAGACCGCGGGTGCTTCTGCCAACGCGCGCATGTTGATTTTTTTTATTTTTTTATCCCCCACGCCAAACACGATCTGGACACGCAGGATGAAATATCAAAACGAACTCTGAACCAATTCTATACATTTAGGGACAGGTCGATAAACAAACATTTATGGCAATTTATCTAGCTAGCTTGCTGTTGCTAGCTAATTTGCCCTGGGATATAAACATTTGGGGTGTTTTACTGAAATGCCCAAGGTCCTCTACTATGACAATTAATCCACAGATAAAAGGGTAAAACGTGTTATAGTAATCTCTCCTCCCTTGGACTTTATTTGGCGGTTGGCAACCAATTTTAAGGTGCATTATCCACTACTGACGAGTTTGGACCTCAGTTCATCTTTCTATCACCAACGTGGGTATATGCTCACAGGGGCGAAAATCTGATATCAACTTTGGAGGGGACAATTACATTACATTTTCTCAAGAGCAATTCCCGAGGGGGACACCAAAAGTAGTGCTGTAACACAGCCTACGTTGTAATATGTTACATGTATTTTGAGGAACCATAATTACTTCTACTGGGTAGTTGATAGGTACAGTAGTTAACTGAAGGGTTGTCCCAACTTGTTAAAATGTTAAAATAATTATACTACTAATAATAATGGTTATAGCAGCGTTCCTTATCAATCCAGTATGTATGCAGGTATTTGTATTTACAACCAGCAATAGCAAGAAAGGCCAGTAGGTTAGGGTGACCAGACGTCCCCGTTTTCCAGGGACCGTCCCCGTTTTTGGTGGCCTGTCCCCGGAAATGTCCCCGTTTTTAACTGTGCATTAAAAACAGACCGCAAAGTGAAAAAAGACCGGGCAGCAGAGCCTACCGGTTGACGTATCAATCACGTTGTGCTTGTTTAGGCCAACAGAGGGGCCTGCTCGCTATAGCAGCTTCATTCACTCTTCTTCTAACTATTTGCTCGCGATAGTTTTAGAGAAAACTGCTGTGGAAAACTCGGCCAGAAGCTAGCAAGTGAATCCACAACATCACCACAAACGTCTTTTCAAGCCAGGTAAATTACAATCGTTTGAGATACTAGCTAGTGATGTTATATCACAATTTATTATATAGATAGGTAGATCTGCCCTATAAGGTTTTAAATAGGTTATGCTAGCTAACGTTAGCTATGTAGACTAACGTTAAAGTTAGCTAGCTACTGTTATGTTAGCTAGGTTAAACGTTCACATGTAAACATGCAGTGGACGGGCTATTTTGAAAATGTGATTATATTAAATGAATGCACAATTAATTCTGAGAATATTTTTGTAGATTACAATTTTACTGGTTTGGCATTATAATAAGTAGTGTGAAAATATATTTAGAAATGTTCATGGATAACATTAGTAGTGGAGAGGAGGAAGAAGAGTGAAGGAGACAGAGGAGGAAAGGTAAAGAAAGATATGGTAACAGAGCTTGACAATTTATTATTCCAAACAATGTTTTTGATATAAAATACAAATCTGATTGCCCGTGTTGAAATGCCCTCTGTCACCACATTATTCAAGAAGGTAGAGCCTTCCCAAGAAGAATATGGTTTAGCTGTGCAGGAGGGTGTCTTTGCATACCACACTATGTGACACAATCATAGTTACAGATCTATGGACTGCACAGCACAATTGACACAGAAGCTTTGTGAGCCAAAGTTTACATGTCCTAGGACAAAATGTGACGCCATAATGAGTAACTTGTTAGCAACATGGGCAACTACTTTGCAAACACAGGACCAAGACCAGGTTGAATTTGTGTCCCTGTCCATTGATGCGTCCAATCATGGACATTTAAAGCTGCTATAGTAGTCAGATATGTAAGATATGATGGCAGCGCATCTATGGAAACAAATCTGCTTGATTTTGTTGAATTGAATGGAGAAACAACACAAGAGGGAATTGCAACTGAGGTCCTGGTGGTCATCCAAAAATGTAACCTGGAAAACATTCTCTGCCGACAACAAATACCAACTTTGGAGGACTGAATAGGCTGAGGAGGGTCAATGTCCATACCAAAGTTAAAAATGCTCTGCAGCGGGAGGTGATTGGCTTAGGTTGTCCTGCCCACATCATAACACGGCCAGAACAGCTTTGGATATGATGTTGAGTACCTGCTCACAAAGATATTTGGATATGTTCATATTTTCACCGTCAGAGTAGAAAGACTGAAGGGCTTTTGTGAGTTTGTTGGCCAGGAGTACCATAACATTTTAGGACACAGCAATGTTCGCTGGATGTCCATGCTCTCTGCTCTAGAAAGAGTGCTGAAAATGTATGTGCCATTGAAATCCTTTTTTATTTCTGAAGACAAATGCCCTGTTGTCCTGTGAACAATGTTCGAAGATCCACTGACTGAACTTTGGCTGGCCTTTGTCCATGGAAACTTGACCGTATTCAGTGACACGATCAAGATGCTTGGAGGCCAGGACCACTGTGCTGTGGAGTCCGCTACAATTCTGAGAAACATTGAGGCAAAATTCACTGCAAGACGTGATGACAACTTCATTCCAGTTTTGACTTCTGAGAGAGCTAGAGGAAATTGGAGCCATGTCTAAAGAGAGCTTTCTCAAAACATCACAATCATTCTTCACTATGGCTGTGAACTACTTGCAAGTGTAACAGTAACACTTTAGTCCGTCCCCTCGCCCCTACCCCGGCTCGAAACGGGGACCCTTTGCACACAGACAACAGTCACCCACGAAGCGTCGTTACCCAATAACTACTTCAATGAAAAACCCAAACAAATCAACCAAAATATTCTTCAGAAATACTTAGTTATTGTTCAGTCAGTGTCTCAACTCTTCAAACAACAGCTATGGACAAGTATGTCACACAAAGTATGCAATTTTAAATTAAATAAATAATTAGTAAGTGTACTGTCATGTACTAAAAACTACTAAACAAAATAACATATCATACTATACACTAGGGGTTCTCAAACAGGGTAGGTGGACCCCTAGGGGTCCCTGGTGTAATGGTAAGGGGTCCATGAAATATAAAAAAGTGTAATGAATGTATTCAGCAGCACAAGGATTCCACTAACTTTACATATAATATAGAGGGGGTGGAGGTCCCCGAGGACCACTCAACCTTGCCTGCCTTTCCTCAAAATATGCAGGGTTCCAGTACTCAAAAAAGGTTGAACCACTGCTATACACACTACTGAACAAAAGAACCAAACCTATGTTTGAGGGTTTCAATGGATCCAACAAATTGCTGGCAGATATTTTCCCTCAAGACTGTCTAGCCTGTCTTTTTATATACATTACAGACAAAATTCTGATCAGCACCTCAACTTGGTCAACCAACCCCCGCACCTACACTGGAAGCCTCCTGAGGACCTCTGCTGCCACTCAACTGCTGTTCCAGGGGTATTTGTTGCGAAAGAGAGGGAACTGCACTGAAAGAGAATCTATGTTCAGCCCAGGGTACTGATTTAGAGACTCATCCAACTCTCCCATGAGAAGCACTCTTTCCAACTTTTGCAAAATGTTTAGACTGTCCTGGTCAAAACGGTCACCAAACTGAACCTCCACTCCATCCAACACTTTAAAAAATGCTGCTCTATAGTGATCCACTGCTTTGCCAGCAAATCGGCTTGAGTGTGTCTCAATGGATTCAATCAATGCTGTTGCTTTCTCATACAGTGCAAGGTAGCTTTCGTCATTTCTGCTGTTTACCCCACGCGCTGGATAACTGGACACGGATTGGATTTAGCTGGTGTGCTGTTACAGTTACACAGTGGCGGTGGGTTTGGCAGTTTTGATGTGCTGTGCATTTTACAATGGCTTTTCTCCAGTTCCTAAATCCTGCACTAATGAAGGCAGCATCCACTCTTTGGCCAAAATATGGCTGGCTTGAGAAACCCTTGGCTACAGTGAAAACACAAAATTCCTTTTATTGATGGATTATAATGTAGGGGGGAAATCGCAAAACCATCTCTCTTGAAACGTCAACACTCTTTTGGCAAGAGTTTGCGGTTCTATACATTGTGGATGTGGCTGATATGGTTTTGTGCCATCACTTAGGTAACTGGACAATGCTGTGCCACTGTCCCCTATACTGGTGCAGCTGGCAATAAGGGTGACACATGGTCCTGCCGTGGCTGTGCCACTGTCCCCTATACGGGTGCAGCTGGCAACAAGGTTGACACCTGGTCCTGCTGTGGCTGTGCCACTGTCCCCTATACTGGTGCTGCTGGTAACAAGGTTGACACCTGGTCCTGCTGTGGCTGTGACACTGTCCCCTATACTGGTGCAGCTGGCAATAAGGGTGACACATGGTCCTGCTGTGGCTGTGCCACTGTCCCCTATACTGGTGCAGCTGGCAACAAGGTTGACACCTGGTCCTGCCGTGGCTGTGCCACTGTCCCCTATACTGGTGCTGCTGGTAACAAGGTTGACACCTGGTCCTGCTGTGGCTGTGACACTGTCCTCTGAAGTCTCTCTCCCTGGCTCTTTCCCTTTCACCACCCTCACTGCCTCAGTCTGTCTCCTAGAAAATAAATAAGGTGTTTGCCGTACTCCTAACTACCGGTACCAAAAACTACACAATTATTCACAACGGCAATATCATTGCCTTAAACAAATCTTAGTTCAGTCACCAGTTTAAGTTGAGAGTGGGACTTACCCCCATCGCGATGCCCCCCCCCAAAGGCTAACTTTCTAGCCCCTGCTATCTGCTTGCTTTCTAGCCCCTGCTATCTGCTTGCTTGCTAACCCGGTCTACTAACTGCTAGCTTGCCTGCCCGGTCTGCTAACTGCTAGCTCTTGCTAACTGCTTGCTTGCTAACCAGATCTGATAAGAGCTCTTGCTAACTGCTTGCTTCTAACCAGATCTTCACTAACTGCTAGCCCTTGCTAACTGCTTGCTTGCTAACCCGGTCTGCTAACTGCTAGCTTGCCCTGGTCTACTAACTGCTAGCCCAAGCTAACTGCTTGCTTGCTAACCCGGCCTGCTAATTGCTAGCTTGCCCTGGTCTACTAGCTGCTAGCTTGTTTAGCTCCGGCCTACTAACTGTTGGCTTGTTAGCCTGCTAACTGTCTGAATCGCCGTGTCCCCAGCCAGCCCAACCACTCACTGGACCCATATGTTCACTTGGCTACGCATGCCCCTCTCTAATATCAATATGCCTTGTCCATTACTGTCCTGGTTAGTGATTACTGTCTTATTTCACTCTAGAGCCTCTAGCCCTGCTATATATGCCTTAACCAACCATGTTGTTCCACCTCCTACATATACGATGACATCACCTGGTTTAAACATCTCTAGAGACTATATCTCTCTCTTCATTACTCAATGCCTAGGTTTACCTCCAATGTACTCACATCCTACCTTACCTTTGTCTGTACACTATGCCTTGAATCTATGCTATCGTGCCCAGAAACCTGCTCCTTTTACTCTCTGTTCTGAACGTGCTAGACGGCCAGCTCATATATAGTCTTTAGCCGTACCCTTATCCTACTCCTCTGGTGATGTGGAGGTTAATCCAGGTCCTGCAGTGCCTAGCTCCACTCCCACCGCCCAGGTGCTCTCATTTGTTGACTTCTGTAAACGTAAAAGCCTTGGTTTCATGCATGCTAACATTAGAAGCCTACTCCCTAAGTTTGTTTTACTTACTGCTTTAGCACACTCTGTCAACCCAGATGTCTTAGCCATGTCTGAATCCTGGCTTAGGAAAAACACCAAAAACCCTGAATTCTCCATTGCTAACTATAAAGTTTTCCACCAAGATAGAACTGCCAAAGGGGGCGGTGTTGCAATCTACTGCAAAGATAGAAAGTAATACAGAACTCTGCAGGCTAAGTCTGTACCCAAACAATTTGAGCTTCTACTTCTAAAAATGTACCTTTCCAGAAACAAGTCTCCCACTGTTGCCGCTTGCTATAGACCTCCCTCTGCCCCCAGCTGTGACCTCGATACTATATGTGAACTGATTGCCCCCCATCTATCTTCTGAGCTCGTGCTACTAGGTGACCTAAACTGGGACATGCTTTTAACACCCCGGCCATCCTACAAACTAAGCTTGATGCCCTCAATCTCACACAAATTATCAATGAACCTACCAGGTACAATCCCAAATCAGTAAACACGGGCACCCTCATAGATGTCATCCTAACTAATTCGCCCTCCAATTACACCTCTGCTGTTTTCAATCAAGATCTCAGTGATCACTGCCCCATTGCCTGCATCCGTAAGGAGTCTGTGACCAAACGACCACCCCTCATCACTGTCAAACACTCCCTGAAACACTTCTGCGAGCAGGCCTTTTCTAATCGACCTGGCCGGTGTATCCTGGAATGACATTGACCTCATCCCGTAAGTAGATGATGCCTGGCTGTTCTTTAAAAGTGCCTTCCTCACCATCTTAAATCAGCATGCCCCTCTCAAAAAATGTAGAACTAGGAATAGAAATAGGAATAGGAATAGGCCCGTTCCTGTAGGTTCATGCTCTACAACATCCGCAGAGTACGACCCTGCCTCACACAGGAAGCGGCGCAGGTCCTAATCCAGGCACTTGTCATCTCCCGTCTGGTTTACTGCAACTCGCTGTTGGCTGGGCTCCCTGCCTGTGCCATTAAACCCCTACAACTCATCCAGAACGCCGCAGCCCGTCTGGTGTTCAACCTTCCCAAGTTCTCTCACGTCACCCCGCTCCTCCGCTCTCTCCACTGGCTTCCAGTTGAAGCTCGCATCCGCTACAAGACCATGGTGCTTGCCTACGGAGCTGTGAGGGGAACGGCACCTCCGTACCTCCAGGCTCTGATCAGGCCCTACACCCAAACAAGGGCACTGCGTTCATCCACCTCTGGCCTGCTCGCCTCCCTACCACTGAGGAAGTACAGTTCCCGCTCAGCCCAGTCAAAACTGTTCGCTGCTCTGGCCCCCAATGGTGGAACAAACTCCTCACGACGCCAGGACAGCGGAGTCAATCACCACCTTCCGGAGACACCTGAAACCCCACCTCTTTAAGGAATACCTAGGATAGGATAAAGTAATCCTTCTCACCCCCCCCCCCCTTAAAAGATTTAGATGCACTATTGTAAAGTGGCTGTTCCACTGGATGTCATAAGGTGAATGCACCAATTTGTAAGTCGCTCTGGATAAGAGCGTCTGCTAAATGACTTAAATGTAATGTAATGTAAATGTAAATAGATATAGTCCTTGGTTCACGCTAGACCTGTCTGCCCTTGACCAGCACAAAATCATCCTGTGGCGTTCTGTATTAGCATCGAATAGTCCCCGTGATATGCAACTTTTCAGGGAAGTTAGGAACAAATATACACAGGCAGTTAGAAAAGCTAAGGCAAGCTTTTTCTAACAGAAATGTGCATCTGGTAGTACTAACTCAAAAAAGTTCTGGGACACTGTAAAGTCCATGGAGAATAAGAGCACCTCCTCCCAGCTGCCCACTGCTCTGAGGCTAGGAAACATTGTCACCACCGATAAATCTACTATAATTGAGAATTTCAATAAGCATTTCTCTACGGCTGGCCATGCTTTCCACATGGCAACCCCTACCCCGGTCAACTGCCCGACACCCTCCACAGCAACCCGCCAAAGCCCCCACCATTTCTCCTTTACCAAAATCCAGATAGCCAATGTTCTGAAAGAGCTGCAACATCCCTACAAATCAGCCGGGCCAGACAATCTGGACCCTCTTTCTAAAATTATCTGCCGAAATTGTTGCCACCCCTATTACTAGCCTGTTCAACCTCTCTTTCGTATCGTCTGAGATTCCCAAAGATTGGAAAGCTGCAGCAGTCATCCTCCTCTTCAAAGGGTGTGACACTCTAGACCCAAACTACTACAGACCTATATCTATCCTACCCTGTCTTTCTAAGGTCTTTGAAAGCCTAGTTAACGAACAGATTACTGACCATTTCGAATCCCACCATACCTTCTCCGCTATGCAATCTGGTTTCAGAGCTGGTCATGGGTGCACCTCAGCCACGCTCAAGGTTCTAAACGACATCATAACCGCCATCGATAAGAGACATTACTGTGCAGCCGTATTCATCGACCTGGCCAAGGCTTTCGACTCTGTCAATCACAATATTCTTATTGACAGACTCGACAGCCTTTGTTTCTCAAATTATTGCCTCGCCAGGTTTACCAACTCCTTCTCTGATAGAGTTCAGTGTCAAATGACAAACTGAAAAAATATCAACAAAGTTATTCCTATTGCAAAAAAATAACAAATCTCGTAAAAATGCAGCCTTCTGATTATGTAAGGCTGTTGTCTGGACCTCTGACAGTCTTTATGGGTGTGCCACAGGGTTCAATTCTCGGGCCGACTCTTTTCTGTATACATCAAAATGTTGCTCTTGCTGCTGGTGATTATCTGATCCACCTGTACGCAGACGACACCATTCTGTATACTTCTGGCCCCTCCTTGTGTTAACTAACCTCCAGACGAGCTTCAATGCCATACAACTCTCCTTCTGTGGCCTCCAACTGCTCTTAAACGCAAGTAAAACTAAATGCATGCTTTTCAATCGATCGCTGCCCGCACCTGCTCGCCCATCCAGCATCACTCCTCTGGACGGCTCTGACTTAGAATACGTGGACAACTACAAATACCTGGGTGTCTGGTT